>NW_006434709.1:14985822-15023582 GCF_000325575.1 Pteropus alecto
GGAAGCTGAAGCAACATCTCCCTCTTTCCCCAGTTCTCCTCGTTTATAGAGCAACATAACTGATGGAACTATAGCTCTCACCTGAGAGATTTCTTCCCATTGACTCGTTTATCACATGATCAAAATCTTCGTTGGCTGTCAAACTACCTCTTATTTCAGATATGCTTGTTGGAGGCTTCACCTCTGTCATTTACCAAATAGCTGTACAAGAAGCTCAAATCTGCAACAATTCTCCTCTTCAGTCAGGGCTATAGAGAATTACTCTAAATCCTATTTAAGGGATAAGAATAAGTGTCTGTACTATACCTTCAGTGGAACCCAAACCGATAGTGTCACCCTACAGCTCTCTGGGATGATAAAATACATGGCATTTTTTTGTCAATACATTACTTGTAAGCTTTTTCAGTTCCTTTGCTACCATAAACAAATTACTGTGTACCTCAGCACTTGATATATTAACAAACAACACATTCGTTGTGACATCCATACCATTTTGTAGGTCAGAATTAATTTTGAACTCTCTTGCAATGAACCTTCTCAGCTGATGTCCAGTGGCCCCTGCATAAAGCACCAACATTTATCTTACTCTAGTTTATGAGGTGACCACTTGCTTTTCCATCCTAGCTTATGATCTTCTAATTATGGAGCTTGATCTGAATTTAGAACTGCTATTACTGGGAAAAGAGAAGTGGCTAATTGCTTTTCATCAAAATGCCAGAGGGATGCAATAAAGTTAAGAAGGTCAGAGCATTTTATCATTTCACAATCCTGGGAAGGATCAATAAATGGCTGTAAGTGACTGCTCTTCTGAGAGCACTTTTTTCCTAAAAAAAAAAAAAACAATAACTATTGCATACTGATATAAAGTCTTATTTTTTTCTCCATTGGAGATGATAAGAACACTTGATTTTTTTTATTCTATAGTCTAGACATTCTGGTCATATAACCTATTTTTTTTAAAAGGTCTCAGTGGGAGAGTAAGTTTTTACATTTCTAGCTGTGCCCTTATAAGCCATCACATCTATCATGTCAGAAGCTAAGACAACTCAATATCCATATCATGGAAATGTAGGAGGCCCTGAACACTTCTGTGCTCCTAGTTCCAACTACCATAATCTATCATCTGGATTATGGCTCTGCCCCTAATGAGTCACTTGTACTTTGTCCTGCAGTTTCTGCAAGGCTAAGACTTGGTATGTCCTAGTTAGGTTCTCTGCTCAGAGTCTCACAAGACTGAAATCAAGGTATCAGCTGGGCTGAATCATTTGGAGTCTTCTTTCAAGTTGATTCAGGTTATCAGAATTCAATGTTTTGAGTTGTGAGACTGAAGTCTTCATTTTCTCGCTGGCTATCTGCTGGGGGTCACTCTCAGCTCCTAAAGTCTGCCCTCAAGTCCTACCCACTTGAGGCTATTTACTTCTTCAAAGCCTACAGAAAAACCTCCCTCCAGTCTGCTATTATGGAATGTTATATTATGTATCATAACCATAAAATATAATCTAATTAAGTAACTTACTATCCTGTTGGTATACACAGATCCCACCCAAGTTCATACTCAAGCACAGGGGATTACAGAGGGTATATACACCAGAGACAGGTTTCTTGAGGGTTGTCTTAGAAATCTACCTACCACATACATACATACTTAATAGATAATTACTAAATAAAATAATGAGATAAGAAAACTGAGTTTTAGCTGTAGCGTCATTACATATGTTTGGTAAATTCCTTGAACTGTTTCCACCAATGAAGGATAATAGTAATGAGGCAAATAATAATCCCTGTATTACATAATTCCAATGAAGTATTGGAGACATTACATGAAAAAACATATTAGCTACTATTTATTGTCCACTATGTGTTAGACACCATACTATCTCACTTATTTCTCTTCAAAATGGTATTGAAGGGATACTAGTGTTATCACTATATTAGATGAGAAAATTGAGACTGAAAGAAGTTAGGTGGCTTTCCCAAAGTCACAGAGCTAGAAGGGAAGGAGGCTAAGCCTTTTACCTGGATTGGTCTAATTCCACAGCACATGCTTCTTATTGTTTTGTTTACAGACATGAAAAGGACTCAATATTATATAAAAATAATGATTAATATTTTGATTACCAATTTGAAAATATGTTCATATTACCAGTTAAAGTATACCTTAGGGCGGCAGTCAGTCGTCTGCACCCATTAGATGAAATTAGCCCCAATGCCTCCTCTAGTATAGCCTGTGAGCTAAGAATGCTGTTTACAGTTGAACTTTTGCAACCAATTTGATGATGAGGAACAGAAATTTTGAACCCGAATTTAGTGAAATCTTATTCCTCATAGAAGAATTCCATTCTTCTCATTAGATTTGTATTACAAAAAATTGTACTCAATTATTATATTACAAATTCATCAATAAAAACAATTGTAGATTTTTTTCTTTCTTGTTATATAACTGTCTATATAATATCCTTGATTTTGCTTCTTGGTCCAAAAAGCCTGAAGTATTTACTCTCTGGTCATTTACAGACAATTTTGCTGACCTCTGCTTTTGAGCGATTCAGCTAGTAGTATATGTCGCTAGTCAAATTTGCTTGTCTGACAGTCTTTCAAGACAGGAAATGAAAATATCCACATCAAAATTAAAACTGCATAACAGTAATTCCAGGACTACATGTTACAACTGCATCAGTGGCATAGAGCACACCATCCCTTTTGAGAAAGAGCTACTAAAGTTGGCCTCAATTATTTCTGAGTAATTAGCATAATCCAAAAGCAGGGAATAGCTTTCAGTCCTGTTTCTCAAGCTTGAGTTGCCTTTCTAAACACAGACTGCGTTGTCACATAATCCTTGAAACAAGAACATAAAAGGCAACAGAGGGCAGCCCATTTATACTCACTAGTGAGAATTTCTTCTACTCTCAGGATGTACAGATTTTTCCCCATGACCTCGACAGATTCCTGAAACATAACACCTTAACATGACATTTACTGCATCATGTTGTCCCTCAAGACGTCAAAGCACAACATGAGGGTCAGCTTCCAGGTGTCTGAGTAAACAGCTGCTGTTAGTGTAGTTTGAATGGTAATGTCCAAGACTCTCATCTCTCTCAACCTCTAATCACCCAAATATTTCTGCTTGCTGCTGGCACATATGGTGTCATATTGAGCAGTCATTTCTTTGGGCTAAAGAATTTTCCCTTAATAGGAAGTGAATATATCTGTGAGGCAGTTGTCAACATCTTAGGGTTTCTTGCCTGAGAGCTTTGTTCACACTATTCCCCTCAGCATGCGAAGTCTCATGTATACTTACTTCACGACTCAGCTCAAAGGCAATCTTCCTTATGAAACCATCCTTAATTCTCTGATAAAAAGTAACTGTCCAGCCTTTCAACAATCACAATGTTTAAGGTGTACATTTTGGATGGATAGCATTACGTAATGTGTATATTATAATTTGTGCACATCATATTGCATACCGTTGAGAAGCCCTTGACTGGCTTCCTACGGCAATGGAATTAAAATGCAAACTGTTTACTAGAACCCACAAGGCCCTCTATGAAACGTCTCTGCCTACATTTTACCCCTTGCTCCAACTTTGTTACATTCTGAACACTCCATGTTTGCTCCTGCTTCTAGATAGCTGCATTTGCTCTTTGTCCCCGCAAGAATGCACTGGCCTCTCATTTTTGCATGGCTGGCACAAATATGACCTCTGCCAAGAGGCCTTCTCTGACTTCTGTTTTATTTTCTTTGTAGTGCCTCTTGACAATTTAAATAATCCAGTTTATTTAGGAATAAATTTAGGAATTTGTTCTCTGACAACCCCAAGAGAATGTAATCTCCATGAAAGGAGGCATTCTTCCATTTTATACACAACTATATTCCCAAGGCCTAGCCCAGCATATATTTAATTTTTAAAGGAATCAACCAGTTTCTTATTTTCATTGTTTTTAATTGATTGATATTAAGCTCCGTAAGTATAGGAACTTTTTTTTCTTCTCATTTTGGCATTCTCTATAGGGCCCAGGAGCAAAGTACATTATACTTTGTGCACAACCTATAATTATGTATTGAATGTTGACTACTGAACTAACTAATTAGTCATTAACCATTCAGATTGAAATACTTTACTAACATTTTTCTAACTGATTTAGGAAACTCAGGAGTGAGAGAATCATTCGCTATTATTTTGTCCAAAGACACAGCCCTCTAACATCTCCAATATTTTTCTGGCAGCAAGACCTGCTCCCCAGAAAATTATCCAGAATTCATCATGCTCATTTCACCCGATCTTCACATAAATAAGCCCCTCTTTGTTAAAGATACACAGCTGAATGCTATTAGAATGATAGAAAATATAAGTTTTAGCAACAGTTTATATCTAGGTCATGAGGCTTTATCTAACACAAAGCATTTTAAAGCAAAATTAAATTTGTGATTTTTAAAGTTTTAAAAACTATTCCTTCGCCAAGATGCAGCAGAATGTCCATTACTGAACTAATTGCCTAAGTATAATCTACACTAATCTATGTTTCTCTCTTTTGGAATACTTCCATACCCGAAAGAGATATTGTACCTAGTTATAATTACTTCCTTATTCCTTTGAAGCCATCTTTGGTACTCACTAAAGCCTGATATCCTCACTGAACTTGCTGCTAGAAGTGATATAGAGATTGACTTTAACCACATCCATCTCTGAGAAATTCTATGAATGATCTTGCTATATACTAGACTCCTTCCTAGCAATACAATTCCATACTTTCATTTTCAGTGAGAAATGAGCTAAGATACTTTGTAATATTTTTGTGTGAATCAACCCTGTGTGTTTTCAGATCACAGATAACATTACCAGAGTGGAGATGAATGGTAGAAAAATGACCCTCTTTTCTAACGAGTCACTGGACTAGTGATCTGGTCTGTAATAGTAAAGGCAAACTAGTGACTCGCATTAAATGGATGTTTGAATTTTGGATTCAGAGATTGTCTGATAATGCAAAGATGACTAGAGAAATGTGGAACAAGTATTAAGGCATTTTGTGTGACTCAGACAAAATGCCTTTGAAGCGATTATGGATATAAAAATGCCCACTGTGTTACTGAGGCTCCTAAACATCTAAACCGTTAAGAAAACGGGTAGTCTGACATCACACTGATGTGTAAAATGTTGCTTATCTGAGCTGAGTAACATTAGGCTGAAAGATGAAGTTCTGTTTCAAGTAGATTATTTCATGATGAATATACTCTTGAAGAGGTAGATGACAAGTGAGTACATGCCTGATTGTGAGGAACTGCTTTGCAAAAGAAGGCAGAAATAACAGGTATCTGGGAACTCATACAGTCTGAGAAAATGAAAACAAAACAAAGTTTGGTAGCAATTGCAAAAGAGGTGGCCAGTTTCATCTACAGCACTGGTATAGCTATGTAGCAGTTAAACCTGCATTTCTAGGGTCCATCCTGCTTCCTCACAAAGACACAAGTATTAGAGTTAACACAGCAGCAAACAGCAAAGAGACATATTGTACCAATACATTCAGTGCCTTTCTAAATTTTCTCAATACAGTATCTGATTATTCTAGATGATGCTGCTTGAAAAGAGTAGGGAATTTCTTTTAAGAGTTGAATTTCTCTTGATGAAAGTTGAAGAGGAAGAACATCGGAGACTTGAAAAGCGGTTGCCCTGGTGCCATAGCTGTATAGCCTGACTTCCTTGTTTCTCTTTATCGACTGATGCCCAGTTTTTACAGTGGTGGTCACTTTCCTAGGATGAGAACACTTGAGAAAGCTTTACCAACATTTTTTTTTTCTCAAGAATATACTGAAGTGGCATAGACCAATATAGTTTTCTGTTCCCTATTCTTAACATTTCTATCTTACTACTTCCATATCTTCTCCAAATATTCTCTTTTCTTTATAAAATAGAATTAAAACTCCAAACTGCTTTGGATTTACCCGATTAATTCTATAACGCAGATCAGTCTTTTACGTTGTATTCCTTTAAGATTCCGATATCCATGTAGTAGTCACTCTGTACCTTGCTAATTATTAAACACTACTTCTTTTTCAAGCATATATATATCTCAAGTCTTTTGCTACTTCGTGGAATTTCCCATTCATTGCAGTTCAGAATCCTGACTCTACTAAAATTCACAGTATTTAAAATCTGTATTAATCACTCAGCAATAAGATTATGTATTATATTATTTTTATCATATATAATGTATGAAATATATCTTTAATATGCTTTATATATTTGTTTATATAAATAAGATTTAACATATTTTTATTTAGTTTTAAATTTTGTTTAACATAGTTGCCATTTCATATTTTATGCTGTTTTCCAGCAAAGCTTATGGATTCAATTCTTTGTTTCCCACAGGTATCGTCAAAAACAGGTGTTAATTTAATGATTTCTAATTTAATAGTAAGAAACCATGTCATATGTTCTCCTATATTATATCTAGATTGTTAATTTTAGGAGGATAGAGATAGACACTATTATTTGTGATTCTATCACCCAGAGATCCTAGATGTCTATAAACAGATTAGAAAAATGATTATTGACTGAGCATTTCAACATAAACAGAAAATATAGAAAATAAAAGTGAGGAAATTTAAATGAGGTAGTTTGAAACATTGAAAAGAGGGCCACTGAGAATATGTTTTATTCTGCTTAGTGATGATTCTGTTCTTCTGAAAGTGGAACACAAATTGGACTTGGGAAAATCATTTCAATTTTAATATCCATTTATTCAAGATAAAAAGCAACCAATGAATGCTGCTTGTTCAAAGGCCCAGGGCCAACATGTCAAGTTTATCCCTTTAGGCAACAGGAGGGCCTTCCCCGTTTGGGAACTTCGCTATTGGCTTAAATAGCTCTTTCTAAAATAAGGAAATGTGAGCCATTGGTGTTCTCATGGACTTTAGGCTTTCTCATCAGTCTCAGCAGCACATTCTAACGCTCTTCTGAGCATATGTTCTTCACTTAAATGGGTCTAAATATGTTAATTTTGAAAAATGCATCTAAATATGGAACAGATGGGCACACTGATGGTATTATATGGGCAAAGACTTCTCAGCCGTTGCCTTCCTAGTGACCCATGCTTTATCTTCTTCATTTGTCTACCTGTCAGAATGTTGAAAGTGGAAAGGTTGATCAGTTTCAGAAAAATACAAGCATATATACATTATTTTTCTCTGGTTTTCTATTTTCTCTGCCCTTATACTGGCAAGTGCTAATAGGTTAGCAGTGGTGTGAAGGAGCAAACATTGCTTGCTGGGGCCAGAAGGCCTGCATTCAGCCTTTGCTCCAACAATTGTTAGCACAGTGACTGTGAACAAGCAAGCAATTAAATCTTATTTCATTCAACAAATGAGTCTCTCCTTGTAGTCAGATACGATGTTAGACGCTGAAGATGGGGTGCATACAAAATTGACCATATTTCCATTTGTATTTTTCTATCGGGGAACATAACTGAGTAACAGGCAATTAAAATTTTTTAAAAAAGGCAAACTCTATTTGCCTTTTTTCAATGAAATAAACATAAAAGTATCCCAGTAAACTGTAATGGATTATATAAATATATGTTATTAGTTTATTCTACAGGCACATAATTTTCTATATTCAGAAATCAAGGATACAAAGGCCTAAAATGTCAAAGTTTCTAACAAATGAATTTCTGCATGAGAGTGATAAGACAGGCCAAATAGAATCTCACATAAATCATCACATTTATAAACGGGTCCCCTACCCCCCTGTAATATTAGCATGATTCACTTTTAGTTAAGATTTTCTGCCTAACTTACAAATGACATAATATAAAGATCTGTGCAACAGATTTTATAATTATTCCAAATATTCTCTGTTCTTCCTTCTGGGACTTCCCTGTGCCCTTGATACAAGACTTGGTTCTTAACTTTCTCTGGCCAATAAAGTGTGAGCAGAAGTGATGTATGCCACTTCTAAGCAATTGTTTAAGAGTTATTGTGAGTTCAACCTTTTTTTTTTTCTTGGCCAAAACACCCTATCACTCAGGCGAAAGAATAAACACTCTACTGAAATTTAGCAAAATTAGTATGTTAAATTGTTTAATAACCATTCAATATGAAATTTAATGATATTTCTAGATCTCTAACACAGTGAGACAACTAATTTTTAAAAATGCTTCCAAATTCAAAGAAAAATCTTTTAAAATTTTAGGATTAAATATTTTTTTTTTATGTTTTGTAGATGCCCTTTCTACAAATTAAAGATGTTTGCTTCTGTTCCATTTCTAATTTGAGGGTTTTTAAAATTGTGAAATGATATGGCATTTATCAAGCGCTCTTTATGTAAGAATTAAAATAAAGTATAAGTTTTTCTCCTTCATTCTGTTCATGTGGTAAATTATACTGATTGACTTTAAGATGTTAAACCAACTAGCTTAAACATTTGGAAAAACATATGAAGAATGTACTATAATTATGCCTATTCATAGAAGACTGAGGCACAGAGATTCCACTAACTTGCCCAGGATCACACAGCTAATAAGTAGTGAAGTCAGAATTTGAACACAAATTCCCTGGCTTGAAGGTTCTGTACTTACCCATGGAGTTTACTACCACTTACAACCCTGGTACCTCATCAACTGTTATTGGTTCATAAAAAGAAAGATGGAGTAATGTCTGCGTAAACTGATTACAGAAAGGACTCTATAAACCTGAGCACACAGTAGAATACTATATAAATTGGAAAAGTTGTGCAAGATCTGCTAAAATTATAGCCTTACCTCCCTAGATACCTTGGTTGAGATATGAAGAATCTAGTGAATTCTTCGAACTTGCAATATGTCAGAATGGAAAATGCTCTGAATATAAATATCAAAGATATGTTATTGGCGTGTTGATTACTACTGAGTAAAAATTAGTCTAAAAGTAGTGGCTTAAAACAGCCAACATTTATTGTCTAACAGCTTCTATAGGTCAGAAATCTGGAAGGGGCCTAGTCCAGAAGTTCTGGGTTAGGATCCTCCATGAGGTTTCAGCCATCTGAAGTCTTCAGTGGGACCAGAGGATCTACTCAAGATGGCTCACTTGCATGGCTGTTGACAGGAAGCTTGAGTTTCTGACTACATGGCCTCTCCCCTAGGGTTGATTGAGTATCCTCATAACAAGTTGGCTGGCTTTCCCCAGAGAAAGTGATCCAAGATAGAAGGCAACCAAGATAGAAGCCACTGTGATATATTTCTGCTTCAATCTCCAAATGCCATAATTTCTGCTTTATTCTAGTCATTAGAAGAATCACTCACTCCAACCTACATTCAAGGGAGACTCCATCTCTTGAAGGAAGGAGTACCAAAGGATTTGATATATTTTTTAAAACTCAGTTGGTAAATGCTGCTGCTTTTTTTTTTTTTTTTTACAGTAGAAAAGAAAAGTTTTATCAGAAGAGAAAATACACTTCCAGACGTGGAGGTGGGCCTGAGCAAGAGAAACGTGGCTCAAAAGGCCAGGGTAAATGCTTCTTAATTCAAAGGTAACTCCCCACCCCCCTTTTTTTCTGCCCTCTCAACTCATTCCCATTATTGTCATTGAGAAATCTGTCTCGATCACTCACAGGTGAGTCAGTTGTTAAATGTGTAACATCACTTTGGTTCTCATTTTTTATTTGCTATTTGGTATTAGAGAATTATGGGTGAAAGGAAACTTGGATATGTTTGAGACAGATAATGTAGTTGATTGTTTAAATAAAGGATCAGGGTATAAATTACTTATTTCCTTCTTAGTCCAATTTTACATTTTTCTCAAATTACCATTTAAAATATATCTACTCTATTAACCACTAAAAATGTGAACCTTCCCCAAATTCAACCCAGCTTTAGATAAATTCCTTGTATCAACTGGCAAGTATTTTTACTTGAGAAAAATATCCATTTTCCAAACCCAAAACTGTATTTCAAAGGGATATTAGATTGGAAAGAGAGAAGAACAGCTATTTTCCACCTGTGAAAATTACCTGTCATTGGTATGAAGAGATATGATGTTTGAACAGAAACGTTTATTTCAACAGTTTCCCAGGTGTAGAAAATTTTCTTCCATCCCATCCTTTAAACACTTAATCCGCATCAAGAATTTTAAGCAGATAGGAAATAATCTCTAGTCTGTAGACTTGTTTTAAGATATGCAAACTCTTTCTAGTTAAAATTAACTTTCTCTTAAAAGTGTAACAATGTTTATAGTGTCTTTCCTCACTACCAATGGGCAGTTGAAATTCTCAAAGAAAGGTCAAAACAGCACACGGCCACGAACAGTGTAAAAGAATTTTTCCTTAACAAATCCCAAAGTATAAATATGCTAGAAATTTTGAGAATGGGTAAATATCTTAATATTAAATAAATCTAGTTATAATAAAAAGTGAATGGCGCATCATGATGTAAAAACATGACAAGGATAAATACCCAGCTTGTTCAATTTTCAGAGTTTTAATTTAAACTGGACCTATTTGGTAGTCAATTTAGGACAGAAACAAAAGGGTGGGGCAAAATCTAAACAACTGAAGGGAAACACCTCTCATTCTATCTCTTTGCATTTTGGCTTAAAGAAAAAGAATGCTTGGAGGAAAAATTATTTTTAGCTTCATTGTGGGAGTTAATGAGAGAGCCCTGTTGTGAATTTAAGAGTCACAAGAACATCCTACTAAAACAAATTTTTATTCTCTTTTAAAGCATGTATGTGTCACTGTGACCCAATCTTGAAAGTAATGGAATGAAATAAGCATTACATTTCTTTTCATCGCTTCACCTTTGCCTCTGTGTAATTGATTTCTTTAAGAGATGCTACTTTAAATACAGAAAACTCCCGAGAAGATGCTCCTCAACTAAGCACATAATAGATCTGGATTTCTAGCTACCTAATTAGCCACTATATCAGATGTTCAAAAGATAAAACCCAGCAAGATTCACAGATATACAAGATTAGCCTCAGGTGAGATCTTTAGGCAATTTTGGATATTGGAGCATGTCTCAACAATGGCCCTACCGCGCTCCACAGTGCATTTGGTAAATTCCTTAGGAGAGTTTTTAGTTATCACAAGGTTTGGGGGGGAAGTGGATGGGGATTCTACTGGCATTTAGCCAGCAAGTGCTAGAGTTTCTTATCTTTCTGAAATTCACTAGAGAGTCCCATATAAAGAATAGCTTTTGAATGTCCCAAACAGCCACATAAAAATCTGTTTACAATTATCAGAGTCCAGAATCTATTTCCATTTTATATAGACACAAAACATCTGCAAAGTTTAAACACACACTGGATACATAGACAGAGTTTTAATATAGGATTGCAACTACATTGTAAATCGAGAAAACTTCCGTTCAAAATGTATCAAGTTTCACCTTTGAAAAAACTGTGTCCTTGACTGCAATGCTACTCATGTACACGATTTGCCTACACAATTTATCTGGGTCAATGGGCATGCGTACCTGTGGTATTCAGTGATTCTAAAGTTAATGATAGATACAAGCAGCTGACTACTTTAAGACGTCTTCTCATGTGGCCATACCTGGGTATTTAGACATTATTATTTTTAGTTTAAGTTACTTTTACTTATCTTTACTGTGTTAGTTTGGGATGTATTTTTACTTTTTTGTAATAGATTATATAATGAATAAAATTTACTTTGGGACAGTATAGGGAAGTTCTAAATATTTATTGGAAATGAGGTTGAACCAAGGAATGAAAGCTACTGGAGATAAGAAAGGTAGGCAGGAGAAAACCCATGGAAGGCCTTATCAACCAAAGTAAGGGCTTTTCATAATAATGCAAAGGTAAGTCATTAAAATGTTTTAAGGAAATAAGTGGCATCCATCCATTTATTCACTCAATATTTATTTAGCACCATTGATATGGCAGGCTTTGAACTAGATTGAGGATCTACAGACAAAAATCTCTGGCCCTGACCTATGAAATATCCCACTAGTTGCTGTGGAGAGGATCCGTTATACGGGGACAACACTAGAAGCTGTTGGGAGCCTAGAGTAGTAATTCAGGGAAGAGATAGATGGTGGTGGTTTGACTAGGGTAGGGACTGGGGCAATCATTTTCACCTAAATTATGAGTTTGGCATTATATCATCTAACATGTTGCCATAAAGCAAATGACCCAAAATTATAAATGTCAGTATTACAGATCATTCCAAATTTCACTGATTGTAGAGGTGAGAAAATAGCACCATTCATTGGTTCCAGATGAGGGGAATAGAAACTGAAAATAACTGGCCACTTATGAATAGCAACTGGCGTGGCTATGATGGGTAATGTGATTCATAATGGCATTCCAAAAATGTATTAATACATTTACTGTGGACATTGAAAAAATTACACAATCAATTCCAAGTTGTTTAGAAAAGTAAAACAGAAGTTAGGAATTTTTTTTATCTCTATATTTTTATATCTCTTCAGTTGATATATAGATACACATATACACATAGTTACATACATGCATACATTCATATACATGTATATATGTGTTGTGTGTTTATTTTGCTGAACCATTTCAAGTAAGTTTCAGATCCCACCTATCCACCCACCCACAAAATGCTTCAACATGGATATCATAAGAATAGGACCATGCTCCCACATAACAATACCATTATTAAAACATCACTTATATCACTAATTTATAACTCATATTAAAGTTTCCCCTATTTTCTCCAAAGTGATTTTATAACTTTTTTTTAAAAAAAATCCAAGATCCAGTTAAATTTTCACATGGCATTTAGTGGTTAAATTTCTTTTAGTTTATAGTGATGATTATCTTGAATAAATTATTACATTAAAGATTGCAAAATTTTTAATTATTCCTTCTCTATTTATTTGCTGTTTTTTAAAAAATAATTGTCTTTATATTTAAGCTACAGAAACACAGCAAAATATACTTTCACTGTCAATAACATCTAAAAAAATTAATATGATTGATTTTTCTATAAACAAGGACGATCTGTGCCGAGCATCTGATAGTTTCGCTTTCTCAGTATTTCATTTTTCCCTTTCCATTTCAGGTAGCAGAATCTCAATTTTCTTTTATGGGAGCCACACAATCCTGTTCATGTTATTTGGGAAGAAGGGGCATTTCCCTCAATTTAAAGAGAGAAACATAAGCCAAGCTTGAAGAATTAGAGAATTCTATTCTCTTGACCACAGAACAGGGATAGACACAATTCAGTATCAATTCTAAGATTTTGTTAAAATTATTAGAAAGAAAATGTTCTCTTTCTCTGGCACTGTTTCATGTAGGATAATTAAGTCTGGAAATCCATAATTACCGCATGAAAATAGTTGGCCTGAAAAAGCAACAAAGGAAAGCATTTGCAAGGCAAAAGATGAGGAAAAAAAAAAAAAAGGTGATTGTTGAGGTCAACAGCCAAATTATCCAGTTTGTTGAGGCCAAAAGCCAAATTAACCAGTAAATGAATTCCCTTTACAGTAAAAACCATGTTGAGTGTGGTTTCTGTTTTTTGCAATGGATCATCCTGGCTAATAATGCATTTCTGAATCTTTATAAAGTTTAGACTAGAATAGGTCTTTGGTGCAATCTCCTCAGCTCACAGATCAAGAAACTAAGGTCCAGAGAAGTTCTGAAAATTGAGAGATTGTGCAGCTAGTCTGTTACAGAGCTACAACTGAAAATCAGGTTTCACAACTCTACCTCTGGCAATTTGCCTTCAAGGTATATTCTGTGTGAACCATAAAAGCTATGCACTGATTAATTTACACATAGATTAGTAAAATCTAGCTAATCAAAGAAACCAGATAACAAAAGATTTCCTTTGAAAATACATTTAGTGTTCCATTTGAGCTTAAAAACTCCTATAATTCTTAGTCTTTAATATTTCAGTAACAACCAAGTTCAAAATCCTCCAACCAAAGAAAGCATAGATGACACTGACATTCATGCCATTGGATTTCCTTAGAGATGAGATCATCTTATAATTTTGATCTACTATTTTCTATGATTGCTGACTGCAAATACTACATATTCTGTTCTATAGGGAATTGTAATTTAATGAAACTTTTTATTAGTCATAAACTACATAACTGGGCCAAATATTTGCTGTTTTGAGAAGAAAAAAACACTACATTGTAAAGTTTAAAGTTTCATGTAATATTATTTGAAAAATGTGTGATGATTACAATTTTAACTCCCCAGATATATTGTATCTCTATTCCACGTCCCGCTCCCCAGGTCACTTATTTGAAACATAGATTTTCTACATCCTGAAGTCATTTTCTTTTGTTAATTTTCCTAAGAACACTGCCAATAAACCATATTCTCCTGAAATGCACAGACACAATCTAAGCAATCTGTTTCTGAATCCAGCATTTACATCAGACTCAATAAAGAACACCATTCCCTTTTAGTTGCACTAGAGAGCAATATGAAAATGACCATTTGTTTTGTTGTCATTTTCCTGAGCAGGCTACTAGGATACTTAAATAGTTGACTTTCTCTTTTGCCATTTTTCTAGGTTAATGACAAAAATATATTCAGCTACCAAGAAACTAAGTAGGTTATTTATGTTTCACTTGTCAAATCTATATTTTCCAAATACCCCCTGAGCAAGATTTGCAGAGATGAAGCTAGGGTGGAGGATATTTCATACATATTTAATTTGTAACTCTAAAGAAGTACCATTCTGTTCTTGGCCTTCCCTCCCACTCTCCCCTCTTTCTCCTCTCCCCATCTCCCAGTCCCTCCTCCATCCCCTTCTGTTAGCTCTGCTGGGCCTCTACAATGTCAGCAATACTGGCATAACTGTGCTTTAAATTGTTTCTGTGGAATCCCACAGGGTCAAATGGCCAAAGTGAATGGCTTTAATTTTCCAGTAGAGATTATGGCATATTGGCTCATCCATATAATAAAATGCTTTTGCCTTTTTGCCCACTGCATCCTCTTTGCTAAATCACACTACGCATGCAACGTCTACATCATAGATGACAGGTCCCTGGAATAAAACCTGACCAATTCTCATTTATCTTAGGTTTTTTCATCATTTCTTAAAGCTGACCACCAAGAACTTCTTTAACTAGCAGAAAAGTAATATTAGAATATCTAAAGAACAATAAATTCAGGTTAATTAGATGTTTTGTTCTATGACTACTTGAGCAATAGCTCTGTGCCAGTTTATTTCCTCCCCACTTACAATATAAGCCTACTTTTCTGCCTGTTATCATTGTGCTGCAATCTCTTATTTCTCATCTTAGCTTGATATCACAATATTCATCAACTATAGGAAAGAAGAAAGAGGTTGATATTATATTCTTTTTGATGAATAACATTTTAATCATGTTGATGCTTTAAAGAAAATGGAATCTCTGACAATGGCAACTCTATGAAACCAAAAAATGCCATCAACTAGGCACAATTAAAAGGCATGGGGTTCCACCGATGGCAATAATATTGAGCTAGGCAACCTGACAATTCCACTGAGAACTTAAACTGTCTTGGACACAAGACAGTTGGACACAGTTTTTAAAGCATCTTTGAAGTGCATTTATTGGTCTACAAGAAGACAGCTCTTGAGACCAAAATCTTAGTGAAGATAAAAGCCAGCAAGGTAAATGGAGCACAGAAGTTGAATTTTGCTTTAGAGTCTTTGCCAGCTCCTGATATTTTGCTTTTAAGTTCTATGGGTGAAGGTGGAGAGGTGGTGGAAGTAGAAAGGGACATAGCTTGGGGAACCACTTGAAATGGCGATTCTAACAGATGACCTCCACATTTAACCAGTAACTCAAAACACCTACTAGTATACTAATGATCAGAAAGAAATCTATGTCTCTTCTCAAGGGGAAAGGATGGAAAACTGCTTTTCTCAAATCTTGACACTGGGTTGGGGAAAAATAAAAACCTCCTCTGAAAATGCATGACCACAGCTGGCTCTTATGATAGCAGGTAGCAAAAACTTTTAATCCCCGAATTTAGTTCAAGCTGAACCCTGTAGCATAATGCTCTGAGGTGTTTGTCAGCATCAGCAGAAAATGACTTATGGAGCACCAACTTTTGATATTGGTGTCTAAAGATCCCAACCAAGTTTTTCAGGAATATAAACACAATCAATAATCACAAAACTTGTAAGGAAATAAATAGGATGTCATGAGCAAAAAACAGTGAAAACCACAGTGACTAGAATCAAAACTCTAAAAACTCAGATATCAGATTTATCACGAAATTAAAAATTAGTATGTTTAATATGTTCCAAGAAATAAAATAGGAGCCTGAAAATACAAATGAGCAGTAATAGCATATGATTGCCAAAACAGTTTTGAAAAAGAACCAAAAGAACATCTCAAAATAAAAATTATAGTAATTGACATTAAAACTCTGAATATGCTATATTAGAAAGGAGATTGAAGAAAAACAAAGAAATTGGTGGAAAACTAGAAGACTGATCTGGAGAAATTATCTAGAAGTTTTTCAGCATAGAAAAACAAGACAAAAAATATAAAAGAGACCGAAAGGATACATTAAACATCGAATCAAAGTTTTAGAATAAAATGAAATATGGCTAAGTTTCCGGAACTTATTTTAAAAGCAAAAATTTATACTCAATATAATAGAAATACATTTTAAAAACACCCACATCTAGATATAATGTAATGAAATCTCAAAACAACCAAAAAAAATCAAAGAGTTTTTATCACAAATATGAATATTATGAAAAAGAGTTTATAAACAGTAAATAAAAAGGCTATTAACAACTTTACATCAACAAATATAAAAACTTAGTTGAAATAGAAACATTGTAAGGAAAAATAATAACTAAAGAAATATAGAACTCGAATGACCAAAACTTATGTACATATAAATACCATGACAAAGAAACTGAGGCAAAAATTGTCTCTAAAGGAGAAGAAAAACTTAGTGGCAGATTCAATTCTGCTTTTCTTCCACAAACATGCCACAATTTGGAGATGAGTGCAATGTGTTCTTTGTTACCTTGCCCAGCCTCATCTCTGTATTCCGTCCCAGTACTAGACTGTGCTCCAGTCAATTTGAACTTACGGTTTGCATGTTCCAAGCCACCCTCTGCTAGTGGTCTTCGCCTGAACTGTTGCCTCTATCTGAAACCTGCTTTTTTTCCCCTTTATAAAACCCCCTCTTTCTGCCTTCAGGGAACTTATGCTCATGGCTCACATTGTCACTCAGGTGTTGCCTATTCCAAGAGGCCCTTTGTAACTTGTCCCACCTGACCCCTATCTTGAGTAAAGTTCTCTCCAGGTGTACCTATAATTGAATGAGTCGAGATTGTTCTTCTCTGAGAGCTTTCATCATCTGTTTTATAGCTATCTCTTGGCCGCCTCTCCCAGCAGAATGAGAGCTTCTGAGGACAGCAACTTTGACATTTGATCTTTTGATTTTACGCTGTTCTTCAAGACCTAGCACAGTGTTTAAACATGATAGTTCATGTTTAATGAGTGAATGCAACTTATTTTGATATTACAAGCCATTTAATTCATCCATCTCACAGCTTTTGTCAACAAGCAATGTTCTGCTTGATTTCCCTGTAATTTTTTTGATGAGAAAAGAATATACCCACATCAGAAGCACATGCCTAGTCTGATTAGTGACCTACTGTAGACTTAAAATTTGGCATTTTGGCTTTTACACTGATATCTTATGAGTGCGGTGATAGTGAATCACTTATCTTGATCCAATTCCTAAGAGCCAGATCCGGGACTATAGTAAACAGACCAAGATAAATGCCACCTGCTGAGAATTTGGGCAGCCAGCCAGATAACCTTTCTTTATATAAATTTCTGCACCTGGAGTCCCCTTCCCTCCAGAAAAGTCTTCATAGCACTCACAGCACTCAAGTTAAACAGGAAGGAGCAAAAGAAAAAATAGGTTTCTTCTTTTTATTGCAAATATTTACATTCTCTTTGATTTGGAGCAGTCCACATTAAGGGATAAAGGCAGGTATCGGTGTCAGGTAGACTTGAGATCATTTGGCTCTGACACTTATTAACTGGATGTCCTTGGGAACGGTTTTGAGTACGATTTCATTTCTAAATTGGACAGTAATCTGTACTTCACTTAGTGTGGGAATTTCATGCAAACATTTGGCCCACTGCTTTTACGCCCTAGGTTGGTTCATAATCCTTCCCTGCTGAAGTATGAGCATTCTATAACCTCTTCCATTAAGTGCATGAATTTCTTCACTGCTAAATTATAGGCTTCTTGAGAGCAAGCACATCATCATATTAATTTCACATAGTATAATACCTTCCACATATTAAAAGCTCAATAAATTTTGGTGAATTCCCACACTTGCAATTTCTTTCCCAAGTAGGCACATGAAGGAAACCACTTTTTAATAACCTGGAACTGGTTTCTATCTTAATAGTGAAAATGTAAGAAGCATTTGATGGTCCAGAGCTGTGAATCAAGTCCACCTCACGGACTCCACATGGTTGGTGTTGCTTCTTGGCCATCTGTTACGCACGCCCCCATTCTCCATCCACCACTTCTGCCTATGCTCATGTAGTGAAGAACTCCAGAATTCTCTTGCCTTCCTGGATATCTGCTGGTCAGCCTCATCTCTGTTATGTTTCCCTCAACTCATCTCTATTTTTCCCCATAAATGAAATACTAAATGTTATCTAAACAAAATATTCTCTTCTACAACATGCTGTTTTTCCATTTCTTTGCCTGGAAAATTCTCAATCATACTCTTCAGATTTCAGCTAAAATGTTTCCTTTTCCATGAAGCACTTTCTGATTCTCCTTTCACAGTTTCTCAGGTTTCCTTTTGGGCTCCATAATACTCTAGATTTTTAAATTTATATTCTATTTGAATGTAATTATTACTTTCTACATCTATATGGCCTTGCAGATAATAGCCATATCTTGTCTTCCACAGCAACCTGTGGATCTAGCACAACACCTGACATATAGCACTTGTTCAATAAATGCTGAAGAAAAAAATGGATGACTTCTAGGAATGAAGGCTACTACTGATCCACCTTTGTATCCACACTTCTCAGGTCCTTCCCAGATGCAAAATTTTATTCCTGCTCTTATTCCTATATGCCTGCAGAGCCTCCGTCTCCTCTTTTGTTGCGATTACCTCCCCAAACTCGTGCTCTCCACTCCATCAGTACTTGTCTCGCACCCTAGCCCTCCATTTTACAGTCGTTTATGGTTTCATCATGCCTTCAGGCATGCTACTTCCTTTACTGAGTAGCAGAACTCCATTACCTTTAGCTTTACAAAAATAAAAAATAAGAACTATGTAGACAATTTCTAAGCAGAGAAGAGTAAATCTCTGAAGTTTATTTTTCTGAGCATGCATAAGATCCTCTTCTGGTTGTTAGAAGCCTCACATACCACCTTAATGTCTTAGGGCACAGTGCTTCTCCCAACCTAAGTGCCACAGAGCCTCTGCTTATCCACTCCTAAAAATAAAAGGCTCTGTTTGAGAAAGCTCTTTAAGCTTTAGTCCCGCACTGAGCCTTTAATTTACCAGGGGCTGCAGTGCAGCTTCGCATGCAGAGGAGAGCTTTCCACACCAGGGCAGATGCAAAAGAGCATAACATTAAAACAAAAAAGCAATTTAACCTGCTTAAAATTTCCTGTATTTCCCTCTGTGATTGCTAATTATCAGAAGATTTACATGTGTAAAAAAGCCATCTTTTAAGCAGCCCTGCTCCTTGGTTCTCCATTCTGAAGTCAGGTACAGTGTGTGGCATTTCAGATGTGGCACATATTCAGGTTAGAGGTAATCCAAGAGTCCTACATTCCATGCTACGGTTCTCTTGCCTACACAAGCAGGAAGCTGTGGCAAGGAAAATCTGCATTCAAATATAAATACTTCATCTTGTGACAGTGGCTAGGAAACGTGAAAAAGAATAGGTAAACAAAGACTGAAAAGTGTGCTCAAGCTGAAGGCTGTTGTAATATTTATATTTCCCTTACTTGGTTTTTGCCTCTGTCCTTCATGGTTTTCTATATTGATTATTAGGAGGGAGTCAGTTTCTTTTTACCAAGGATAAGGCCTGGGATGTATAGTTTTTCTCAGAGAAAGTTTTGTTTTAGAGAAGGCAGTATAATAGGAAGGAACAGGTAAATTTTATAGGTACTAGAAAAACTTGGTACTAGGATGGTTTTCTCCTCCTCAGTAATGGTAGAAAATGATTTCATGATGAAAAATTTCCTACAGTGGAAGTATCAGAAAGAAGCAGAGTGATATAATAAATTCATACTCTCTAAGTAAATAGTGGCTGACAGGGCTTTCCTTCAGAATATATTTTAAAAAGACAAGTTATTAGTACAGGAACTAGGAGATCAAGAGAAGGAAACATTTTCCTCAAGAGGAAATGTTTTGGCCTTCAAAAATCAACCAAATCACTGTGCTGAATGTCAACTGACCAGTGGCAATTTTCAAGGACACCATTTCCTTGTTCCACAAACCACAAAATAAAATTTTAAAAAAATTTTTATTTTTTTCTCCCCTCTTTAATTCCTCCCCCCCAGCCCCCACCTTCCACCCCTGACCTATGGATGTTGCCGTCTCCCTTTTTTAAGAACTGGATCTCTGAAGGCGGGCGTCTCCCCCCATGCGCTCGCGGGGGCGTGTACCCGGGGCCTTGGCGCACCCAGAGTATGGAGTGCGAAACCAGGACTTTCTTTGTGTAAAGCAGATGTGCTAACCACTACACTATGGAGCCCCCCCACCCCCCAAATTTTTTTCAATGTCATTTTTCACCTGAAAAATTCTTTTTCTCCTATAACTGGCACTGCTTTCCTACAACCCCAAGGTTAGAGCAAAAAGAAATTTCAGTTGCAGTAAGAACTTCAGAAATGATTTAAAAAGAAGCATTGTCAAAAAATCATTGTACATTCTGAAGAACAAATGAGAAAAATTCTGGAATTTTCTTCAATAGAAAACGTCAAGAGGACAGTACATTCTCAGTTGATGAAGTCCTTTATGGGAAAACATAACATAAACAGGAAGAGAAATCAACTGATTTAAGATTTCTTTTCTATCTCAGTACAATGTATCTTGAAATCCACCTCTCTGCTTTTATCATTATGTAAGAAAGGAATTAAAATTCTCCTTTCCTTGGTTTTAAATTCTATCACTTTCATGACTTTCCTTATAGCCCACTTTTTTAATGAGGTTTACCATAGAGTACTTACTGTACAGTAGTTATACTAAGATTTTAGTGTGTAAAAGAACAAACTGAGGAGCTTATTTGACAGATTCTGATGCCCCATGTGCAGATAGTTTAATTTTAAGACTTACAGGAATGGTCCAGAAATTTCCATTTCATTAGTTATGCAAGTGATTCTTATGCAAGTGGTCAATAGGATCCACTGTGAAAGACTGGTCCCAGCTTCACTCATTCTCAACTGTTTAGAAGAGTAGAGAGGAATATCCCAGGGCCATATCCTAATTAAAACTGGACCTTTTAAGAGGCAAATATGCAAAACCTTCCAAGCAAAAATTTTCAAAAAGTAGAGGTAAGGGTTGGTCAATGTAATTAGGCCATCTATGTTTGTTAACTGTGGATCATTAAAATCATTAAAGTTGGGCTTCCGCCCTCCCATAGTAAACTGGCGATAGGGGAGCTAGTTTTCTTGATGATTACAATTCAAAAAGATCGCTCCCAGATCCTTGAGAAAGACATTCCTGGGTCTTAGAAGATTTATCTATCAATGGGGCAGAATTTATAATTGCACATTTTTCAAAGTTAGTATCATAAGAAAAGGGACTTCAAGGGCCTAAGGTCAGCAAGAACCTGTCTAAAGTTTGGTCAAGTTGAGGGGAAAAGTTAGGCTAGCCATCTTGGTCACTTCTGCCTCCCTTCTTGCCTCTGCCCCTTTGCCTTCTACTCTTGACAAGGACCCAAGTCTGCCCACCTGAATGGAATTCTTAGGTTCCTCTCTTTTTTAAAGTCTCAAACTTTAGAGTTATGGCCTGGAGCTTCCACTGTGATTTTCCAGCTCCCATTAATTCTCCTTAGCAAAAAATCTCAAAAAAAGTGGAATTTGCCTACTCAAGAGTGACAATGAATAATCGCTGTTAATGATGAGTGCTTTACCAGCAGATCTTTAACCTCCATACAGTTGAGTAAATTAAACTTGGAGAGTTTCTAATGAAGAAAATTTGAAAGCTAATGTATTATATACTGTCTAAAACTGCTGATTATGTGACAACAGCAGACAATCATTCTCTGTTGGTACTATCCAGTGTCTGCAGTAAGCTATAGACCATGCTCTTCATATAATCACTGTAATGTCTAGAATAAATGGAGGATATTTTAATGATAACAAATGAACCTTTTCTTGCAGCTCTTTCAAAGAATATAATAATTTTTAAGATTATTGCAAAATAATATTTAAACAGTTATGTAACGGTCTCGGTAGGGTGGCAGGTTGGAGGTAGCAGGTTCTAATGCCACTGGCTTCTAAAGAAATAAGAGAAAATTATCAAGTTATTCTAAACCATCTAGGCAATCTCGACTGTCAGGGAGACATCAGTGAGCTAAGAATAATCCAATTTTTCAAAATATCTTGGTGCTTTTCTCCATTTACTGGAGGTTTCTTTCCAAAATGTAATAAAATGATTATAATTTGAGATTGAGATGGATTATCAATTCATCAGAGTGTATATTTAATGTGCTATACTTGCACTAATGATATCTGCTTTCTAATTAGGGAACTATTCTCAAGGCAGGATAAAATTCATTTTCTCAATAAAAATATTTTATACCCAAGATATGGTGGTGCCTTAAAAAACTTAATGAGCTCTGAGGCTGATATTACTACAATTAAAATATAAGTGAAAAATAAGTCTGTCTGGTTGAACAATCTGGGTGATTAGAGATATTTCCCTTATATGTAACACTGATCACATTTTATATTATTTGCAAAAGTCTGCACATTACCTCATGGGGAAAAGAAAGCTCTTTTTCATAAAATGACAATGGGACTCTCCAGCTTTAGTAATATACATATACTGTATTCACTTAAAAAGTGAATATTTCATACAGTGGGTTAACAAGAGTTTTGCAGAAGTCTGGTGAATTATGAGGAGGCAATTCTACAATTTAGAGTACACGCCTATTTAGTGATTAATGGGACAGAATTGACCTTTTCCAAAAACCAGGCAATAGGATTCTTGAATCGATAAGCTTTCTCAGTAAATGATTTCACCTGAGTTTGACAGAAACTAAGCACACTGACTTTTCCACCTGTCAATCTAATAAAAACTTATTAAATATTACTATGTAGATAGCACCTAACAAGACATGACTACACACAGGTGGGTATCAGACTAAAAAATGTGGATTTAATCCTAAAATGAAGCTCTTGATTATACTCAAATCTAAAACTTATGTGAGGCTAAACAGAAAATTAATACTTTCTCTCCTACCTTCTAAGATCTTCTAGCCGGGCTAATAATCATATTAGAAGAGACAGATTAATAGGAGAAAATCAAAATTTTAATACATGCACATGGGAAATTCACATAAGCATGAAAATTCCAAATACAGTGATATATATGACATTTTGGACATAGGAGAAAAGTGGGGGAATGAGGCCTTAGGTTTTAGAACTGAGAATGAGAGATTTACAGAGAGAAGAAGAACAGAACACACATGGCAGGCAAATTCAGGCAACTCAGAAAGAATGGGACACAGTGCCATTGACAGTGCCCTCAAAATGTATCCTGAATCTATCTAGTTATCTCCAATACCACTGTCAACAACTTAATCCAAACCACCACCATTTCCAATTCAGAATACACTAAGAATTTCTTTACACATCTCCCTATTTCTATTCTTATCCATTCCCTTATAATCTACCTAACAGTGATTATTTTACAGACGTGAATCAGATTATGTCATTACCCTGAGTAATACCTTCTAAAATTTCCCCTTTGCATTTAGAATAAAATCTAGTCTTTTTCTCAGGGTCTGCAATATCCCATATAATCTGACCCCTTCCAGCTTCCCTAATCTTATACTGTACCATTCTTTTTTCATTTCTCACTTTGCCTGATTCGTATTGACCTTCTTTCAATTTCTGAAACATGCTAAGTAAATTCCTCCCAAGAACTTCTGTCTGAGTAATCTTCTAGCCTAATTCACTACCATACATCCCTTTCCCATAATTCAAGTCTTAGAGCAAATCTTTCCTTCATAGTTATACTTTAATGACCCCGTCTTCTTAAAATAATTCACCTCCAGCATTACATATACACAGTTCAAGCCATCACTGTTTTTTTTCCATCAGACCATAAGTTAAAACCTCTAATAATCTTGTTTATTCACTTGCATTCTTGTTTGACTTTGTCCTCTATTAAACTGATCCATAAGATCAAGGTACTAATTTGACTTGTTCACAAATATCCCAAATGCCTAAAATACCACCTGGCACATAGTAGGCATTCAATAAATATTTACTGACTAAATTAATAAACTTGGCCTGATAAGAAATTGGAAGTCAAAAGGAATTACTCAGAAGAGAAGTGTTGTGTTAAGGTCAACCTGACAGCCTAACTCACTAAAGATCTGGTGTTGGGAGGCAACAGTGAGGTTAAGAAGCCCGGTCACTGGAGCCAGAAAAATCTGGGTTTAATTTCTCCTTCTGACACATGCTAGTTATTGACCTTGTATAAAGTTGTTGAACCTTCCTAAGACTCAAATTCCTCATTTATAATATGGAGGCGATAACATTTCATTGCATTACTGATAATTAAAATAACTAGTACTCTATAAAGTTTTTAGCACAAAGTGTCATATCAAGAGCTTGGAAATTATTATTATATTATTATTATTCCACTTTCTAATGTTTCCAACATTGTTTCCTATTTTAACTATCATTAAGCAATGTTAACAACCAATCCACGAGTTCATCGTATACTTATTGTTGGAATGATGGTGAAAAGGGGGTGAATGGCAGAAATGACGTAAGAAGAAAGTTTTAGAAAAGTCTAAACCAAAACTCTGTTTCAGAAACCACTGCTAGCTTTAAGGTGTCTTTCGAGAGCTGTGGACCTAATCTTGACTTAAAAGCAGGCTTCCTGAAAGAGACTATGTGTCTTCAATGTCTTTTCTACATTGAGAAAATTGTTGTGCTATAAATTTTCTCTTAACATGTTGACAGCTTATTGTATGGGGCTGTTAAGGGAGTAACCAAGGCAGGGATAGAGAAAAGTAAATAAAAGGACACTCTTTATGATAAGACCAGAACTAATGGCTCTCACATGAAAACAAGCCTATGTAGAAATGCAATTAATTGAGAAAATCCTTAAGTAAAAATTTTAAAAATGAAATAAAAAAAAAGAAGCAGAAAAAAGGAAAACAAAGGCTTTGGGTTAACTATTGCTAGGAGGTTACCTAAGAATCATAACCATGAGTTAATTATACAAAAGACATTTAATGGTGGTAAAAGGTTCAATTGGTGATTTCTTACTACCAACTTGCCAGCATTGTTCCTCCTGATAGGGGATCCATAACCTGACAGTGATAGAGGCTAAGGGCACTCAAAGCTTAGCTCCCTCAGTGGTGGTTGCCATGACTACAACTTCAAGAACACTTCATTTCACAACCAGGCAGAATCTGCAGCTTTTGAATCAAAATCAGCTTATTTCATTTTCATGTGAGTTTTATCTAACCAAATTCTTACATGCCTTGTCTGAAACAATAGTTTTGCTCTTTGTATAACATCATTTTTTATTAAACAAAAACAACTTCCTCCCCCCACCACACACACTGCTTCACCTGCAAGAGTTTATTATAGTGCTGGGTCCTAGAAACTGAGGAAATACATCGTTGTATGACCTGTAAAGTCTGAATTGCTTAAAATCTACAACAATTTTCAGACCAATCTAGATGTAGGTTACTGTATCAAAAGTACACATTTTATACAGATTACTTAAAAAAAAAATACAGTTTATGCTTTTGTATTTAAATTGAAAAATGATAACTAAATTTTTCTCTCAGAAGACCTAATGATTGTTTTGAAATCTAAGCAAAGATTTAAAAATATATCAATCACTTCTGCCTCTATTCTGGATATGAAAGACACTATTCAAAATAGAAAAATAATTTTTAATTATCCACAAAAGTAAAAGCATAAGAAATCTAGCATTGCTAGCCCTCAGTCCTTACCCAGTATCAATGCTGTCCCACCAGCTTAAAGTGTCATAACTTTGTTAATCTTATGGAAAAATAAAATTAATAAGTCATTAAGATATTTTCAAACTATTGTTCCTAGTACACAAGAAGAACAAACTATTGTTCCTAGCACACATAAAGTAATATACTGAATTACTTTAAAGCCAAATATTTATGCATTTATTTTTCATTCACATATTTAACACTATTTTATTGATCACTTACTATATGCCAGACACTAAGCTGAGTCCTGGTTATATATAAGTATGGCTCTTTTCCTAAAGGAGTATACGGTCTACAAAAATTGACCAGTAACAAAGAATCGTATAAGGCAGTGCCTAAGTGAGGTTTGAGGAAGGAAGATACAGTGACAGCCCGACATAAAAGCACTTTCTACCCATGGCTTTTCCCAGGGGGCATTTAGGTGATTCCTGAATGGAGAGCAGGAGTTTGGCCAGTAGATACACAATATAGGGCTATTTCGGAATAAGAAGCATGTGCATAGCCAAGAAGTGTGAGGCAGCATGAAGTGCTCACTTCTAGGAGCACCGAGTGATAGAAGTGGAAACACAGCTAGAAAAGTGGACAAGATGCCAGGTCACAAAGGGCCTTCACAGATGTGAATACTGTGGCTATGCAATGGAGAAACATTGGGAGGTTTTTAAGAAGTAGAGGAGTAAGGATCTAATTTGTGCTACAGAATCATAATTCTTGGTGTAGGGCTAAGACATCATGGTGGATAAGTTGGAGAAAGAGAAGGCTAGCACCAAGGAGATCTCTGGAGGTGTTATTACAATAGTCTATGTGAGAGGTGATAAGAACTAATTCAGATGAAGATGGAGAGGAGAAGAAAAATACAAGAAATATTCAAGAAATGTGATGAGTAGAACTTAAAGACTAATAAGATAGAAAGAGCAAAATAAAATGAAGCTTAAGGACGACACCTTGGGTGTTAAATTTTAGCATTTTGGTGAATGATGTTATCATTAGTTGTACATTAGAGGTACAATTATGGACTCATTTATGATAACCTGAACTTGAGCTATAAGGGAAATAAAGATATAATCCATCCTGGATCTCAGTAGAAAAGTTTGATCCAGAGACAAAGATGTAGGTGCTATCAAATGTAACTGATATCAAACTCCAGCGAGAACCACCAGAAAGATTATGCAGAGAAATTGTCAAAGGCTAAAGACAGAAACATGGGGTCCACGGACATTAAGGAAGTTAGAAAAGAAAGAGGATACAGCAAAGGTTAGAAAAGGCAGTTTAAGAGGAAAAAGTAAGGTTAAACAGTGAGAAAGCAAGCCATGGAAGCAGTTGGTACTCATATTCGGGATATTCTCAAAGCTGCTATGTCACTATTGGTAACTGTGACCTGAACATGTCCTCACAGTGTTCCCACACTAAACACATTGCAAAATAGCATGCCATTTACCATCTAAAGAGGCAAACACAGTTTATGTCTCAGTCATGCACTATGGATCTGAAATCTCTGCGCAGAAATAACAACACTGAGCTTTACGGCTGCTGACCCAGTGTAATTTATTAGATCCAGCAGTAGGCTAGAACTGTGGGCACCTGCATTCCAGTCTTATTTATGAAACAAAAAGCTTTATATTAACACAAAACTGCACTCTCTGTGGCTATCTTTCCATTCCTTATACCAGCGGTCCTTAACCTTTTTGGCACCGGGGACTGTGGCTCCTATGAGAACCTAATGCCTGATGATCTAAGGTGAAGCTGACTCAGTGATGCTAGCGTTGGGGAGCAGCTGCAAATACAGATGAAGCTTTGTTCGCCTACCCATCGCTCACCTCCTGCTGTGTGTCCTGGTTTCTAACAGGCCACCGACTGGTACCGGTCTGTGGCCTGGGGGCTGAAGACTCCTGCTTTAGACACCCCGGAAAATGGACTGTTGACATATTAAGAAGGGTTATTAGAATTCTGCTGGTAAAAACTCTAGTTTAAGGACTTTATGAATTTTATGACTTATTTGCAACCTAGATATTATGGGACATATTTATCCACTGATAATTTGACATACCACTTCTCCATCCTAACTACTTTCATATAGAAATACCTTAGATAATACTAATAATTAATAAAAATAGTAGTAAGAGAAAAATGAAAAAAGCAGTAGTTTCTAAACTGAAGCAATACGTCATTCAAATCAATTAAATGCAAACCTCTTTTTCAGGCATTTGACACTCTAACTTTGATCACCCTTCTCCTCTTCTCTATAGTTATTTCTCATCACCCTCTACCTAAATCTTTCCAATCTTGACAAGCCAATCAGTTAACATTTTTCTCCCACCAAATCTCTCTTCTTTGTACACATTCTTTGGGTAGATTATCTCTTCTGCTTGAAATCTCTACCCTATTGGTTAATCAGTTTTCCAATAGGAAGTCAAAAACATAAAGGAAGCCATGTGTATCAGGCAGGATATACTAGGTTTGCTAACATAGCAAATCACCCCACACTGCAGCGGCTTACACAACAAAGGTGTGTTTCTCACCCAGACTACATGCCCATCGCAGCCTGGCTGTGGGTGCTGCGTGCACTTTTCAGTCTGGATCCAGGAGAACAGTCTCTGTTTGGTGCGTTCTCTATCATGGTAGCCAATAAAAAGAAAATCTTGCAAAATACAGAGTGGTTTTTAAAACTTTTGCCTGAAAGAGACATTTCTTTAGTCAAAGAAAATTACATGGCCCAAACTGACTGCATTGTAACAGAAAAGTATATTTCACCCAAGGGAGTGAAATGTTTATAATAAAGAGTAGTTCAACTTATCATACATCTTATCTTTGACATTTTCCTTGCTCTTCTTTTAGTGTTTTGTTTTCTCTTGTCTAACATATCCTACTTGCTCTTTCAAGTGGCCTAATCCTTATCTCAATTATTCCTCCCTTACTACTGAAGCTAAAAAATTGTATTGTATGACTCTTTGTGAATTTTATTTGCTATTTTATAAATTACTGAGTCATATAGTTTGTCCAATTCTTTAATTAGTGTATAAACGTGTTTCCCTTATTGATTTGTAAATTGAGATCATATATTGATTATATTTAGCCTTTGTCCACACATTCCTTATGAATAGTTGGTTTCATTTTAAATTCATAAATGAAATTTTAAGCTATCTGATTTTAAATATTTTTAGTCATATTTAAAATGAGCCATAAAATCATTTAAAAATATCTTTTAGCTTTGTTATGATGTTAGAAAATCTTCATACTCAAAATTACACAGATATCTACTTGTGTTTTTCTTCTAATTTTGTGGTTTTACTTTTACATGCAAATATTTAATTTATCTGGAATTTATTTTAACATGTATTATAGAGATCTAATTTTAATTTTTTTCCAAATAGCAGCTCTTCGCCAATACTGCCAATCTCTTGTTTCCCACCAATTTGGCCCATATTTATCATACGATAAATTCCGATATATACTTAAATATAGTCATGATTTTTTATTTCACTAATCTATTTATTCATGTAGTAATATTTTAATAACTTTATTATAGACGTTAATATTTGATAGCATGTTTCTTTAGCATTTTAAAAAATGTTTGCTTACATTATACTCTCATTCATTCAAAATAAACATTTACAATCAAATTAATCCACTTGAAATTTTATTGTGAATTAATTAAATCTACAGATTTATTTGGATAGAATGGACAAATTTAAAATGTTAAGCCTCAAGTTTCAAGATATATCTTTTTAATTATTAATTCTTTCCTTCAATTCCTTTAATTTTCTTTTTATCAGCTCTTTATATTTCTTATTAGTAGCTTCTTAGCCCAGCTACTTCAAATGTTTCTTCTATTTCGATCAAGCATTTTTATTGTTGTTGCTGTCGCTGATGTTTACCATTATATTTTGTAATAGATTATTTCTCATACATAGGAAAGCTACTGATTTTATGCACACATTGATCCATTTATCAAGTGTAGTGATTTTTCCATGGATTCTGAATTTTCCAGATGGACAATCTTATCATTCACAAATAATAATACTTTTGGATACACCTTCCCAATATTCACTTTTTTATTCTTATTGTGTTGTCTATGATGTATAAGGGGCATTTTAGTAGGTAACACTTTACTCTCCCCACCCCCATTCATCTAATCAATTGCTAAATCTTGCCAATTCTCTAAAATCTCTCTCTTTTATATGCTATGTCTGCTCTAAATCAGTCACTCATTGTAACTAACTGGTCTTTATGACTACTAAGGATTTTCCTGTCTAGGAAGAATTCACTGACAGCAGGCCACACTCCAGGAAATATTATAGAAAATTCTTTAGGCAGAAGAAAAATTACACCTAAAGGAAATTTGTATCTCTGCAGAGAAATGAAGATCAATGGAAATGAGAATAAATATTAAAAACTGTTGGAGAGAAAACATTAACAATGTTTTCTGGAGTTTATAACATATGTAGAAATAAAATATATAATAACAATAGCACAAAAAAAGGTAAAAAAATTAAAGTATAGTGTTGCAAGGTTCTTACACTATATGCAATGTGGTATATTATTTGCAGGTAAACTGTGATAAGTTAGAGATGCATACAATAAAACTTAGATCAGTTCCTCTAACTTTTTGATCTTAGAAAGACTCATAGTCTTAAAATTATTGAGGACCCTAAAAAGATTATTTATATGGATTTTATCTATCTGCATATCACATTATAGATTAATTTTTAAATGTTTGTTTTAAATAGTGATATAAACTCATATGTTAACATATATGTAACATTTTAATGAATATTTACTATATCTAACAAAACGCAAAATAGTGAAAGTGCGATTATTTCACATTTTTCCAATTTCCTTAATGTTGCCCTAAGAAACAGAAGCTAAATTCTCATATCTGCTTCACTTTTAATCTGTTGTAACATATTGCTCCCGTAAAACCTCCATGGTATATTTGCGAAAAAGAGAGAGAAAAATGCAAATAACACTTAGTGATAGCTTCAAAACAGTTTTGACCTCACAGATTTTTTATGAGACTCAAGGATACACAAGAGCCTCTGTATAAGAGGGGGGGAAAAAGCCTAAGAATAAAAAAGAGATATAGCAAATTACAAACAAGTGAAGACAAAATGTAATCTTAAAAATCAATGCAAAAAAATAAGAGGACAAAAGAAATAGAGTACAGATGAGACAAATAAAAAACAAATAGCAACATGGTAATTGTAATGGTAATTACATTAAATATAAATGGATAAAACATTAATACAATAGAGTTATCATACTACACAAATTCAAGACCCAGCTATATGTTACTAAAAGCACTCACTCTAAATATACACATATGTAAGTTACAATTGGAAAATGATAAACCATGCAAACACACTAATCATAAGGAAACTAAAGTGGCAAGAAATATTGCTTATTACTTATCAACTTGTTACTTAACTGAGGTGCAGTTGATCCTCATTAATTGTGAATTCCATATTTGTGAATTCACCTCTTGGCCAAAATTTATTTGTAATCCTCAAATCAATACTCTCTGTACTTTTATGGTCATCTGTGGACATGTGCAGAACAGGGAAAAATTTTGATATTCCAATATACATGTTCCCAACTGAGGCTGAACAGAGCCATGCTCTGCCTTCTTTTTTTGGCTCTAATACTGAGATGACCAGAGGAAAAAGGTGGTAGAGGGCAATGATGTGTAGTGAAAGAAGTTTTGTCTCTGAGACCAGATGGAGAGGGTTTAAATTCCAATGCTGGCACCTGTTAGTGAGGTGGTCCCAGGCAAGTCACTTAACACTTTAAACTTCATCTTCTTTTATAACATAAAGAAAGTAGAATCTACCAGGGGTTGTTGTTTGTAGAAATTAAGATTATAAATGATGTACATATGTATATGTACATATTTTCTCCAGGAGAAATGGTTCAATATTCACTAATTCAGTATTGGCAGTGACATCAGTAAACAAAACTACCATGAATAATAAGAATTAACTGTACATTTAAAAGAGTCAACTCTTCGAGAAGAAATATAAATCCTAAATGTCTATGTACCTAAAATTAGAGCTTCAAAATACAAGGAACAAAAACTGAAGACATGTTAGAAGATATAAATAAATCCACAGTAAGGGCTAGAAATTTCAAAACTCATTCCTCAGTAATTCATAGAACAAGTTAGGCACAAAATAAGTATGAATCTAATTGACATTTTAGTACATTCCACTCAACAATTAGAGAATACACATTCTTTCCAAATGCACATGAAGGACTCTTCAAGATAGACCTGTGCTGGTCCATAAAACAATTCTCAATAAATTTAAAAGGATTGTAATTATAGAGAGTATATTCTTTGACTACAAATAAATTAAATTAGTAATCACTAACAAAGTATATCTGAACTATCCCTAAGTATATGGATATTAATCAACAACCTTCTAAAAACACGTGTGTAAATAAAGAAATCTCAAGAAAAATTATAAATTCTTATATCAAGAATAAAAGAGAAAATCATCACCAATCCTACATGCATTAAAATGATGAGATAATATTATGAAAATGTTATGCTGATAAAGTAAAAAATGTAAATGAAGTGCATAACTTTTGAAAGGCACAAATGACCAATATTAATTCAAAGAGATATAGTGTAACTAAATAGCAAAAGAAACCAAATTCATAAATAACCACACCTCCCCCTGCACAAAACCCTCAGAGATAGCTTCATTGGTGAATTCTATCACATACTTAGAAATAAATAATGCCAACTCTATGCCAGCTCTTTCAGAATATGACAGAAAAATAAACACTTCCTACATTACTCCATGAGGCCAGTATTACTCTGATACAAAAACAAAACAAAACAAAACAGAAAAAGATATTACAAGAAAAGAAAACTACAGATCAATATATTTCATGAACACAGATGCCAAAATCTTTAACAAAATATTAGCAAATCAAATCTAGCAATATACAAAAAGGCTAATACATCATGAACAAGTCAGGTTATTCCAGGAGTACAGGTTTGGTTTAGTATATGAAAATCAAATAATATAATTCTCTATATTAACAGAATAAAGAGAAAACTCAAATGGCTCTTTCAATACATTAAAAAAAAAAACATTTGAAAAAGTCAACATCCATTCGTGATAAAAATTCTTGGCAGAATAGAAATAGAAAATAACTCCCTCAAACCCAATAAAGTGCATCTATAAAATACTTACAGCTAACAGACATTTTATTACTAAAGATAAAAGACAATGCATTCTCCTCATATCTGGGAACAAAACTATTCTGCTCATTCTCAGTACTTCCATTTAACATAGTTTTAGAAGTACAAGCCTGTGCAACTGAGGAAGAAATGAAAAGACATATAGATTGAAGATAAGGAAATTAAACCCCTTTTATTCACAGACAACATTACTATGTATGCAAAAAATACTAGGAAATATTTATAAAAGATACTAGAAATAATAGCACAGTCAAAGAATAAAATGAAGAATTGTAACATGTTTCTAGAAATTAACAAGGTGAGCTTAAATTTTATATTGAAATAAAAAAGATGTAGAAGAGTCAAAACCATTTTGAAGAAGATAACAAAGTTGGGGGACATAATCTGATTTCAAGAGTTACTCTAAGGCTACAGTAATTAAGACAAGATACATACTCGAATGAATATTAAAAGGATGTTCTTTAGGCAGAGAAATAATAAATCTAGATAGAATCATAGAGGGTCAGGAAAGAATTATAATTATGGAAAGGATAAATATGTGGCTGAATCTAAATGGTCATTAACTGTATAAAATAATAATGTGAAATTTAGATATATGTATAATAAAAATATAAGACAAGAAGCCTAATTAAGAGTAGAAAGAGAAGTGGTACAAGTACTAATTTTTTGAATGAGTTAGAAATGCATGTTATAATAATTAAGGCAACCATTACAAATAACAAACAAATGTATAACTAACAAACCAATAGGGGAAAACCTAAAATTTTTACAATAAACTATAAAATAAGAAAATGACCATGGGGGAGGGGTGGAAAATCCAGAACACATTGGAGAAATGTAAATCAAGTCATAAGAGAATAGATTTAAGCCTAAATACATCAGTAACTTTATTAAATGTAAATGAACTAAATACTCCTATTATATGACAAAGTTGGTCAGACTGAGAGATAAACAACTGTAGATACAACAGATACATCCTCAAATGTAAGAATGCAAATAGATTGAAAATAAAAGGAAGGGAAAAGCTTACAATGTAAATACTAAATAAAAGGAAACTACTGTGGACATATAAATATCAAAAAGAATAGATTTTGAGGGGAGAAGGATTATTGAAGTTGAAGGAATATCATGAATGTATTACAGTCCTAAATCTCTCTGAAGTGAATGATGGATTCAAATTATATAAAGAAAACTGGACAGAATGAAAGGAGATACAAAAATATTTTCCATTATAGTGATAGATATTTTTCAGTAAATAAAAGGTAAAACAATAAATCTTTTAAAAAAATAACAGGAGAATATCTTTGATGTTCTTGGAAAGGCAAAGACTTCATAAACAAAATGCATAATATATTAGCTATTAAAACGATTAAGTTTTTGAAAAATCAAGAACTTAGCCTCATTAGAAGATCTCTTTAAAAGAGTGAAAACCTAGACTAGCGAATGACAGAAAATATTTGCATTGCATATACCCCTCAAAGAACTTATATCCATAATATAAAAAGAACTTTTATAAATCACTAAAAATAACTTTTATAAATCACTACAAATAGATAACCCAAGTTTAAAAAAATGCATAAAACACTGCACAGAAGAAAGTATCCAAAGGACCAAAATTCATTTGAAAATATTTTAAAGCTCATCAGGACATCAGGGCAGTGCACATCCACCAGAATAGCTAAAATTAAGTCTCTTAATATCCTGCTTTGGCAAGAATGTAGAACTGGAGCTCTCATACACTGCTATTAAGACTGCACACTTTTACTACCACTTGGGAAAACTATCTGGTACTATCTACTAAAGCTGAACAAATGATTACCCTATGATACCATAATTTCATTCATAGATATACTTACAACACAACACGTGGACACCAAAACATATATGCTTTTGAAGTAGGAATGTTGGTAGGAGCCTGAAATTGGAAACGACTTAAATATCTCTCAACAGTAGAATGGATAAGTATATTGTAATAAATAAAATGCATAGACAAGTGCTGTCTGCTACATGCAACAACACAGATCAATTTCAAACACAATGTTAAGTGACAGAAGCAATACTGGAAAGAAGGGAAAAAAGGAAGGAAGGAAGGAAGGAAGGAAGGAAGGAAGGAAGGAAGGAAGGAAGGAAGGAAGGAAGAAATATACATTCTAACACAGTTGGATTTACTATGAAGATAATAAAGGTTCCTGACTAGCTCAGATTCCATCTAAGGCCCTCTAATTTTCTATTTCTAGTTTTGTATTTGTTTATTTAAAGAGAGTCCCCCAAATGGTTAAAAGTTCAGACTTCCATGAACTTCTTCTTTCCTCATGTTGTACAATTCCAAAATAGTAAAATTAATCTACATTATTAGAAGTTAGTGGTTACCTTTATGATGAAGTGACTAGCAATTGGAAGTAGGCATGGGGGGTGGGGGGGGCTTTGGCGATGCCAGTAATGTTCTTTTTATTAATCTACACTGACTAATCTGTAATGGTAAATGGTTAGCAACTTGCTTTCTAGAAACGAAGTACATGATACTTAAACATTCCCATGATGCCCTATTTCAAACTACCAATATCAAACTACCAACCGGCAACAAATTTCCTGACTATTTAACAACTGGCTCCCCCAAGCTGATACAGGGCACTTCTTGCACACCATTCTGGAGTGTGGTTATGTGAACATGTTTAATATGAGATATTTTATTAAAATATAAATTTAGGATTGGTGGACCTTCTGTACATATTTTATACTTCAATAAAAATAGTATTTTAAGAAACTCTAGAGTATTGGGCTCCCCCAATAAGAAAGTATTTAAAAATGAAACAAAATCAATCAATACTGAAGACTTTCCAAATAAATTTAAATTATTATGGGAATGGATACAGGAAAATAATCTTTTAGTGACTAAATTTTAAAATTTTACAAATTAGTTAGGAATATGTTATATATCAATACACCTCAGCTTCCAAAACATTATGTACATATCTCTGTTAACACTATTTTAACAATGATTATAGTTATATTTTTACTTTTTTGGCAATTTCTTAGTCAGCTGTAAGGAACTGTGTTTTATTTTAATGTGTAATCTTGGTCACATAATAAACACCTGCCTGACATATAGTGTATTAAATAAACATTCTGAATAAATAAAACAATCATAGCAGTACTTAAAGAACTATAACCAGAACATACATGAGCTGGAAGTCAAAAGAAGAAGAAACCACTTCTAGCTGTTGTGATCACAGAATCAGGGAAGCTTTTATATATATTTACATATTCCTATGTACTTCTGGCTACATAATTCTTACTGCAATAAGAATTACTGCTTCACCAGACTCCATAAGATATCATAGTCTTCTTCCTAGGTCCAAGAAGACTGAGGGATCTTATTAAACAAATTAGGCATATAACAGCTAAAAGAAAAGAGCGAGTTTTTTCTTTGATAATATTGTTAAGTGCAGAAATTATGTAAAAGTAAGCAAGAAAAAAATCCCACGTATATTTCAAAGTATTACACAGATGCTTAAAATAATTTTTTATTCTACATTTAGCTATCTTGAGTACAGCTCAAAGTGTCTATAGCTTTCTATAGGTTACAGTCCTTGAAAATATTCTTTAAGAGTGAAATTCTTCTTGGCAAAAAGAAACAGCTATTGTCTGTCTTGGCTACTCCACTTGAATCTTAGGATTTCAGAGTTTCCAGTGATACCTCAATCACACTCTCAAGGAATCTGAGCTCAAATAGTATTTGTTAATACCAGAATTAAAAAATTAAAGGTAGAGTTGGTAAATGATTAAATAGATGTCACTTGCTAACTTGTGTTTTTTTTCCAATGAAAAAAACCTGTGTTTTTTTCCAATGACTTAAATACAAATCAAGTCATGGTGCCAAATGGTGTATGCACATGTGCACGTACTTATGTGTGTGTGCTTGTTTTCCTCTCCTGGCTGGGCCAGAAGTGTTATCCTGGGAAAAACTCCTGGCCGGTTACCTTCCTTTGCAGAGACTTTCAACAGGGTAAGTAGTGGGGGCAGTGGTGGACAGGAAAGGAAATGTTCACAAATCTGTTTGCAGGAATAAACACACACACACACACACACACACACACCACACACACGCACACACACACGTATATTATATATATAATTATTATTTTTTTAAATGCAGATTTATCCAAATCAGCATTGCTATCCATCACTGGTGTTCATGAGGTTAAAATTAGGTGGGTTTCAGATGTAGGTTTTAAATGTAGTTCTATTGTTTTATGATGACTATTATTGATGAACTTGATTCATGATCTATTTTTTAACTTAATCTATACCTAAGGGTTGCCAGAAGTGTGTGTTTCTATATTGCTCAGAGTCTGGTGATAAACACATTTCAGGATCAAGGATGATACTAGAGTCTAAGTTCATATTAG
>NW_006434709.1:15023621-15070515 GCF_000325575.1 Pteropus alecto
GAGCAGTAGGCTGAACATGAACAATTAACCATTGGAAACTGATGTCACATCAGATTCTATAGCAACAGTAGTCAGAGAAATGTAGAATTGTAGGGAGTAGCTGATTACTAACAAAATAAGTAGAGCCATTCTCAATATGTCCTTAGACCTTCTCCCAAAAGGATTGAGCAATGGACAGAGAATGCTACTTTGTTTTTCCCTAAAGTAGACAGCCTGGAAAAATGCTAAAATCCAGTCACATTTTATGTACTTTTGAATTGTCCAAATTGAAATAATGTGATATAAAAATAGTAGTAAAGTCTCAATTTATGCTAACAATTGAAATAGTGAAAACTCCCCACAATTTTTTTTTAAAAGTGTAAACATCATGTATTTAAAGCTTCTGGGACCAAGTGACCTGCACGATGTTGCATCAAGTTGGCTGATAAACAGAAATTCCTGTCATCCTTTATCGGAATTGGCCTTTGTTGTGATTTCCTGTGCATGGGAGGAATTCATCAGCATCTCTGGCCTCTACCCACCGTATGCCAGTAGCAATTTCCCCAGTTAAGAAGGGGTGGGAGGGAAACGGCTTCCCCCAGGATGAGTGCCTCCACCATATGGGTCACTCCATTTGCTGGTCAGGGGAAGAGACAACTGGAGAAGCACACACTAGCTGTTCACAATTATGTCCCAGAAGGAATCTGCATCACTTCTGCTCAGAGCCTACTAACCAGACATTTTGAAATTGACTTGTTTCAAAATGTCTCTACATTTCACTATCACTTTATCATCACGGCTCACCAAGAAAGAAGAGCTGTGGCTATTCTTTCCAAAGCTGACCCCTCTACCTATGCTATCTTTTTCACAACTTTTCATTTGGCCATTTCTGTCACCCTCATCCTCAGGCTCTCCTTCCCCACTGGTACTTCCCCTTAGGGCACAATTACTTCATGGCTTCTACATCCATTTAAAACCATATAAATTTCCCACATTCCTACTCTGTTCTGAAATTTCCTTTTCCTTTACTTTTAAACTTCTCAAAACACGGTCTATATGTCTTATTTCTATTTATTTACCACTCACCTAGAATCTTGTAACCTTGTAATTACCATAGTTATCCACTGTAACTGTAGATATACAAGTATTACAAGTCATGGCGAAGCTGTATGAGCACCAGAAGTGAAGTTTTAGAAGCTGAATTTGAATCCTTGTGATTTAACAGCTGTAGAACCTCTAGTGAACTAATTTATTGGGCTCCAATTCCTTATTTCTGAATAGTGGTCCAATAACACTTGGTCTACTGACTATAAATAGAAGAGCTTGAGAACCCAAGAAGTAATTCAGAATATCCTTTCATAGTTTTATTTTCAAATCTAATGACCTCTTCTCAGTACTTGACTCTTTCTACATATTATCACTCTCTGAAATCAAGTTCCACATTCTCACAAATCCTTTTGTAAATTTTCCCTCATATTTTTCTCCTCGGTTTATAAACATAGACAATTTGCTCCCCTATTTCAACCTCTCCCTGGTTCTTAACCTCCCTCTCTCTTCTCCAGTGACTTGCCTTCACTCATCTCCTCCTAGATAATCCTGATGGTGTAGTCTATGTCTCCAGTGTTTATGACCTCCCATTTAGACACTGACCCCTGAATTTGTCTTTTCTATAGACCCATATTTTTATCCACATATTTCTCCTTACGGTCTCCATTACTTCCAAACTGTCAAATCCAGTGAAGGCCTTATCTTATTTGCATTTTCTGCAATTGACCTGTTGACTAACTTCTCTTGGAAATTCTCTTCTCTTTTGCCCTCTATGACACTATTTCCTTCCCTCTCTATACTTATGCCTTCTCAGGCTTTTTTCTCAGGATTCTCTCTATTATCCCTAAGTGTTAACAATTCTCAAGATTCCATTCTTAATCCTCTTTCTACTTATTTAAAAAATATATCCCTGGAGAAGATAATCTATTCTCACGAGTTGAGAGAAGTTAGCACTCTAATGCTGACAAGTTCTAAAGCTACATCTATAATCTAATAAGGAAACCAGAAACCCACTTCTAATGTGTTTCTCCGCATACACAGTATTAAATTTTCCCCAGACTGTAAAACCACTGACTCCCTGAAGACCCATTGACCCAATGCTCCTCAAACATACCTGACTCATGTCCACCTCTACGTCATTTCTATTGCTCTATTTGTAATTATTTTTTGCCTCTAACCTCTTTCACCAATCCAAATATTATTCTTTATGTTCCACTGGTTCCCAAGGCTTCTAGCAACTCATTTCTGCCCATAATTTTTCTAAATTAATTGCTCTAAAAAACATAGTTTAAGATATCCTGCTAGCATATAACATTTTTCTTAGAACTTTCCCCTTCTCCCAGATGTTTGAATCCAGCATTTATTTTGTATGTATGGGTCTCCAACTCATCTACAATTGACTGAATCAGGGAGTAGTGACTTGTCCCAAGATGAATCAGTCAGAATCTCTGTCCTAATAACTAGAATTGGGACTCAAACATAGCTCGTGACTCTGACCTGATTACTTAAAATAAAAACATATAAAATTCAAAACAACAAGAAAGACATTTTTAGTTATGTGCACAATGAGGCAGCAAATCTTAATCTACAGAAAAATAAAGAAAGAATATGGTAGGTATAGAGAGGGGTGCAGAGATGAGATTTGAAGGCAGTTGCTGACCGGGTTTCTAACAGTTTTCTAGTCTCTTGTGATGTTTGGCTATATATTCTGCCTTAGGTAAGAATATTCTGGCATTGTTTTAACTCCTTTTTTGCTTTATAGTTTGAAGTGATTTTCTGATTCTGTCAGCAAAATAAAAAACATAGCCAAGAATCACCCATTTGTACACTTAATCACTTATTACCTTATGCTGTTACTTAGCTATTTCAGTATAGTTTGTTTCCTTCATTATGTGGTAAAGCTTCTCTAATGTGGAAAATTTGTCTGTTTTTTTTCCCCTTTGAATCTTCCCAGTAGTGCCCTTTATAGGAAGCACTGTGGGAACTCAATGAAACACACCAAGGCAAACACTGTTAAGCTCAGCTGCTCCTCCTCTTCACAGTCTACCACAATGCTGTGAACGTATCTGACACTCTCCTACTTGAATTAAATGAATGAGTTTTTGAGATTCCCAGGTCCATTCCTTTCGATCTTTTGCCTTCACTTCTTAAAACAGAGAAATAAATAGGAAAACAACAGGGACCTTGTTTAGGCAGAGAAAGAGAAAAAGCAAAACCTTCAAGAGAGGATGCTGATAAGAGATTTCCTCACAAAATCAAGTCTTTTCATATTCTAATATTTTGTTCATCTTTATTAGTATTTGCTCAATCTTCAAAAAGGTGGCGGGGGTGGGGAGTTACGCTCAAGTAATCAAACCTCAGATTATGGGCCAAGTGACTCTTTATTTTAATGCCTTGAAGAATTTAACGATTATATCCAAATCTGTTTTGATCACCACTGATTGGAAAGAGGTTAGCCTTAGGAAGCTGAATTGGAGTCTCATCTTTCTTCTGTTATTAATTAATTATAAGACCTTGAATAAGTTATTTAATTTTTTTGCACCTCATTTTCCTCACTGACAAATGTCAATAATATATTATACTATGTATTTCCCAAGAAAATGCAAAGATAAAAAGAGGTAATAAATTAGAAGAGCATTTAGAAAACTATATTAAATGTGGTCATAGAAAGACTAATAATCAAATACTACTACTTTGCAATTTTATCAGAATTTGGCTGAGTATAAAAAGAAACCTTCAGAGATTTAAAAGATCCCTGAACTTATAATGAGATTCTCTATTTCCACATCCCTTTCTTAGCCTATGCTCAACCTACCTGCCATTTATCTTCCCCAATCTTTTTTCTGGTTTCTCTTGAGGCCAGAGTGCCAGCTGTGTTAAATTGTGTGATAATTCTGTGCTATGAACAATTCTCCTGAGGAAGCAGAGTCAAATGCCGACTCTGTGACTGGTCTTGGAAGAGAAAAGCTCCAATCTGCAAACTCATAATATCAGTCCCTTGAAGTTGCTCTTATCACTATACTATTTGTAAAGACCTTGAAGGAGGAAATGATGGTCCTATAATGGAAACCGGAGCTTTTCACAACCAAATATGGTGAATGATCACTATTACCAGTTGGGGGCCACTAAACTTAGTGTCAGACAGGCTGAAATGTGTTTGGCCTTCACCAACCAAGGATGACCCTACAAATTGGAGATACTGTTCTAGCCTTGGTGAGTTACCAAAGCAAGCCCTTACATGGGTCCATTTTCATTTCAGATAAGACACTGAGAAAAGGACAGTGTTATTTCCCTTGATTTTTTTTTTTCAGAACGAGTCCAATGGAATGATAATTGTGTTAGTGACAGAATGTGTGCATGCCTAGAGATTTACAGATAAAATAAACTGTTATAACAATAATTCTCCAATCTGAGAAGAAAGCACTATGCGTGCATAAACATGGTGGTTCTTTCTCCCATTTTTATTTGTCTTAACAATGGTTTTTCTAAGTCACAAGGGCTTAACTCTCTCTTTCAATGTTTTTGAGTAAACGAAGGGATGCCTTATCTGTGAAAATGCTCCCTGACCAACTTCAATACCTTAATGAATAGATACATTTCATTCCCTCCTGATCCTCTTTTCTATGTGACAGCCAACGTGTTTGAAAAGCCAAATCTAATCATGTCGCTTCTTGATTACAGTCCTTCAACAGGTCCCCATTGTCATCCGGATAATGTCCAAATTACTATCCATTTTAAAAGAGTTTTATGATCAGTTTCTGATTATCTTTTGAACTTTGTTTCTCTACACCATGCCTAGTAATGAACACTTCTGTTTCACAGTACTCCTACCCAGCACACACAACCAGGCACTTTGAGTTCTGGTCACATGACTCTCTTAAAAACCCCTAAAACCACCATGTTCTCCCCTTCTATTTAGAAAGCGTTAATGAACCCTAATCCTGAGACAGTCTCCTTCTACATACCCTTCAAGCACCCTGTATTTATTCTCTCATATTTTTATCATAGATACTAGCAGTTAGCTCATAAAGGTCATTTTCACCTTATATCCCCAACACTTAGCCCAAGGTATGACCATAAGGCATTTGCTCAATAAATACTAGAAAGAAGTTCTATGAAGGATGGCTGGAAGATATGGAGAAAGGAAAGAAGGAAGGAAGAAAGATACCAGGGAAATCAAGAGCCTTAGAGTAATATGGTTTATTGCCAACTCAGCCGTCACCATTCCTCTTTTCTTTCTTTAGTTCTTTCTGACTCCCAGTTCTGGAAGGAGTAGACGTCCTCCAGCTTTCCCCTATGCTCTAAGACTTCCTCATTATCTTAGACTTTGTATTTTTCAAACCAGTATTTGCCCTTCACTGCCACATTCCTCCCAGGTCTTCTCAGATATGGCTCCCACAAAAACAAACTTCTTTGTTCTCAAGACCCCTTGGCATTAAAAAGTATCCCTTCTTCATTGAAGACTGGGGACCTCTATAGTGTCTTCATCATGATAATACATCACATAATGAAAGATGAACAGCCTAGTCAAATCTAGGAAAGGCTACATAGCCAAAGATGAAACAGAATTTAATTATAGCCAAGTAGCACAAAGCTGAGAGTGCTGATCTGCTTAATTCAATCTGTCTCTTATCTCTTTACATCTATTTAATTAGACATCTCCATTGTAAAATAAATGGCAGTAATGTAGCAGGGTGCCCCATAAAGATTAGACTTGTTTCATTACTGCATTTTACTTGGTTAGTGAGATAAATTGCTACTCACCTCGTAGAATAGGCAGCAACAGGAATTCATCATGGAAGGTAGCCTTTCTTGCAAGAGTACATGCTGAGAGAGGAATCTCTAAAAAGAGACAGAAATTATCCTTCAAGGAAAAGAAAGAGAAGGGGAGGGATTTTCTGGGAATGTACATGCATCAACAGAATCTTTCCTGCCCCAATACATCTAGTATTTTGTACCTGTCTACAGCTGCTTAGAAATTTGACCAAATCTGGCTACCTGTATTTATAGACTCTAAGACTGACTATGACGTGAAATACTACATTGGCAAGTTTCTGATTATGCCACTGTTTCCTGAACCCAAACCCCTAGTATATAAACTCATAAATATAACAACACTATTCCCTTAATTTGCATACCTTAGTGGATTTTTAAAAAAATCAGTTGAATTGTAGCTAAAAGGCATCTGTTATCTTAGGCTGATTCTATTTTTTATGAGTGTATTGCTGGTGCAACTATGGTGAAGAGTCAGAATGCTTCACTAAGTCAAGGTTGAACGGTGCTAAATGTACTTTGTTATTACAGAAAGCATTAAACAAATATGCTATAGAATGCCCAGAACAATGATACAGACCCAGAGTTGCTAAAATAAATAAGGAAATTAGCACAGAAGCTTGACAGAATAGCAACAAGAAATTTTTAACTACTTGGATATCTTCTGGAAGTCTCAGTTTTATGAAAGCAGAGCATCTGACAATTTACTGAGAATAAAAGTAAGTCACAGAGGTGAGAATAAAGCCATGGGAAGAGAGAATAAAGGTAGATGCTGCTTAATATAATTAAAGCCCTGTCATATGGAGCCAACTTCTCTCTTGTGAACTTAATCTAAACTCTACTATCACAACCTGAGACAGTATAAATGTCCCACTTTCTATTCATGCATCTTTATTTCACCATTGTTTCCATGCCTCTGATCTTGTCATTTGTTTCAATACGTTTTCTAAAAAAAAACAAGTTAAGCATCTTGTGGCTTTAATTAAATTTACTAAAGATTTGGAGGTTACAGGAGAGGTATTAGGTCCTGCTTCACATGGTGTTCCATCTTTGCATTTGTTATCTCTCAAACTTCCTACACAGAATCCTGGGAAGTGTATGTGTCCCTGAAATCACTAGTTGGAGAGAAATCTAGCCAGACTGTTTCCTGACCCCAGCCCTCTGGGACACATAAATACATTTTTCTCTACCTATTATGTAAACTAGACTATATAAGCTAAATAAAACAATTCCTAGCTCTTTCATGCATTTCAGTTGTTTTTGAATTAATTCATTTCATACTTCATGCTTTCACAGTCTGTTATAAAAGTACTGAAACAGATGAGCAGAATGTTTGCATATAAAAATATTAAAATTAACTACATATACACTTAAACACAATGAGAAATCCTTCTAAATAATTTGAATCCATTTTTGACCATGTCCAAACACAAGATAAATATGAATGATATATAATATTTTGTAAAGCATTTTCTTCATTATTTTATGGTTTTCAGAGGGAAAATTCTAAAAACAAAACATAACATAAAACATTCATTAATAATGAAATACCAGGATGATTAAACATTAATACCATATACATGGAACTAACTCTATTTGCTTTAATGTTATGGTTGTGGTGGTAACAAAAGAGTGTAATTCAATGATAGCCTAAGTTCGTTTCATGTAAATATGAGATCTGAATCATGTTTGTCAAATATCTATACGAAATGCATGTTCTTTTAGTTATAATTGTCATCCTTCAATATACCACCTCTCCCCTTTTTAAGTATATAACTCTTGTGACCACTGTCTAACGAACACTCCAGTATCTCTATAAGCATTTCAGTGAATGAAATTTTATTTTAAAATGTTTTTCATCCAAATAAAATAAAACAGAGCCAGCTGCCAAATACTATGGCAGTTTAGTTGTTATAGTGCTTTTATGAAAGAGCTATAAATTGTCTAAAGATTATGGCTTTGATTTCTTTAAAAGGAGTAGATTCCCGAGATAAAATTTACAAACAGAACTTTCAGTTGATATTTTGTCCTAAAAAAAACCCCAAGAGCTTATAGCTTAAGAGGAGTAAACTCTTGTGCAGGTCATCAATATGTAACATTTACTGTCCCTTTCACAGTACAACTGATCAATAAATAGCATACAGCATGTAGTACAATTGCACTTGGGGGGACAGAAGAGGCATAAAATAGGCCACCCACAAAATAACCTCAGTCACCAGAGGAATGATATAATTCTCTTCAAATGAGAACTATCCTGCCTTGCTAAGAGTCTTCACATCAAAAAACAGAAATTGTTAGAGAGAAAAGTAGACAAGCTTTGCAGAAAATTACTGAAAGAAGTGGGGCATCTATGACAGCTTTCCAGCCATCTCTATTGTGTTCTGACTTCTATAACCATTTTTAATATTATCATTGAGACACTTCCTCTCCTCTTCAGATCATCAATATTTCTTAACTACACAATTCAGTAAATTACCTTTTAACAGTACAGTATAAAATCACCAGAACATAAGCTCCAGTAAGAAGGGACACGCTTCTGTTCTGCACATCAACGTACCATGGGCACCAGAAACAATGCTTGTTGAATAACGTTACTTAATGATTATTTGTTGAGGAATACCCTCCATATACTTGTTATCTGATTAGGTATGAATTCAATGAGTCTGCATTATGCTATCTGTGTCTGGGATTCTTTTTTTTTTTTTTTTTAATTCCAAGGCTCTTTATATCTACCAATTGGCATATATAAGTAACAGTTCTCCATATGTGTAATATGCATGTGTTTTAAACTATTAATCAAAAATGAGCATCAGATCAAGAATGTCACTACACTGAATTGATACATAATTCTAGTCAAAAACAAGAAACGTGTTTCAATATCCCCTATTACCTGGTTATAAGTAAATATATGATTTCTACTAATTAGACTTTCTAAACTAATGATACTATTTCATGGACTTTGCTACTTAAATGGCTCTGGGTTTGGGAATCACTGATGCATGTCAGTGGATCAGAACTGTTATGTATATGAAGCTATAGAGAGGTAGAAAGATAGATACATATATAGATACATAGATAAGCTAAGTAGATTGATAGATTGTATAGTTTAATACATGTACAGTAAAATATCAAGTCTGAAACTCTGAATAGACTCAATTATTACTTTTTTAATAGTTACATACAGGGAACATGGAAGTTACATGTTTTCCTTCCCTTCGTGGAGAACATGAGCTCATAAAACAGCAATAAAAAAGTCGTAAATTGAGTTTACTATTAATGTCAATTAGCGTCCTAATGACAAAATAACCATGGTAGAAAACTTAAACTTTATTGATATCAATAGCTATTATTAAGCCAGGTTTACTGACATTATAATTCAAAGTGCTGAAATTCACAAAGCTCCCAGTAATTGCCAGTACCATGTCAGGAAGTTACTGGAACGGGCTGAAAGCACACAAGTACACAAATAACTAGCAGATCAAAACACTGGCTCACAGAGACCTTATTCTGGTGTAATTGTTCAAAACAAATGAAAAATCTTTACTGAGCAAAAACTATGAGTCCAATCTCTACTAGAAGTCATAGGGGATAGAAAAGATACAGATAACATAGCCCTAATCTCAAGCTGGGTATGATCTGGTTGGGGAGACAGGAAACTTGTGCATGACAAATTTCAGAATGTAGTATTTGTCTTTGTCCGCATAATATCCCCTGAAAACCTCTTTGCCAGCTGCGAATAGCTAGATATATTTGTGATCCCTTTTTCCCAACTACTGCCTCAGTTAATACCTGTCTCTTTCCTTTTCTGTTCCACCAGCGAAGCCTTTACAGATCTATTCTTATGCCACTAGAATAGTTAACCTAAAACTCAAACCTATGTCATCCCTTTGCCTAAACATTTCAATGTCTCTAACTTTTTAGTTCTTTTATTACTAACTCCTTAGTACTGAGATAAGATATTAGAAGACTTAGTTCCTCTCTTATTTCTACAAAATCATTCCCTAAGACTCCTCATTTTGTGAATTTCACTTTTTGTTGTTGCTGTTTATTTAGCTATGGAACACATCCTATCTCCAAACCAGGCTTTCTATTTAAAACTTGCTATCATTTATTATAGCACTGTTCAGGTCTGCTGATCAAGAGGTACTTTGATTCGATCACTTTTCCTAGCCCTACATGATACTGTAGGTACTATGATACTTTAGGGTGCGATGATTATTCTTTTCCTACTGGAGTACATACTCTCTGAAGACAGCAACTGAGCAACCTCTTAGTAGTTAACTGTATATATTCAAATATCAATATGTCAATAGATGATGACTTTTGATACCTGATAATCATAAATTCATAGAATTATAGATTTCAGAGGAATTTTAGGAATTATTTGTTCCAAAATCATTTTGCAGATGAGGAAACAGATTAAGAAACATTAAATGACTTGCCTAAACTGACAATTACTTACAGTGAAGTATAAAGGAGTGAAGATTGTCACTCTTAAATACTGGTCCTAGGTTACAATAAAGAAAAAAAAATCAGTTCAAGTGCAATTTTTATGACATAAAAATAAAGATAAGATAGATGACAGAGAGATAGATAAGAACATACTTTGCTAATAGAGACAGGAATGCAATACTGCTAAATAATAATTCTAATTATGGCTTTAAACAATAAATAAGCTTAATGTGTTAAGTTTCAGTTTAGAATTAACACTAGATTATAGTGAAATTTTACAAAATTACAACCCTGTCGAAGTAGGATTAGCAGAACAGATTCATTTAGTACTTCAAGTATCCAAGGATCGATCAACTTCTAGTTAATCCCTAGCAGTTGCTCGCAAATGCTATTGGTAGAGCCCAAAGAAATAAGACTTGCTATGTAACGTTAAAATCTTTGAATGGAAAACCTTGAGAGTCCTAATGTAAGAAAAACTTGTCAATCAGCTATGAACTGTAATCTCAGCCCCACCTCCAGCAGAGGGCCTTACATGCCCTTCCTCATAGAATTTCTCACGTGCTAAAGACTTGCGAGAATCACTGAGGAAAGACGCAGGAGACAGTACAGTTTACCCTTGAACATGTGTGTGAACTGTGAAGCTCCAATTATATGTGGATTTTTAAAATAAATACAGATTCAACCAACAGCAAATGGAAAATATTTTCGAATTCCCAACCGCCAATCAAAACTGTTTTTGATCTGCAGCTGGTTGAATCTGCGAATGTGTAGGGTGGACCTTGTAGTTAAGTTTTTGGGAAGTCAAAAGCTATATGGAGTGGGGGGAGTAGGTGTTCCTAACCCCCATGTTGTTCAGGGGTCAACTGTTTTTTAAAGATGTGAGCCTGAGTAAATGACATAGAAAACCAGATGAGTGACCATGTTCTGATATGCAGAGAAAATCTCAGGACGAAAGGTGTGTAGGATTGGAAGCCTCTATCTGTCTGAGATTATTATTCTTTTCATCATGACAAGATGGTGGGTACTGCACTGATTAGTTCTGGGAGACACTTTGCTCTGCCTGGTCAATGCATAGGGCTTGCCTGGAGTTGTGCACTGCACAGGAGCTGGCAACAAACTCCATGAAAGGGTACTCAAAATAAAGGGTCATTTCAATTCTAGAAAAAAAGCTTTCAGCAATCTCACTTCTGATTATGTATCCAAAATAATTAAAATCCGGATTTCGAAGAGATTACTAGCACTCCCATGTTCACTGCAGCACATTCACAATGGCCAAGATACAGAAACAACCTAAAAGTCTTTCAACAGATGAACGGATAAAAAATATATATATATGGTACACATACATAATGGAATATTTTCAGCCATAGCAAGAAGGAAATTCTGCAATATATGACAATGTGCATGAACCTTAAGGGTATTATGCCAGGTAAAATGAGCAGTCACAATAAAACAAATACTGCATGATTCCACTAAAATATAACTGAAATAGTCAAATGCATATAATTCAAGAGTGCAATGGCAGTTGCCAGGGTCTGGGGTGGGGTGAGGGAGAATGAGGAGTTTTTAATCAAGGGCATAAAGTTTCAGTTAAGCAAAATGACTACATTCTAGAGATCTGCTGTACAACATTGTACCTACACTCAACATACTGTATTATACACTTAAAAATTTGTTTAGAGAGTGCATCTCAAGTGTTCTTACCACAATAAAATTTAAAAAAAAAAAAAAAAGCTATTTCTTGGGTTTGTACATTTAAATCCTTACCTGCTATCCTTTAGTACTGTAATGATTTTTTCAACTGTTCTTATTAGACTACATTATCATACAATCACTATATCCTGTGTCCTACAAACGAGTCCAGTCACTGCCACTGAGGGATCCAAGTTTCTGCCCGCCACGCTGCTGCCTTCCAGAGAGACCAGGCTATTTGGACTGATTGAGAGCTTAGTGGCAGAAGTAAAGGACACAGCTTAAGTGTGTTTACAAACAAAATCTTGGCCCCACCACAACTGGAAAAAAATGTTAGTGCTAATTTCTTCCATGAGCTCCAGGAAACATTACTTTTCTATTATGCTGACACTGTGTTCATTTCCTATGACCAAGGAGAAAGATATGCATGTTTACCTTGAACCGCCTCTAAAACTTCATTCCAGTTATCTAGCAAGTCTAGTTCTGTAGTCTAGTGTGGAACATCGATACTGAATTGTTCATAAATTTGGGCATACCTCCCTTTGCAGAAGTCCTCCATGTGCACTGTGGAGAGGCTGCTCTCTCTTCTGCTATTTCCTGTTCCTGGGCCATTGGTTGTTACTTTAACTGTTTAAGAAAAACAGCTGACCTGTTATCTCTCTTTTAAAGACTCCTCAAAGTCATTACTTCATGGAAGTTACCATAAAAATTTACTCTCTTGTAATTTTTCTGAATATCTATTTAATGTTTGTGTGTCCTTTCCTACTCTTCTATGCTATGTAGAAAAGTTTCCTCTACTGATAATGTGCTACTGATGAATCTGCACTGGTATTTTCACAGCCTCTTATAAATCTTATTTGGAGCAATAAAAGTATTCATAAGATGCTTCTCTGAATATATTACATTTAATCTAAAATTTAACTCATTTCTCCATTTTCATCAATCTTTTTCCTCAAATTTAAAAACATTTCTATTTAACTACCTCTATAAAATGGCAACAAGAACTATTTCATTATCCCCAGATGTAATAAGTTTCAATTTAATGTTTATGTTTTTTTCATTAATAAGCCCTTCCAAGTTATTATTTTAAGGCTAAATAAAATTTATTTTAAATTCCTATTATTTTGGACCTCAACATTTCTATTACATGTCTTTACTAATTTTCTGTGTATTGATATTGTGTTTTTCATTCAATTTTCTCACAGCAGTATGTTAAATATATTCTTAATTTTATTTTTCTCATTTAAAGTACTCAACCGCATTATTTTTGTGCCAGTGTAGCAGTAATAATGATTCAGAGCTTTCTTGTTAGTTTTATTTTATCCCTGTGCTTATAATTCTATGTTTTAAAAATTAACAAAAATATTTAATCTTTAATAGTGTAAGAGATACTTAGAAGTAATTCCTTTTAAATGGATAATAGCATTTAAATAATTCTTAGTTCTTTAAAAGAAGAAACTAAGGTAACCAATTGAGTACATTCCATGACATCCTTTATTCTTTCAAATCCTTATTCAAAACTACTGATACTTTTAAGGTTCATTTCTTAAACATTCATTTTTATAGAAACAAAATTCCATCAGCTCTACTGTTTTTTATTCACTATATATTAATCGTTGTTCAGAGTTGTGGAAGAACATGACCTTTGAAACTAGATATGCCCGAATCCAAGTGCCAGCTCGCCCTCTTACTAGCTGTGAAAGTGTGAGTATAAATTAACCCCCCAAAATCTCAGTTTCTGATCGATGCAATGGGGAGATGGTAGTATCTACCTTATAAGATTGCTGAAAGGATTACATAAAATAATTTATATACTAAAATATTATGTATACTAATAAATATTAATTAAAAATAATTTATATTCCTAAATGAATTTCAAAGCATGCCCCCCCCAAGTGTTCTTAAATCTATATTGAAAATTAGTAATAGAGAGCTAATTTTTAGGGGGACAATTTTAGCAACATTAGGGTTTTTTCTTTAAAATCCACAGAATTAAGTAAAAGTATTATTTTGCTTTTTCGTAGTTCTAATGTCAAATATGCTATACAATTTTATATTTTTCAGCAAATATCACTGCAAACCATCATAGCCAGAAACAGAATAAACCTTCCTCTCTCACAAATCACATATTTAACAGTTCAGCATAAATTAGACATAGCTCTAACAAAATAATCTTAGTTGAATTACCATGACATACTTTTAGAATTTAAAGCTTAACCCAGGGTGAATCACTTCATAGTTTTCAGTTTCAAACTTTAGGGTTGTATAATTAATATCATTTTAATAAGTAATACTGTCACATAGGTTTTAAACTAGTTTACTATCAATGTTTTCCCTCATTTCTACCATTGAGATATAATTGATGTTTTAGAACCATTCATCCTCTCAATTTCAGGTTTTGAAAATGTTAATATATAACAGTATATAAAGCTGATAATATTTATATGACTATAATTTTAAAGTCCCTTCTCAATTAATAAGTATCGTCTTCAGAGTATCCTTTTGTTCCACATATTACTGATTTAATCTTGCTTATCCCATTTGCTTGAAATTGTTACCACCTGACCACGTAATGAACTTGACATATCAGTGATGCTCTATCATCATAAAAGTTCAGACCTAAAGCTCCAGAAGTACAAGAATTTTGTCTTAGTTTACTGCTATATGCCTACCATCTAAAACAATGCCGTACATACAATAGGCACTCAGTAAATGTGCATTAAATAAAAATTGGCCCTCTAACTTAAATAAATTAAAATACTATGTCTTCCTCCAAGTAGAATTTCATCACTACTGATATTTAGAAATGTGTTTAGCATATTCAGTCTCTAAGATTCAGGACTTCGTAGTGGTTTTGCTTATTAAAAGACAGGAAAATATAATTATTTTGTTTGGTTATTAAAAAAAGTTGATGGATTTATCTTAGACACTCATTAGTAACTAGCTGATTAAAAAGAATACGTATGTGTTGAAAAGATAAAGTTAGGCTGAAATACATTTAAGAAACCATAAATAAAGAGATATATAATGTTTAACTATTAGAAGACTCAATGTTGTTAAAATTGATGTTTTCTCCAAACCAACTTATAGATTCAATGCGATTTCACTCACGACTCCCCCGCCCCAAATCCCTGAAGACGCTTTCAAAAGATACTTATAAGCTGATTCTAATATCTGTAAGGAAATGCAAAGAATTTGGAATAGCACAAATAATTATAAAAAAGAACAAAATTGGAGAACTTATATTACTTGATTTCAGGACATACTATAAAGCTATAATAGTCAACAATGTGGTATTGGCATAAGGCTATATAATGAGCAATGGGATAAAAGAATTTAGAAATAAACTCACACATATAATTGATTTTCAACAAAAGCACTAAAGTATTAAATGAGAAAAGGATAATATTCTCAACATCTGGTGATGAAATACTTGTATATCTATTTTGAAAAAAAAAGAATATTGATCATCATACCATACACAAAAATTAACTCCATAGTCCTAAGACTATAGGCTAAAAATATAACATGTCTAGAAGAAAACACAGAAAAAATCTTTATCATGCTGGGATAGGCTAAGATTACCTAAGTAGGCTTGGAAAAGACCAAATCATAAAAGAAAAATTCATAAATTAGACCTGATCCAAAAAAAGAAAAAGAAAATGAAAAGCTACAGAATACGAAAATAATCACATTACATGTATATGAGAGATACTTATATCCAGACTACATGAAAACCTCTTATAATTTAATAAAAATATAACTAAGCCAAGAAAAATGGGCAAAATTTGAATAAACACTTATTGAAAGACTATATACAGAAAGATGCTCAACATCATTAGTGATCGGGTAAATAGAATTTAAAACCACAATGAGATATCACTACACACCCATTGGAATGACTAAAATTAAGCTGTCTGACAATACTAAGGATTGATGAGGATGCAAAACAGCTGGAGCTCTCATACGTTGCTGGTGCGAATGCAAAACAGCACCACCACTCTGAAGAACAATTTGGCAGTTCCTTACATATTTAAATATACACTCATCATATAAGACTCAGCAATCCCTTTCCTAGGCATTTACCAAATGAATGAAACCTATGTTCAAAGACTTGCATGTAAATTTTCATAGCAGCTTTATTTGTAATGGCCCCAAACTGGAAACATCTCAAATGCCTAACAACGGGTGAATGAACATATTGTTTTACAGCCATACAATAGAATATGACTCAGAAACTTAAATGAAGTAACTAGTCAAACAAACCATAACACAAATAAACCTAAAATATTATGCTAAGTGAAAGAAGCTGGATACAAAAGACTATATAATTATACAATCCCATTTATATGAATCTCTAGGAAAAACAAATATGATCAAAAGAAATACTGTAGGCCTAGCAGGGTTAAATCAGAAGGAGCACAAGGTAACTCTAGGGTGATGGGTGTGTTCCATATTTCAACTGTGTATAAATTTGTGAAAACTTATCTAAATGAACATTTCAAATGGGGATATTATATTTTATGTAAATTATACCTCAATAAATTTTTGAAAGGGGATCAGTGTGAATATTATTGCTTATCGGTATAATATAGTCATTAAGAAATAGGGCTTTAAACTGAGTCAGACTTGAGTTAGAATTCCATCCTTACAAGTTCTGTAGCCTCATCATATTGATGTCTCTAAATTTTAGCTCCTCTTTGTTTAAATATAGTTAATAGTATGTATTGCATATTTCTTGTGGTAAATATTGAAATGATATAATTATAAACTGACTGAGCACTGTCAATTATAGTTAAAAATGGTTACTATATTAATAATAATGTCACTTATTATCTTCATCATCATTTAAAAGCCTTCTGGAATTCTAAAGTGAGACAGTATTTTTTAAAATTAAACTTTCATACCTACAGTCACATCATTTGTCTCACAACAGGAGTAATATATGGTTAGTGTTTGTACTTAAGAGTAATATGTGAGTGGCAGATACTTTCTGGATTTGAAATATTAGTATCTTCTGAGAAACTGGAGCTATTTCTAAAAGTCATAAAATCTGATTTCTACTCTATATAATGTTCTCCTGAAACCCATGATAATTCCACTTCTTAATTAAAACTCCTCATACTAGAATTTTCTAATTTCTTGAGAATAAATGCTTTATAATTATGATCAAATACCACTCATTTTGAGAAAATTCAATCTTGAGTTTTTAATTGCCACGAAATTGAGGAACTCATGTAGATGGTAAATGCACAAATAATTGAATTTTTATTTATGCCTCCATATTTTCTTTTGGTGAAAATTAAGAGCGAGATAAGTCTGCTGTTAGATTGCCATGTGATTTAATGGCTCTGGAATCTAAAATACTCTTCTAGTCTACTCTCCTTAGTTATTCGTAAGCTGAGAAGAGCTGACTCAATATTTACCTATTTGAAGAAGTCTCACCTCATCAACTCTTGTACAGTGTCCCTTCCAAATAATACAGGAATTTATTTCTCCATTTGTCATTAGAGTTTTAAATATTCAATGCACTGCTCAGCCTCTCAACAATAGTTTCTCGAGAAAGATCACAAGAAAATCTGTGTCTTATTGGAAATTATACCTGTGGGCATCTGTTGCCAGTTGGCGGTAGGATGGCAGAGCTAACTTTAAAAGCCATAAACTTCAAATCAGTTATCTTCGAATAGCCACGCATAGTTTCTTTAAGTCTAGCCTGCCAAGGTCAGCCAAGACGCACCATAATTTTATGGATATATCTGGATTCTCAGTCATATTAGAAAATCTAAAATACATTCCCCATGACCACTGAGGATGAGGTATATTTTCTGTTATGATATTCTTTAGATATTACATTATCGTAAATTAAAGAAGCACTAAAATAGATAAATATGGCTAAAAACATGGTATTTGAAGACATACATACCTAATTTTGAATATAATTCTACCATATTCTTACACTATGAATTTAGAAAACATAATACTACACATAAACCCCCATTTCCTTCTGTAACTTAAATAATACGTATAGGAATAATAATACATTTCTGATTGTTGGAGTAATTTACTGAATGCAAATTTACTTCCACTGTATCTGGCATATAATAAGTTCCCCATAAATGCTGGCTATTATGATTATAAAATTATCTTACTATTTTTTTCAGAATTATTCCATATGTTCATTTTATCATTTTAGATTTTACTATTATCGACTTCAAAGAAATAATTTTTTTGATCATTTTCTTCACCATCAACTGTTTTCCTGACATAGCTTACCTGTAAAGTAAATAGTATAAAGAACAATATTGATACTAAGTAAAACATTTTAAAATCAAATCTCTAACGTAAAATCAACATTTGAGAGTTTGAGATTAAGTAAAATTTTAGTCATGGAAACAAGTGACAGAAACAGGTTTTTAAACCCATAGTTTTTTAAATAAGAAAAGTACCAGGAGTTGGGGGGATTATTACCTTGAAGCAAAAAATACCTGTAAATAAAACAAATAATATCAAAAGTGATGGTTGAGATTCATAGGTTATCTTGTCATTTCTTTGCATTATTCCTAAAGGTATTTTCATGCAAGTAGAACACTGGTTTTACACTTTTAGTTAAGAACAATACCAGTTGTCTTTAACAAAATCCACAGGAATGATCAGAGGAAAGTTAATATAACAATTAATTTTTTGTTATTATATCACAATACACTCACATAAAAATTTAAGTTACTATAAGTTCAAGAAGGAAATAAAATTAATTAGTGGTTGAAAAATTTAAGTAATTTCAGGCTAATTTTGAATCAAAGAAGGGTGTAGTTGGGTTAAAACACTTGGCTTCTTCGACCTTTAGTAGGTGAATGGATATACAAACTATGGTACATTTATAAGGTGGAATACTATTAAGCAATAATAAAAAATGAGCCATCAAGCAATGCAAAAACATGAATGAATCATAAATGCATACTGTTAAGTGAAAAAGCCAGGTTTTTTTCACTCTTTTTGAAATGGCTACATACTATATGATTCCATGTATATGACATTCTGAAAAAAGGAAAAAACATAGAGATGGTAAACAGTGGTGACAAAAGATTTGGGAGGTTGGGAGGTTTGAAAAAATAAAGTATAGGAGATTTTTTAGGACAGTAAAACTAGTTGTATGATACTGTGATGGTTGATATATGACATTACATTTTCAAAATGCAGTAACAATTTAAGTATAAAGAAGGAACCTTAATAAATGCAGATTTTTTTTAAATAGTAAATTATGAGAACAGGGAATCCCAGGAAGAAGTGCAGATTATGACAAAAATATAACCACATCACAGATATATAAAATAATCTCACAGAAAGGGGTGAGGAAATGAGATGCTGATCTAAGTACTGTAGAAATGAAAGATGTCTGTAACAGTAAAGCCAAAAGTAACTGTACATAGCATTGTACTCTAGTTGATAAAGTTGTTTCCAATAGTGGTATGGATTAATAGTTTTGAAACTTCTATACATAAATACTGGAATTGAACAATTAAGTAAATGGATCGCAGAGGATAGAAAGCAGGTTTCTCAGTGATACAGTGATGGGTCCCAGACAAGAAAGAGAAGAAGACTCTAATAATCTTTGCGGTAATATATTTGAGTTGGAAAACTTAGTTGAACTCATGTTTAGCTTAATACAGATACAGATGGATGCATATAGATGATAGATAGATAGATAGATATAGACATAATTAAGTATGCACTTAATTTCCTTTTTCTGTCAACTAAGAGGGCCCAGAAGTAATGACATCCAGTAGAAATGAGCACAACTAGCACCAAGATATTGGTTTCTAATATTACTCTTCAATCAATACAAGAAACTGGATCTCCTTGGAGAAATGACTGATACCGACTGTGGAACAGAATATAGAAGATGAGTCTGACTGATGCCGACTGTGGAACAGAATATAGAAGATGAGCATCGTTTAGTGCCAAAAAAATAAGGCAGGATTTTAAAAATTCACAGTGATGTTGTATGACGAAAGGACAAAGGAGCCAACTGAAAGAGCTCCCAATGGATAAAGCTGGAACAATTTTAGCAACAACATAAAGAATATAGCATTGGATTATAACCTAATGTATAAAACAAATACAGTAGTATTTATGATATAAATAAATATTAATGACACTGATATAAATAAATGATTGGCCATGTAAATAAATTAGGAATAACGGATGAATTTCCCATTCAGAAAAATTACAAATAACTCCATCCATCCTCAAGGAGGTGGCAAATAGCTGCTCAGAACTGATTTTTTAATCTGATAATAAAAACTTCAACTGCATACAAAACTTTATACTTTTAATTATAACCTCACACATTTGTTATTGATACCACACTTTATATCTTTTTATATTGTGCATCCATTAACATATTATTGTAGTAAGCTATTTTTAACACTTTTTAATTTTAACTTTAATGTAAGAATTAATATTGGTTTATAAACCTTTGTTACAGTATTATGAAAGTGTTTGTTTACATATTTACTTTGACCAGTATGTCTTACACTTTCATATGCTTTCGTGTTGCTATGTAGTGACCTTTCACTTCAACTTGAAGGACTCCCGTTGGCATTTCTGCAAAGCAAATCGACTGGTGATGAATCCCTTCAGCTTTTGTTTGTCTGGGAAAGTCTTCTATTCTTCTTCACTCAAGGACAGTTTTATTTCAAATGAGATTCTTGGTTGGCAGGTTTTTCCTTCAGCAATTTGGATGTATCTATTGTCCCTATTCCTTCTGACTTACAAGATTTCTACAGAAAAATCCACTGATGGTCTTATGGGGGCTCCAGTGTACATGATGAGTTACTTTCCTCTTTTGGATTTCAAAATTCTCTTTGCCTTTGACTTTTAACAGTTTGATTAAAATGTGTCTTGGGATAGAGTTATTAGGATTTACCATTTTTGGAATCTGTTGGGCTTCATGAATCTGTATGTAGAGTTCCTTCCCCAGATTTGGAAATTTTCATCCATAATGTATATACTGCATTGCTTGCTGGTGTCTCACAAGTCCCATGGGCTTTTTTCACTCTTTTCCATTTTTGCTCCTCTTAATGGATAATTTTAAATGACTTATTTTCAAGCTTGCTGATTCGTCTTGATAAAGTCAGTTGTTGCGTAACTATACTAAATTTTTCAGTTCAGTTACTGTATTCTTCAGCTCTAGAATTTCGGGGTTTTTTTTATAGTTTCTATCTCTTTAATATTCTCACTTTATTTATGTATTTTTTGATTTTGTTCATTTGTCTGTGTTCTCTCATAATTCACCAAGCATCTTTAATTTGATTATTTTGAATTGTCAAATTATATACATAATATATAATATATATACACACACATATATAATACATGTTATATATATATATATACACACAGACATGCACACACACACATATACACACACATACTTCTTTAAGGTTGGTTACTGAAGATTTATTTGTTTCTTTGAATGGATCATGTTTTCCCAATTATTTTTTGTTCTTTGTAATTTTATGTTGGTATCTACGTATTTGTAGAAACAGCTACCTCTCCCAGTCTTTACAGGCTGGTTTCAATAGGGGAAATATTCACAAATCATCCCAGTTAGACGTTCTGGGAGCCTCTCAGACCTTTTCTATGGATTCTTCTTTTCTGGACATTTGTGTGTAGATATCAAATTAGAAGAATTTACCTGTTTCACTTTTTGTCAGAAGCTCGTAATTTTTTGTTCCCTATGGTTTCTGACAGCTTTACTGCATGCAACACATGAAGTTAAAATCATTTTCCACTCTTCTTCAAACCGCCTTGGAAAGAAGGCTCAGGTTCTGCACCTTCTCATAATCTTGCAGAGCTATGCTGGGCATAGCAGGCCTCCCATCCCTTTTTCTTTGTTTTTAGCTTTCCCAAGGTATCCAAGGTATGCTGGTTCCAATAGCCTTCCATGTGAGGAAAGAGAAACCAGTCCTTTGAAAGCACATCTAAAATCCAGAACATTAGAGACATGGCCCCCTCCTCTATCTCAGATTCTGCATCAATCTCCCAATTTTCCAGAGCTGTGTTGGCAGCAGCAAGCCACTTTGCTCTTGGCTGTGGAAACTATATCAGTTTTCTCAATGCTCCAGGTGAAGTGAAATATAAACCAGTCTTTCAGACAGTGCACTGAGAGTCCAGAGATGCTGGATGCACACTCCTTTTACTTCTTTTCTTGGAGAGAGAAGTCATAGGCCAAGTTACTGAGCTGTGCTGGCTTGGAGGAGGGGCTGATGTGGGTAGAGTGAAATTGCTCCTTATACTTGTTTCAACATGGTGTTTTGGCTTTGCCCTTGTCTAGGGGTACTGCAACTTCTTAACTGGATTCAAGACTTCTCATAAAAGTATTTTGGTCCATATACTGTTGTTAAATCAGTGTTTCTATGGGGAACAAGGGCCGGGGCTTTCTATTTTGATTTCTTGCTGATATTACTCCTGAATGAACATTCTAAATCAATCGAATTGCAAAGAAAAATAAGGTGTCTATTCTAAAAATAATTTGGAAAATCAGAATATTTCTAATTACTCTAACAAGTTACAACTCTGTGCATTTTCAAGTGGTATTTTTTTTTTCAGAAGATGTCTTCACAAGTGGCTTATTTATCATGTGCTTATAACACCCTCTGTTATCGCACATTGTTAAAAATTAGGAATTTTGCTTGAATGCTATTTTGTCCAATTAATATTTATAACCTAGGACGTCCATTTCTTTTAGACCTAGAGCCCAGCATCTGCTTAATGATCTGTTTCATGTCTTTGCTCATTTAGCTCTAAAAGGTTTGCTGGGCTATACATGGAAATGAAACTGCAATTAAGAGTCCTACGGTTTTAAGAAAAAGAATACAAAGTGATGGAGATAGAAGCAGAACAAAGAGTGGGGCATGAGGCCATTTGCCAGGATGCTATGAATTATCCTGCAGATCTAAGTCAATTCACTGACTCCAGCAAAGGCATTAATCAGTATCTAAAAATATTTACTAGATAGCAATTTAGTACATCATTTGTTTTTAAATATTTTGTCCCTGCCTGTACTAGGCAATGTTTTCTAGAGAACATAAAACCAGTAAAATGTCTATCTGTTTATCTGTCCATATGTATATGATATATAATAGGAGCTATATAAATATAAATATATTTATAATATAGAGATTTATTATAAGCAATTGGCTCATGCAATTATGCTGGTTGAGAAGTCCCACAATCTGCCATTTCCAAGCTGGAGACCCAGGAAAGCCAGTGGTATAATTCAGCACAAGTCCAAAGACCTGAAAACCAGGAGAGCTGATGCTATGAATCCCAGTCTGAAGGCCAGAGAAGATGATATACAATGTCCCAATTCAATCAGTAAGGCAGGAATGAAGGCTGAATTCCTCCTTCCCTCAGCCTTTTGTTCTGTCCAGGCTTCTGACAAACTGGAAGATTCCCACCCACACTGGGGAGGGCAATCTAATTTACTTAGTCTACATATTCAAATGCTAACTGCATTCAGAAACACTCTTACAAATACATGCAGAAATAATATTTAATGCAGGGACCTTGTGGTCAACCCAAATGATATGTAAAATTCACCATCACATTGTCCTTATAACATTTTCAACTCATCAATAATGCAGATTTTATGACTGTGGACAATCACACATCCTTTGGAAAGGGAAGCTTCATCTTTAATAGGATACTCATTTCCAGCTGCACAAAATTTACTTGGGGTTTAGAGTGTACTTTTCATCTTTTAATAAGCATTTTTCTTTTGAAAGTATAGTGTACAATGAATTCTCTTTAATATGTATTCCTATTTTGTTTTCCCTAACCAGCCAGCTATACTACTTCACTACTATTTACAGCATACAAATTGATTGGAAAAGCTTCCTGAGACCTCCTCCTCAAGACGAAGCCAAGGGCCATCACAGTGCACCTCTTTGCCAACTAATGATGATCAGAAAATATCGAGAGCTACTAATACTGCAGCTTCAGGAGAGCACTTTCAGCTTATTTTTCCTCTTACATGTTTCTTGGCCAAAAAAAGGAAACGCTTTTAATAATACATTGTAAAAAAGAACAGAAACCATAATTACCAAGTATAGTCAGTTTCTAACAACATCAAGTACCATAAACACAGTAATGGAGTTCTTCATTTCCTATTTCTATCCCTGTGAAACAGCCCCTTCAAAACTGCATTTCAAGAAAAGGGAATTGTTTCAACTATCACTCTGAGCAAGTAACCCCAAGTAACTGCAATAATAATATGAATTTGAAAAAGGACCAAAGAACTTTGTAAAAAAGAGACCAAATACAGGTAAGAATTATTACTATCGTAATAAATATGGAATAACTTAAATGTTTTGTGTGTGTGTGTGTGTGTGTGTGTGTAGCAATATAAACCACAGGTATTGTTATATAAAAGAAAAACCATGGGGTTTCCAAATCACGATCCTCATAGTTTTAGCTAAAAGAGACAGAAAACTAACTTCTTTGATTACAAGTTTTCATCTATAAAATAGAGATAATACCCCCATAACAGCTGTTTTGAAAATCCATTAATCTAATATAGGTGGAAATACTATCACTGTCAATAAATATTGTCTAACATATGTACAAATTCCTACAATAGAGTCAGATATATGGCATAAGCTCAAAATATTTTAGTTTGCTTGCTCGTATATAAATGTAGAATATGAAGAGTAATGACTCTAATAATTGAATAACTAAGATAATGAGAAGGGAACACTCTCCCTTATAGTAGAATTCTAATTATTAGATGTAGAAGTAATGATAGAAACAGGAAATCACCATTTGGCAAACATAGTAATAATTATGCTAAGCTAAAATTAACAGGAAAATGTATGATCAGAAACAGGATATTTGCATAGTTTCAAAATACTTATTAGTTAAAAAGTGAAAAATAATATCTTTATATTAGCAAAACCTGGAATACACTGCCTCAACTAAGCGATCAAAATTAGTATTACCAATGAGACAAGTGAGTATCATATGATCCTTGATATGATACACTGAGAACACATCATTTTTGTTGTGCTCTTTCCAAGAATAAGATATTTAAATAGAGCAAAAGGATTCTCCCAACATTAAGGAAAGGCAAGTCAGTTTCACAAGAACCTCTCACGACTTCTTTCTAACAGTCTCAAAGTGGATAATATATGTGTTTGAGATTATGTAAAGATAAGATAAATTGGAATCAAGTTACAATATATCAGTTGGAGTGCTTTCACTTAAAGTGGCTTAAATAATAAAGGCATTTATTATTAACCCTACATATAGAATTAATTATATTAGAAAACAAAATATAAAGTATTTATTGATTCTCCCCTATATACCACTCACTTCATATTCATAACAGAGAGATTTAGCTAGAAAGAATATAAAGGCTCTTCTCAAATATTTTTTAAACTATATATCAAAACCCAAACATTTAATTTTAAAAGAAACAATAATAAAGTAGGGCAGAAAAGTTGGGCCTGAAAGACTCCTAACTCATGTGTAGAAAAAGTAAACATGGAGGCAAATGACTTTACTAGTTACCTTTTGCTCTGCAACCAATTACCACAAGAGCTAATATCTAAAACAACAAAGATTTATTATCTCAGAGTTTCGACAGTTTTGGAATCTTCAAAGGGCGCAGCCCACTGATTCTGGCTCAAGGTCTTTCATGAGGTTGCAGTCCAAAGGGTCAACTACAGAAGGATGCAGTCCCCAGTTTTGGGAGGCCTCTGCTCCTCACCTCACTTCTTTGCCACACGGGCCCCTCCGTAAGGTATCTGAGTTTCCTCACGACATGAATGATCCAAGAGAGAGCAAGTTAGAACCACCATGACAGAATCTACACAGTCTTTGAAGCACGAGTCACTTTCTACACATTCTATTAGAAGTGAGTGACTAAGATCAGACAGTACTCAAGGGGAAGAGAATTAAGCTTTTCCTCCTAAATGAGAAGTATCACATAATTTGTGGACACATTTTAAAACCACACAAATAGCATTAGATGTTTGCCCACGCGTCATGCTCTACATGGAAGTGGAGAATCCTTTGGCCTGAGTCTTTCTCTCACGAGGCCATTTTTCCACTCTCCTCAGAATGCCTCTATCTCTTAAATTTCATTGTTCCACCTCATGGCCAGCATATGAATCCTCTTCATTCTTATTTTTCCTCCATAACAAATGCTGGTTAAGTTTTCTTATTTCTAAATTTCCATTTCTCCGCTTTAAAAATAAAAGAAAGTGACAATGCATGCTGATAAATTGCTTTTTGCTATTGATAACTAGAAGGAATTTCTGAATGATTCTTTAGTTTGACATATTTTTCTTCTTTCTCTAAAATAAAATTTCTGACACTACCTCAGAGTTGGCTCAGTTATTATTGACATAAAGTTGACATAAAGTCAGCAGCACACAGGTCCATAGATGGTTACTGTAACTTAGCTAGTAAAATAATTTAAAAGTAGATATTTCTGCTAACAGCTATCAATTCCACAGTCTGAAATGTCACAGGCTATTTTTTTCTAAATAATAATAAATATATGTATATATATATGTATACATATTATACATATATATGTGTGTATGTGTATATATATGTATATGTGTGTGTGTGTGTGTGTATAACATATATATCTCCTGAATTGTGGATTAACAAATTGTTCAAACTTTATTAGTTAATATTCTGCAAACCAGTATTTTTTCTTCAAACTTTGGGGTATCATTTAAAAATATATCCATCATATTAATTAATAAGGCATATATTTATTTTTTACAGAATGATACACAGGAAAATTTCACCTTGGAGTATAAAAATATGTACATCTTTGAAAACCTGAATACTGATGACTAAATTATTCCTAAGCTATCTAAAAATATTTTCACATCTTAAGATAAAATACCTTTTCCACATTGGTGTATCACATATTAAATAAACATGTTTACCAAAATATTCTTGCTACAGTGATCAAAAAACAAGTTAATCACTAAGTACATTGCGAATTTACCAAAAATTTAAAATTACTCTTCGACATCATAGAAACAATCCTCCCATCAAAAAAATCATGAACCTTTTTACTAAATCCTTGGCAGGTAAACAGGGAAGGCTTTCCCAAACTTTCTTGCTCATAAAAATTTCATGATGTGCTGACTCAAAATTACATATATCTATGCCTTTCCCCTAACCTACTGAATCAGAACTCCAGGGGAGAGTCAAGAAGTCCGTATTTTTATCAGGAAGCCTAGTTTATTCTTTGCATAGAGCAGGCTTGAGAGAGATTGATTTTAAACTTTACTTAAGCATTTCTGGTAGTAGCTCCTTATTACTCTACCCAAAAGGTCTGTTAAGGCTATAGTTGTTTAGAATTACACTGTTGAATTGAATTAAATTTTTTCTCCCTGAAACCTCCACTACTGACCCTATTTCAGCCTCCTAGGGCTATTCTACGTATATCTAAGCCCTCTGCTATAAAGAAGTGCTTCAAACGTTGAAGAGAACTCCCTGTTCTTGCCTCCTCCAAACTCTTCAATTTGTCCTTTCCTAGATTGACAAATTCCAGCTTCCTCAAACAGTTTACACACAATAGGATTCTCAGAACCTTCACCATTCCAATATCCACTCCTCCTCCTCTAGTTGTCTCATACTTGCCAACATTGTCTTTGCCTATGTCCTTACCCAGAACTGGACCTAGTCTCTACATGGGCTTTGATCAGAAGGAAAACACCACTGTCTATGTTACAGTCTAAAATCCTATTAACACTTTAACAGACTTGTCACCCTTTTTGGCTCACACTGAATTTAGAGTCAATGTAAAGACTTCCACCTCCTGGGATTAAACTGCTTCTAACACTCTTGGCAAACTTGCTTGACTAATTTCTTGGAATCAAAGACTTCATTTTGAATTCTATGAAATTTCAAGTTGTGAATGTTCTTCAATTGTTCCAGTAGTGAAAATGCTAGGGCATGTTGTAAAGACAAATTAAGTAGATACCAAAGGAACTTATGTAGCTCAACCTCCCTATACAGGTCCATCTCCAATATTCAGGAAGGAAATGTATGTCCAAGACGACTAAGTAAACATGTCAAGGACCAGAACTAGAATCGAGACACTTCTGAGCCTTAATCTCAGTGACTTTCCTACTCCGAAACAAAACAAAACTTTATCATGTTCACAATAAACTTATAGTATGTGAGGAAATAATAAAAACAATGTTATTAGCTATCATTTATTGAGATGACAGAAAATATGTTAAATATACATTATATAGATTGTGTCATTTAATCCCCCAAGCAATGCTATAAGATGGGTACAACTACCATTTACATTTTAAAATTAAAGAATACGGAGCTTTAAAATGATAAAAAAAATTCGCCCAAGCCAGTGGTAAAACAGATTTTAGACATGAAAATGTCTGAATTCAGAATCCATATGCTTAACTACTGAACTATATATCCATCTTATAAGAGTATATGAAAAACACGATGTAATTAAATGAATTGTGTGGTCACCACAACACTAAAACTTAGAAACATAGCTTAGTTCATGCTTCCATCAATACTCAATTCAGGTTGAAATTCAGCTCTCATATTTTAGTCAAATATGAGATGCAGGTTAGATGTTCCTCTGTATCCCCAGAGCCAAGTGTGTGTTTCTATCATAGCACTTAACCTAGTTTATTATAATTGCCTATATAGGTGTCCTCTTCTGTAGACTGTTAAGTTTCTTGAAAATTGATTCTCTGTCTTTTTATCCTATCCACTGCCCATAGCACAGCACAAGGCATAAAAGAGACACTCAAGATATATTTGTTGAATGAATACATAAATGTATGCTTTATTTAATTTCACAGACATATAGATATATGCCAAAATAAAATCTCTATTTTAAATAGAATTGATATATCCTAGAGGATATGTATCATAGAAATTCCAACAAACAGATCAAGTAATACTGTCCAAATTGCCTATTTAAATTTTCATTCTCATATACTGCTTGTTTTGAATGTTTGTAATTTCAATTTACAGAGAATAAATAAATATCAACATGAAGGAAATTCTTTGAAGTTTCCAAGTTTGAATTCAATAAGTTTCAAGTCTCTAGAAAACTAAACCTTGGTAACTAGTCCAATTTTGACTTACAAACTTCTCTCATTTTCTGTGACATACTATGCTCTGTATTTCAAGTAATAAGTGGGAAAAGTCAATTGCTTCATAAAGAATTCCGAACCATAAGATGGACCAGAGATCTTGACAAAAAGTTATTCCTTTGCTGGTTGGTTATTACACTTCACAAAATTAGTTGTTTTTTTGTTTTGTTTTGTTTTGTTTTTTTCTGTTGAAAAATAAGGCCATTGAACCAACAATTGTGAACTTTTCATTCACCTTCAGAGCACTGTAACAAAAAGCATAAGCTTTGTATTCAGATATTAATGGTTTTAATTCCCTGACTACTACTGAGTAGCTGAGAAAACTTGAGCAAATCATTTAAACCTATGACTCTGAGTTCTCTTACTTACAAAACAGGGATAACAATATCTACTCATTGCTACAAATATAATGTCTGTAATATTTAAAATACTTCATATAGGAGTGTTAGAAAATGGTAATCATATGACACCATGTCAAACCAAAGAACATTATAGAATTATCCACCAAGGATAATACATAAATATCAATCATGTTATAATGTTTTACACACAATATACACATGCCATTTTTTATAATATTCCAGAAAACATATGTAAAATGTGTTATCATTCCTTATTATAGAGCTGAAGAAATAGAGGTTTGATTAACTTGCTACCATTATCAATTTTGAATGCCTACTGGATGCCAAGAAATCATGCTATACATTTTACCTATGTTGCCTAATTTAATTCTTACAACATCCCATGTACTAGACATTGATATAACTGTTTATAGCTGAGCAAATATACAAAAATAAATAAACTAAATGTTACTCAACTACTAGGAAGTGGAAGACCAAGATATAAATCTAGGTTACCTGCTTCTGAAGCTCATGTTCTTAACCACTATAATAATTAGGGATTTTTAAGTTATAAGCAAAAAATATACATATGTATATTTTTTAGTTCAGTGGTGGCTACTGAGAGTTTTGATAATCAATAGGAAGAACAGACAAAACAGAATGGTCATGGCAGGTACCCAGGAAACTCCAGCGGGCTAGAATAAAGGAATTATAAGGATGAACTCATAGCAGAAACGGACTGATCAAGGCACTTTTGCTGAGATAAACTATAGCTATTTCTTCTGTTCTTGATCAGTCTCAGAATTCAGTCTCAGAAGAGTCTGATTAGCAGAATAAAACCCATGTGGCCATGGGAGGCTGTGAGAATAGGGATCTGGCATAGAAAGCCTTCATAAATGACCTAGGCTTCTGAGTGTGAAAGTGGGGACATAAATATACTATTTGGCCAAGAATAGAGAAGAGATCATCTACCCCACAAAAGGAGGTGGGAATTAATACTAGCTGGCCCCAAAGAGGAAAAAGGTCTCAAAGTCACTATCTTCAAAAATAATTGTCAGAAAGAAACAGAATGTTAGGTATCAAACAAGTAAAAACATAACTGGTAAAAAATTACCACAAAAAGCTGTCTGCCTAAAAAAGCACAGAGACTTCGAATAATCAGTTGTTACGTGTTTTTAGATTGATTGGAGATAATTCAGCAAATTTTGTGATTTTTTCATGTAAATTTGTTCTGTCCAGTATTAGTACTAAATATTGCATTTGGCCTACTATGTGCAAGATATGGTGGTACTACTGAGGGTACAACAATAAATAAAGCACAGTGCTGCCCTCGGGAAATTTGCATTCTATTGGAAATATCAACAAGGAAGCAGAAGCTCACAAAATTAAGTGCAAGAGGTTGTGGGAACTTAACCAATGGATAACGCAATGCTACCCCTTACCCACACTCCCACACCAGGATAGGTGGGTTTGATCTCAACACACACCAATTCAACTGCTACCACCTGTGTTAATAATTTTTTTTTTTGCTCAAAAAGTCATAACTCCAAATAGACATATTTCTTTTCAGTGAAAAGGCCAATTCTAAAACATTATCTGACTTTTCTTAACTCACTCAACTTTATTCTATTCATCATATTCTAATGTTCATTCTATCATTAGCCTGTGGGAAGAGAAGAGATTAACAGCATATTTTGGTAAATATCTCTCATTTAAAAGAGATAAAATTTTTTATTTGTTTTCTTCTAAAACATTGCTTCTTAAACTTTAATATAACTAAAACCCACTCTGTAACTCTGGAGTGGGGCTTGATATCCACTCTTATATTCTGAAGTTGATGCTGCTGGTTTCACTTTGTGTTCCAAGCTTATTCATACGAATAATACATCACATTTCAAGAAGCTTTATTTTTTTCAGTATATTTTTCATTAGTCCTACAAAAAAAAAATACCCTATAAATTTGGAAAAAAAAGAAAAACTATCATTGTCAGAATTTCGTTGATAGGAAGACTGATTATCAAAGAAGCTAAAAGTTTTGCAGAACATTGTATATGGAGCTTGTTGGCAATGGAGCCAACAATACAAGAACTCAGGAGCCTTGTGCTCTTTCTGCCATATTATATAGCTTTCTCCATTTTGAATGCTAACTTACGTAATTTTAATTCGTACTAATTCTAATAATTCATTGCTTTGTTTTTATTTTGTTCATATTTGTTACTTCTTATTAATTCATATAATGAAAGCAATTATAATTAATACTTAAATTATCAACTAGTCTGCCTTTTTAGACATTTCATGACCATACCATTAGAATTCATCAAAATATTTATTAAAGGGAAGTTATATTTCTTTGTAATTACAGCAAGTTAATTTTTTTCTTCTGTTATGAATATTATATTGTTTAAAAAGAGAAAATAAATACTGGAGTAATCTCTTTTTATAAATAGTTTGACAGAGTTTGCAGGTGCACACATGTGAGAAGTGTAAATGTGTATATTTCTAGAAGAGAATTTGAAAATCTGTATTTCCAATATATGTCTCATATATGAATATTATTTGACCTAAAAAGTATTATTTGTTCTAGTTATTCCATTTGTAGTAACGCAGGTCCAAATAAAATTATTTATATACATAAAGTTTAAAACCACAAAATGTCATAATAGTTTATAACGTAAACTTAGAATTAACCAAGAATTGGTAAATCAACCTCAGTAAAGCCATGCACTGGAACACAGATAAGAAATTATGCTGTAGGAAAAATATTTTAATGCTTAATTTCAACCAAATAAAAAAGTTATTAACCTATTTAGTAAATTATATTTTTAAAATGTATACACAAATATATACTTATAGAGCACATAGAAAGAAGTGCACCAAAATGAGTCATCTTTACTTTCTTGAGTAATTTTTACTTTCTTATGTAATATCTAAATATTCTCTAATAAAATTTCTATTTTAAGGAAGGAAAGAAGGAAGGAAGGAAGGAAGGAAGGAAGAAAGGAAGGAAGGAAGAAAGGAAGGAAAGAAGGAAGGAAAGGAAGAAAGGAAGGAAGGAAGTGACAAAGGAAGAGAAGCCTAATTTAAGTATAGCCCGCTGTACTTTACAGCTGTTTAACGAAAGTTCCAAAGGATGAGTGAGTGGAATAGAGACAAGAAGACTGGTAAGACTGAGATCTGATTCTGTCCTGATGGGTGGTGATTTTTTTCTTCAAGCAGAAATAAAACATAAGAAAACAAGAATATACATGGCTCCTATTTGAGCCAGATAAAGGGCAAGCCAGCTGGGCAGCTGTGAATAAGCCAACCTATAAAGAGTATTAAAATATCACTTCCGTAAATCTAAAATTTGTTGCCAGTTAACTCAGATCTCTACATATGTATTTTTCTGTAACTAGTGAAATATAAAATGATAAACTCCTCTCCCTAGAATAGAAAATAACAAACAATAGCAGCAAAACATGCTTTACCCAAGTTTCCTTTAATACCATTAAATAAATGTTGAACATATTCTCAAAGGAAATCTCTTGAATGGAAACTAAATCATTAGTTTGCCTAGGGCCCATCTATTTTGGAAGGTTCTGCTTTAGCCTTATTTCAATAATCTTATTTTTGAGTCTGGTAACTCGGCCTCACTACATCCTTAAGCGCAACTATTTTGCTAGTGTTTTGCTTCTGACTTTAAAATAGAAATTACATACTAGCCACTTTAAAGTAAAATTAAATAGACTGAAAATAGAAAGAAACAACAGAGTGGTCAGAGGCCCCTCAAAATGATAGGGAATTGCCTTTAAATTTGGGCCTTAGAATGGTTCTGTAGACTATCTTTAATTTTACTTATCTGGCCTTCTTTTGCGATTTTGTTTTTTAAAAAAGAATACCTACATCTGTAATAGCTATAGGTGTGTCCTCTTTAGGACTTTGAGCTTCTTCAGCAGCAGAAACCTTGTCTTTTTCATCTTTGCAATCACAGAGTACATTACACAGAATCAGTACAGAATGCACATTAATCATACAAATGAATAAGTGGATAGATGGATGAATGGAAAGTAGGATAGATATAGGAACCTATTCCTAAAGACTTGGATTTCAGGACTTACCAACTCAGTAAGAAAATAACATCTCATGGGACCTACTTTCAGCAAAGTAAAGTTCTTAATGTTGTGACCAGGTTTTGAAGGACGTGCCTTAAGATTTATATAGGCTGTAGGATGACTGACCATCCGCAATTCTGGTCTTGTTTCTTTTATCCTCATTGTCTTATGTCACAAGCCTTCTCAGAAAAAGTCTATAAATAAGATTCTCTCCTTTCCTCATTGTTCACACATCAGGAATAACAATATTAACATATCCTTTTATTTTGTGTAAAACTTTTGGTTTATAAAACATTTTCACACATCATCTCATTTTATTCTGAGTAATCATATGGAATAAAGATAAGGAAACTGAGGTTGAATGAAGGGAGTGTCAACCTTTACAGTTAGTGTTAAAGCATGTCCCCAGACTCAAATCTTCTGAACACAAATCCAGTGTTCTTCCGTCCACCAACCACATCAGCTCATCACAGCTCTCTCCAGCACCGACAGAGTTAAAGAAAAGTATTCTAACCACTAGTCCCACTGCTGTGTCTGCATTCCTTATTTTCTGCTAATTACCACACTTGCTGTCAACACTGCATATTTCAGAGAAAGTGACAATTCAACTTCCTACTCTCAGACATTTGAAAGCTTCCTCTCCAGGAAGACAGCAGGTCTGGAGCAAACTAAGGGAAGGACTGTGGCAAGGATTTCTCCCACATTTGGAAGCCTGTGCCCCCTTAACTTCGAAAAAATTCAAAGATGGAAGAGATAAGATGGGCTGGAGGAATGTACTATGTATAAGACTTAAATGTTGTTCCATGTGCCCAACAAAGTTGACATTATGGGGATTTAGCTAGAATATCACCCCACTAATAAGGTTTGGTAAGAATGCCTCTAAATAAAAAGGATTTGTCAGGCAGTTAAAAATGTTATCAGAGAGCTTGAAATTGAACAGGAAGCGTGAAGGCTTCAAAATTGTTCTCCCTGTTTAACTGGGGGAGCTGCTCCATTAGCTCAGCTAATTGAACACTCTGTTATCTCACTTGGATTGTCACTGCAGAAGAAAAAAGGGGCTGTATTTTTGCTCCCCGAAACAGTCTGAAAATGGTGGAGAGAGGCAAGAGACAGGATATATGCTGATTACTTTATTTTGACATTAGATCTGTGACTAGAATTAGCTGTGCTCAGATATATCCTTTTAGACACATCCATCCACAAGTAATCTACATTATAATTGGCAAAACTGACCAAGAGGAAATAAGAATAGAAAAAAAAAAAAAAAGAAACTGCTAATACTAACTTAGTAAGAAATAAAACCTGTATAGTGCTTTATTTAATGATGGAAGCATGTAAAATGAGATGAGCACCTATATTATACTTACTCATAAATGATGGAAAGGTAGAGGTATAATACTTTTTTTTTTGATACATGTTTTTTCAGCTTTATGCTCTTGATTTTCTGAAATTCTAAAATAATTTGCACATCTCATGATTAAAAATTGAGTTGAGAGATATAAATGTACTTAAGCCGGTTATCTGGCTACCAACTGTTAAAATATATAAAGCCAGATCCACATTTTATATTGTATATTAAAATATATTTCAACAGAAATATATTTTTAAATAAAAAAATGCCAACGATATGAGAAAGACTTTCTCAGATAAAATACAATAGAAGAAACAATAAAAAGTTAACTAAAAAATTGAGACTATAAAGGTTTTTCTGTACATCAAAACATCATTTAAAAATCAACTACCAGCAAATAAGAGCTAAAAATATTGCACAAGTATTATGAAAGTCTGACTTAATGAAGATTCTCAAAATGAGAAGAAAAGCACTAAAACTAAGTAGAAAAATACTTTCATTAAAAATTAATAGAAGAAATGTAAACACCCTATTTATATATGGGAAGTATTTAGCCTAGTAATTAAAGAAATTAAAGTATAAAAAATAAAATGCCTCTTTAATATTCTTTTTAACTTAAAAAATAAGTAAAGATTTTCTTTTTAATTAATGATTAATGAAGGGAGAACATAACTTGAAATACAAAAAGTGCTGGTGAGAATTGACACTGGTACGAGTTTCCAGAAAGCAATTTGGCAATAATCATTAAGAATCCTTAAGAACATTTCTATTCTGGGTCTCAATGACTCTCTACAAGGAAATAATCTGGATGTGAATAAATATTTGAGCACACTGAGAGTTATCGCAGTATTATTAAAAAAAAATAATAAAAATATAGAAAACAATGTTTTTTTAAAACAGTTCCATTTTATTCAATACAAATGAAGGAAATGTATACATTACACAAACAATAATTTTATAATGGATAAGCCTGAAAATATGAAATTGGTTTTAAAAGCATATTCGTTTATATAAAAAAAGTTATAAATCATTTAAAATGTTTTAAATGATTTATGAAGTATGTTCAATAACTGGGAAAGCATCTACAATATTTAAAATAAGGAAAAGCAAGCTACAAGAGAACATGTACAGTACAAGTCATATTTCGTAAAATCAAATGAAAGCTGCTATAATCGGGTGGTAGTAATCCCTAATTATCTTTCACTATCTGTATTTTCTCTTTCCTAAGTCAATAGGTATTACTTTTGCAATAAAAAAGTTAAGAAGACATAAAGAATTAAGTTGCTGAAGAAAGCTTAATAATGTGACAAAATGCTCTTTATATAGTAATTACTGTTATATATATACATGAGATATAGATGTGCATATATGTATGCGTGTACATGACTGGAATAAAAAATATTCAAAATGCTAATACATTTTATATATTTTAATTTTTACTTGTCTCTGCAATAAGAATTCCCCCATCCTGATCATCCTTCTTTTTCCCAATGTTTTTACCTTGTTTCAGTGAGTCAGTGTCATTCTAGTGAATTCCACTTCTGAAGCCAATTGTGTCAGAGGTCCCCAAGACCACTCCCACGCTCAGTGATTAGCTAGAAGGACTTGCAGGACTCAGAAAAGCTGTCAAACTGATGGCTATAGTTTATTACAGCAAAAGGATACAGACTAAACTCAGGAAAAAAAAAAAAGGAACATGGGTGGATGCCAGGAGAAACGAGGCACAAGCTTCCAGATGTCCACTCTCAGTAGAGTCTCATGGACAAACTTAATTCTCCCCAAAAGAATATATAATCATAGGGAATGCAGTTAGCATTACTATATTGGCTAGGTGGAAAACCAGAGGAGACAAGGAGCAATTAGAGGGATCATTTTATAAACTATATAAATATCTAACCAATGTACTGTATATTTAAAAATAATAGTAAAAAATAAGAATATATAATGATGCATTAAAAGTGCTACCAACCAGGGAAGTCCAAGTGAGCTCTGGCTTCCTTTTTTTTTTTTAATTTTCAGCAAAAATTTATTTTATTTTATTTTGATGACATTGGTTAATGAAATCCAGTAAGTTTCAACTGTACAATTCAACAGTAAGTCATATATTTTGCATTGTATACTCACTGCCCATGGTTAAATTTCTTTCTGTCACCATGTATTTGACCCTGCTTACCCCATTTACCTCCCCTCTACCCCCATACACCCTCTGGAAACCACTAGTCTGCTGTCCATGTCCATGAGTCTCTGTTTGTCATGTTTGTTGCTCTTAGGTTTACATCCCACATATAAGTGATATTATGTGGTTTTCAACTTTTTGTCTGGCTTATTTCGCTTAGCATAATTATCTCAAGGTCTATCCATGTTGTTGCAAATGGCAGTATTTCATCTCTTCTTATGGCTGACTAACATTCCATCATATATATGTACCATATCTTCTTTATCCAATCATCTATTGTAAGACACTTTGGTTGCTTCCATGTCCTGGCTACCATGCATTTTTATTAAAGTTTGTCAGGTAGGCATGCAGCACTTATGTGATTAACCTTAGATATTCAGACTTCAGACCCCCAGATCAAAAACAGGCATTTACCATAAATCATGTTGTTAGCATTAACTGATTGAACTGGTACCAAGTGGCCCAAGGCCTCAGGCATACAAAATACTCTTATCAGGCAGGCTATGCCAAAAGTTCATTTTTCATCTCCCGGGTGCCTGCCAAGAGCTAGTTTTGAAGACAAACTAGTTTTTCTTGGGAATATGCAGGATTTCAGTAGCCTAAGCCTCCTTTCCTACATAATAACCTTAATATTAAAGACAGGGTATAGCATTGCTCAATGCCAGCTGGAAAGAGTTCCCCTCATCAGGAAGGGAAGAGCAGGGTGAGCAATCAGCTTCCCCAGCTTATCAGGCACCACACAAAGCTTCCATTTTGATTTCACTCTCACCCAGAATGGCAAAGCTGTGATGTATAAAGATGGCTAGGAAGAAGGCATAAAAGCAGAGGCTACCAAGAGCAGTCACAGGGGGAATGGTTGCAGTTTACAGTGACCTGCTGTACAGATAAACCCAGTATCTTTCACCACGGAAGAAGAAACTAATGGCCAGAATGGCTGCCATGGATCCCTAGCAGATTTCACCAGCCTTGTCCCACAGGTATTCATGCCTGAGTCCCTCTCTGCTCGTTCCCCACTCACACTCGCTGGAGTCCAAGTATTCTGTGGCTACCTGAGTACAAGACACCAGCCTAGACCCTGTGGGTGACTTCCATCACCATGCACATGCTCAGGTCTAGTCCTTCCAGCTATACATCTGTATGCCACAATATCTATATCATTTTGAAACTTTAACTACATTTCAGCATTTTAAGCTTCTCTATTATTCTTAAATTGCACCACGTATACTTGAAAGCTTGAGAAATCTTTCTCAAATACATTAAGTTATCTTGCTACCCAGACTTTGTAAATGAATTATAAATAGAGTAATTTTTAGTAAAAAAAAAAAAAAAAATCTACTCTTAAGTTCTCATTTTGATTTTGGTGGCTTTGTTGTTGAATGAAATAGATTAAAGACTTAAACCTAAGATCTGAAACCATAAAATTCCTATAAGAAAAGATAGGGAAAAAAATTCCTTGACATTGGTTTTGATAGTACTTGCCTAGATATGACACCAAAGGCAACCAAAGCAAAAATAGGACTACATCAAACAAAAAAAGCTTTAGCATAGCAGAGAGAGAGAGAGAAGAAAAAGCAAACAATAAAATTTGAAGGTCATCTACAGAATGGAACAAAATATTTGCAAATCATATATCTGATAAGAAGTTCATATCCAAAATATGTAAAGAACTCATACAACTCAGCATTTTTAAAAAATCTGATAATTATGCTAAGCTAAAGAAGTCAGACAAAGACAAATACCATAAGATCTCACTTATGTGTGTAATCTAAAGAACAAAATAAATTAACAAATAAAACAGAAACAGATTCATAGATGCAGGGAATAAGCAGAGGGTTGCCAGATGGGAGAGAGTTTGTGGGGCTGGGTGAAAAAGGTAAAGGGTTTAAGAAGTACAAATTGGTAGTTCCAAAATAGTCACGGGGATGTAAAGCATAGAAAATTCTGAAGAGTTATTTACACTCTCATATTTACTGCAGCATTATTCACAATAGTCAAGGTATAGAAACAACCTAAGTATCTGTCAAAGGACAAATGGATTAAAAAGATGTGACATATAATCATATTATGCAATTGTGAGAAAGAAAAAAATCCTACCATTTGTGACAACATGGATGAACCTTCATGACATTATGCTAAGTGAAATAAATCAAAGACTATACTGTATGATATCACTTATATATGGAATCTAAAATTCCAAACTCATAGAAACAGAGTAAAATGGTGGTCACTAGGAGTGAGGTGTTGGGGAAATGGGGAGATATTGTTAGAATACAAACTTATAGTTGTAAGAAGAATAAATCATGAGGATCAAATGTATAGCATGGTGATTATAGTTAATACTTTATTATATACTTGAAAGTACCAAGAAAGTAGATCTTAAATATTCTCACTACAAAAAAAAAAAAAAAAAAAATGGAAGTATAGTCAATAATGTTGTAATAACTATGTATAGTGCCAGGTGAGTACCAGACAAATCAGGAGGATCACTTCGTAAATTATATAAATGTCTAACCACTATGCTGTACACCTGAAACTAATATAAAATAGAATATCAACGGTAACTGAAAAAAAATAGTAATTATGTGATGTGATGGAGGTGGTAATCATTTTGCAATATATAAGTGTATCAAATCAACATGTTTACATTTTAAACTTACACAATGCAATGTCAATTATATTTCAATAAAGCTGGAGGAAATAAATAAAATTTAAAAGAATATAAAATCGCAAAATTAGAAAACTATAGGTTAACCTCACTCATGCATACAGATGCAAAAATCCTATACAAATTAGCAGAAAAATAAATTTAATGACAAATAAAACCATAATATATAATGTCCAAGTTAGTCTTGCCTTGGAAGGATAATAACGTAATTAAAAAAAAATCAAATGAATATGTCAACGGATACAGAAAAGGTAATAAATTTCTAAAGGAATCAATGAAAAATTGATATCAGTATGTAAATACAAAAAAACTTTCTTAATCTAAGAATAAATAGCCTAATAAAACTTAAGGAAAATATACTCTTCAATGGTGGTGTGTTAGATTATTCCTTTTTAATCAGTAAAAGACTAGATATCCATGCTAATGTTTGAATTTAACATTGTAAGAAATATATAAAATAAAATAATGATTAAAAGTAAAGTATAAAATTGTTTTAGTCTCAGATACAATTATGTATGCATAAAACTCAAAATAAAAACAGAGATTTGCAACTTTGCCAGATATAAAATATTTAAATACAAACTTAATTAAATTTATATTGATAGAATATGTGATTTAAAAATGACACTAGTTACAATAGCAAGAAGATATAAAAAGATCAGAAAAGACACGTAAAAGTGTTAAGGAAAAGTTTTAAGTATCACATATAAATACGTTTTTAAAATCCTAAATAAATGATGATGCAGTCAATGTTTACTGATGAAAATTTGCAGTCTGTCAGTTTTCTATAAATTAATCCATTTCATTTAATGTGATCAAAATTTCAGCAGTATGGAAACTCGATCTATAAAAAAATTAATATATTTTAGTGGGTAAAAGAGAGAGGTCATTCATTAAATAGTATTGAGAATATTATTCCTATCTGACAATGCAACAAAAATCAATTTCAGGTTGCTAAAAGATCTAAATGTGAATCATTAAACAATACACATTTCTGAAAATAATGTAAGTGTATCCATTTCAATTATAACACGCATCTGTAAGATTCTCCAGAAAAACAGAAGAGATGGAGGAAAAGGGGAGGAGGGGAGGATGAGGGAGAGGTAGGTATTCATTTTAAGAAACTGGCTCACATGATGTGGGGACTGGGAAGTCTGAAATCCATAAAGTAGGCCAACAGGCTTTTTTTTTTTTTTTTTTTTTTTTCACTTCGACCGCTTTATTCGAAAATCCAGTCAGTGATTTACCATCATGGTTCTTTTCTTGCATAGGTAATGGGTGAGGCTTAGAGATGCCGTGGCACCTGCCAGGGCCAGCACGGCAGCTGTGATGTTGAAAGCGGAATAATCAGCGGTCCCGTGCCCTTCAGAGCGTATGGCGTCTCTGACTGAAGGGCCATCCGACAACAGGAGGATGGGTCCTGGGAGGATGACCTTTTTCTCTTTCACAGTGGCCCCTGTGGCTCGCCTGCTTCTAGATGACACAGGGCAAGTCAGAGAACACAGTGGGAAGTCGAGAGAAAGCTGTATGCAGATCAGGGTGCTGCAGTGGAAATAGACCAGGCTGGAGGGCGCTTGGGCCTCTGAGAGGAAGGCAAAGATCTTCACGTCAAACCGCTGGGAGTGACTAGGGAGGAGTGACTAGTGAAGGAGTTAAAAGTGTAGTCTTGACTTCAAAATTTGTAGAGTAAACTGGCTGGCTAGAAATTCAGGAAGGAGATAATGCTGCAGTACTAAGTCAGAATTTTGTCTTCTCCAGGAAATCCATTTCCATCTTCAATGGATTGGATAAAGCCCACCCACATTATCAAAGGCAACCTCCTTTACTTAAATTCAACTGATTATAGATGTTAGCCATATCTACAAAATACCTTCCTAGCAACATCTAAATTAGTGTTTGATTAAACTGCAGGGTCCTGTAGCCTAGCCAAGTTGACACATAAAACTATCACAGCACATAGATGAGACTTGAGAATAAAAAGGAATTCTGAAAAAAGGCACAAAATAAGACACAGAAAACATAAAAGATTAATAAACTTGACTACTCAAAATCAAGAATTTCAGTTCATCAATATACACAATAAAAAAGTAAATATATATTACAACATATGTAACTGACAGATGTTTAGTATCAAAAGTATAAAATCAATGCAAATCAATAAGAAAAAGATGAACACTACAACAGGAAATGTACAGAAAATTATGAACATATCTGACAATAAAAGTAAAGCAAATGACTAATAAACATAAAGTCAATACACATCATTAGTAATCAGGGAAACTCACATTAAAGTGTTCAGACAATATTTTATATCCATTGTATGTATAAAAATTAAATTGTTTGATAATATCAAGTTCATAAGGATGTGAATCAAGAACCTTTCTAGACTACCGGCAGGAGTATAACCACTGTGGAAAACAATTTGGCATATTTAGTCAAATGAAAAGTGTTATTAACTCAGAAGTTTTACTCCTAGTGACCCAGAAATTTTACTCTTATTCATGTACACCAGAGAACATTTTTCCCTCTATGCATTAGAAGGCACATCCAAGAATTTTCATAGCAACATTGTTTTGTATTAGGAAAAAAAATGCAAACAATCTAAATATCCAGGGACAGAATCTTGGGTTATAAATAGTTGTATATTCATTCATAGATTAGCATACTCTGCTTTGACACTGAACAAATTATAGCAATACATACCCATGGATCAACCTTAGAAACATCAATAATTTTAAAAAGCAATCTTCAGAAGAAGGGATGAACCTTAGAAACTTATTGTCAATAAAAGCAATCTTCAGAAAAGTACACGATTTTATGTGGTATGCTTAAAGCATGCAAAACTAAACGTGTGGTAAAATTATAAAGATAAGCAAAGGAATTATATAAATACAATTGAAGATATAATCATTTGGAAAAAGGAGGATCAATTTGATGAGGAAGTAATCAAGATGTTTCAAGACTACTGATAATGCTTTATTTCTTAAACTAAACATTGATATGCTAGTGTTGTTTATATTTTTATTCATTTTAACCTACATATATTCTTTTGTATATATTTAATACTAACACAATTTTTATGCCTAAAATTTAGCATAAAATTTATGTTTACACTCTTTTAGAGCGTAAAAAAAAGCATATTCATCTTCATCTGCCAATACCCTTTCCAAAAAGTAGTTTTTAAGAAAATATGTAAATTAAGGGGCTCCTAAGTTGTTCGAGATCATCTCCTTTCTTCTGAGTTCTCTTACTTCTCTTCCTCCTCTGTATCTCCTACATAGTTTTCATTTTTATTTGGATAAAGTGGAAATCATTTCAAAGGTCCATATGTAAGAAGCTCACAGTGTGAAGTTTATCCACTACTTTATATTTGTAGACAACATCCGAATCCTACAGCCTCCGTGGATCTTTGTTTCCTGGTTTAGCACAACATTTAGTTTTCCACTTAATGTTCAACAATAAAATGAAGAATTCTTAAACTTAAATTTAGATCCTTCCAATTTGGCCATTTAAAAAGTCATGTATTATTACCATTAAGATCTGTATTATTCTCCTAAAGGCACTCTACTGGAAATTATAAGTTATGTTTGATTTTTAATTCCACCACCATTTTAGGTCATATTTTGATACTAATATTCCTATGTAACTAAACTGAAAAGCCATGAAAGTCAATATATGACTTAAGGGTTTTCTGCTTTTTTTTCCCTTCGTATTTCTTATTTTCTTAACCTTTAGATGATTTGCAGTGGTAAATCTAGTTTTCAGAAATGACTGAATACTCACAAGGTACTTTGCTACTGTTGTTTTTGCCCATTTTCGTTGGTAAATACATAGCCTTCAGAACTTGTTTTGTTTTGATGTTTTTCAAATAGTGCCAAGCTTTTAGCTAGTAAGATATTCAAGGCTAGGATAAATAAATATTTTCTCTGCCAATGCGCAAATACAAAAATGTTTTCAGAGAGAATGACCAGAGGTTTCTGTTTTTATGAACTATGCAGAAAATAAAAATCAGTATTAAGTAAGCATCTTCAGCCAATAGCTCTTTGAGGCTAGCATGTGTCTTTAAAAGGGTAAATAAAAGGTGTCAATTCTATACTTTATTCACATGTTAGTTATATTTGGAGTCAAAATTAAAAAAACAATTTTGACAAAACATGGCTTATCTGTATCTTTGAGAAACAGTGCATCCTATTTTTTTCCTTACTAGCTCCAAAAAGCCAAAAATCAGGTCTGTTTAAACCACAGAGAAGAAGGAAGTTATGTTGTGATTCTTTGGGGGACAGAAAACAGGGTAAATTAACTAATTAATTAATTAATTACCTTTGCAAAAATCTACCATAAGTTTGTTTTCCATACTCCCTATTAGCAGCTTAGAAATAATCCTAATTAGAAACTTTTGACACATTTTCTGCTGCGACCTACATGGCTAAAGTGTTAATATACCTGAGGGCAGGGCAATGGAGGATGAAGAAAAACACAGAGACATAATATAGGTGGGATACTGCACTCTGATGGAGATACAGTGACCCTGAGGCAAGTTCAGTGTGTTTATAATATACAACTAGAACAAGGAGGGGATGGGAGTCATGATCTCAGAACTTGAAACTTGCTAGCAACAAGAATCTCGTGAAGGCCTGTCTGTACCTGGATATGTGTGCTAAACCACAAGCAGCCAGCCGTCTGTTATTTGTCTGCTTCTCTGCCCTTGGCAGATTGCAGCACAGTCAGACATGGCTTTGCCATTGGTTTGACCATAGGTCCGACTCAGGCTTTGGCCACAGGTCCAGCTCAGATCTGGCTCTCTACAATTTTCAACAGGAAAAACATCATTATTCTGTTCAATAATTTCTAGATTAACATGAAAACCAAAAGACAGCATTACTGAAACAAAATTAAGCCATCCAAATGTCAAAGCCATTCTAAAATTCAGTGTATTGACATTTTTTCTGAGATTTTAAAAATAGGTAATAATGTCAGGTCAGCATATTCACATTCCACTTATGATGAAAAGCAAGTGACTATAACAATGTAGTTATGTCCATACATGAATAGCTTGAGAAATAATTTCAGAAGTGGCTGATGTGGTAACAGAATAATGAACTTTCAAAGATGTCCATATCCTAATCCCTGGAACCTGTGAACATGCTATTTTACATGTCAGTGACTTCGCAGCTATGAATAATTAAGAATCTTGAGATGGAGAGATTATCCTGAATTGTCTGGCTGGACCCAAAGTAATCAAAAAGGTCCATACAAGTGAAAATGAGAGGCAGAATGGTCAGAAAAAAGATGCAGCAACAGAAGCAGAGAGAGAAATAGCTATCTAACAATGCTATGCTGCTGGCTTTGGGGATGGAGGATGGGGCAATGAGCCAGGGAATGCAGATGGCCTCGAGCATCTGGAAAAAGCAAAGGAAAAGGATTCTTCTCTAGTCTCCAGAAGAAAGGCAGCCCTCCCAATGCCTTGATTTTAGCCCAGTGAAAGCCATTTCAGACTTCTGACCTCCAGGACTATATGAGAATAAATTTGTACTGTTTTAAGCAACTAAGTTATTAATCAATAATAAATAAAAAATAAAGTTGGCCATGGGGAACTGAAATAATAAAGAGTTAAATTATTATATATTATTATTACACATAGAATTCTGTACCCTGAAAACAAAGCACATGCCTTTTTTCCCCCCAACATACTTGGAAGAATCGCAAAATTAGCCATATTTTCACAACAAATAAAAGTTCGCTAATGATGAAAGACAAATTGCACAGACCGCATTCTGTCCAAACTGTACAAAACTATAAAATAATAAGAGGTTAATTTTTCAAAACTCGATTAATCAGATATTTTTAAAGTACCATCCTCTACACATTTGTGTACATTATGCTCGTAGGTAGGCAAGTTGGTTTGGTAGGACAGTTAGTGTATATAAAACTGCTTTATTTCAGAAGGATCTCCCCTCCTAAATAATGATTCCATCAAAATAAAATTACTAAAATGTATAAGATGCCGCCCAAGTTGTTTGCAAGTAAAACTGTATTCAGATGAAATTTCTTATCCTTTCTAAATCTGAGTACCAGAAAAAGGCAGAAAATAAAACATTTAACTCAAAATATTTAAAAAGACTGCCAAAAGAAAAGTAAAGGAAAGGAAACAAAATAAATAAAATACTAAGTTATGAAAGCTGATATAGGTTATTTAGGAACTGGAATGATAATTGTAATTGCCTATAAACCAGAGAAATGCCTCTTTAAAATGTAAGACAAGAATGATGCTAGGCCCCTATCTGATACCACTCATAAAAATTAACCCTAAATAGATCAAAGACTTAAACATAAGACTGGAAACCATAAAACTTCTACAAGAAAACAAAGGAAAAAAGCTCTTTGACATGAGTCTTGGCAATGACTTTTGAATATGACACTTAAAACACAGGCAACAAAATAAAAAATAAACAAATGAGACTATATCAAACTAAAAAGCTTCTAAACAACAACGAAAAACAACGAATGAAATGAAAAGACAGCCTATAGAATGGAAAAAATATTTGTAACCCATATATCTGACAAGAGGTTAATATGCAAAATACATAAATAACTCATACAACTCAATAACAGAAAATAATAATAATTAAATAAAAAATATATAATAAAAGCTACCAGCTAAACAAAATCTTATATTTCTATCTATCTAGGTATAGATATAGATAGATATAGATATAGAGATATAGTAGATATAGATATAGATATAGATATAGATAGATAAGAAATTGGCTCACATGATTATAGAGGTGAGAAGTTCCAAAATCTGAAAGCCAGTAGGCTTAATACCCCAAAAGAGATAAAATCTTCAGTTTTGAGTCCAAATTCAGAAAAAGATCAATGTTCTAGCTCAGGTAGTCAGGCATCAGTTCCATTTTACTCAGGCTTTTTGTTCTATTAGTATTTTCAATATCTTGGCTGAGGCCAACCCACATTAAGGAGGACAATCTGCTTTACCTGTTCTTCTGATTGAAATGTCAATCTTATCCAGAAACACCCTCACAGATACACCCAGAAAAATGTTGGACCAAATGTCTGGGTACCCCTGTGGTCCAGCCAAGTTGGCACATAAAAATAATCATCACAAATAGCAAAGACAAAAGGAGAAATGAGTATCAAC
>NW_006434709.1:15070638-15096461 GCF_000325575.1 Pteropus alecto
AAGAGTGTTGAGTACAAGGCAACTATCAGTAACCCTGGCACCCTGAGTTGAACTGCAGTGGGAGGGCCAGCTAATGAGTACCTAGTCTCCCTCTGCTCTAATATCCTGATGGGGCTTCCCATTAACTGAACCAAACAAGAAGCTAAGAGATCTCAATGATATAGTCCATACAGGTTGCCCTTCTGCAGTACAAAGATGGCTAACAGGTAGATATGGAGAGGCAAGTGTAACACAGGCAAGATTGTAACACAAAATCTATAATTTATACCTCAGTAAAATGAATATTATTTTCTGGAAAAATATTAATTATGAAAATTGACTCTAGCAGTAAAAATACTTAAAAACCCACAATCATAAAACAACTGAAAACATCAGACTATTGCCTCAAAAATGGCTCTTGTCATAGATAATTTTATGATAATTTCTCCCATGATTTCCAAGAAAAATATCACATTCTACATAGAAAAAAATGTTGAAAGAATACTTAATTTTGTGAAGATACCATAAGCTAATACCAATCTCAGACAAAAGAAAGAAGAAAATAAAAAATTTTGGAAAATCTCACTTGTGACTATAAACATCTTAAATTACTAATAAATCAAAATTGACTTTTTATTAAAATGTAATCCATCAAGGCATAGTAGTGTTCTACCTTACTTGCAAGAATTGAAAAATTTATTTAATAATGAATGTCTATAATCATAACACTTATAAAGTAGAAAAACATGATTATTTCTATACATGCAATTAAGTTTTTAAAATAAAAGTAAACAGTGCCTTCTATAGAGTCACTTAGAATAACTGAAAAGGACACATATCTAACAAGATGAATAAAATTTACATTTGGCATGCTATTATTAGTTTCCTTATTAAAATTTTTGGGGAAATAATAAAACCTACAATGTTGTGTAGGGAGCTAAAGCTCCCAAAATTCAAAAGAGTGCATGGATTATCTCAGGAGGCCTGCTTGCATATAAAAGGGAAAAGGCTGGTTCTGAAGAATTCCAGGAAGAAGAAGATTAAGAATAGAAAAAGGGAGTGTCGAAGGGAGTGTCAAAGGGAGTGTCGAAGGAAGTTTCAATTGTACCTTGATCTTCAGGATGTTACTTCAATTATGTTATCTTGGGATACACAAAGGAACAGATTATGTATAAAAAGGAGCATAAGAAATAAACTCGGAGAGACAGTTGTGAGATCTGTTCTCCCTCCTGCATCCTGTCTGTCTTCTCTTTTTTCTCAGTCCCCACTCCCCCATTCAGGTACCTGGTTTGACTTGGTCAGCTGGTTTCCGACAATGTTGTAGATTTCATTATTATTTAAGCATCATTATGGATTCTTTCCGTCGTCTTAGCTGGAATGCCAGACATGGAAGTGAAGAAGGCATCCTGCAGTCATCAAGTGAATAAGAGATGAGCCATCTCTCTGTGCCCTGTCTGAATTCCATCCCACAGAATCATGAAAACTTATACAATATTTTGTCGGGCTGACCAGATATGAATCAAGGGCTACAAGACTGGATTCAATAGAAGAGGATGAGGCAAACACAGCAAAAATGAGGGCTGAGGGAAAGAAAGGAAAAGAAAGTGGAAAGGAAAAGAAGGAAGGAAAGGGGAGGAAAATAGATAGGAGAGAAGAGGGGAGGGGCAGAGAAAGAAGAACTAAATGAACATCCCAATGAGCTCATTTGTATCCCTAGATCCATCTGAGCCAGAAGCCTAGTCCTTCTCTGGACTTTCCAGTTATGAGAGACATGAAATGTCCCTTTTTGCTTAAGTTAGGCTGAGCTAGATTTCTATCACAACAGAGTTCCTCCATGTAGAAGACCTAGTCTGGCTATTTATAGAACTCTACACAACGGGATAACTGCTTGTCCATTAACCTTCTTAAAATATTGATGTGGATTAAAGTGAATACTGAGTAGGTTACACTCACTTCAGCTCACGCAGGTTTGTTTTGTTTTCCTGGGGGAATGAATTATATGACAAAACTAGGTCATCAAGGTTTATAATTGGTGGATGTACAAACAGAAGAAACTGAAAGGAAGCTGAATTTTATTTCTCTTAAAATCAGAGATTACCAGCAATGAGCTTAAGTCACTAATCAATTATTATTACTAGAATTTTAGTTCTTTTTTTAAAACCGTGTTATCATTCTCAGATCTATTTTCAGAAATAAGATTTACAATTTGAAGTATCTAAAAGATTCATTGCTTTTGATTCTGCTAGAGTCATACAAGGGGGGGAAAATTTCAATTATTTTGACCTAATATGATTATAAGAGTTCCTTATATATCCAGCAATTTTCAAAATTAAAAAGTGAAGTAAAATTGTCTTTGAACACTAACCTCCTAATAATCACTTCCTTTTTCCATATTTTTATAAACTCTGCTGTGGTTACTTACAGAAATGTATCTCATTTGTCCTTCTATAAATCTAAGGATAATAATAACCCACTAGACACAGTACTTGGCTGTAAAAACAAGTATTACTGTAAAAACAATCTCATATTGCATTACAATGAAAAATCATTAACAGGTTATAAGCAAGGTTGACTATAGAAGAGACAGAAGGAAGAGAGAAATCACCTTGTTATTTTGTCATTTTGAAGTCAGCTGGATGTCAAATCAATGGGCAGCAAAAAATGTGACAAGTGCACAGAAAGCTTGATCGAATAGATCAATCTAAAGATTTTCTCCTTTCCTTCAACAACAAAGCCACCAAAATTCAAATGAGAATTTAATCAAGAGTAGATTTATTACAAAAAATTACTCTATTTGTGATTCATTTACAAAGGCTGGGTAATAAGATAATAACTTCATATATTTGAGAAAGATTTCTCAAGCTTTCAAATGTGTATGGCACATTTTGAGAATAATAGAAAGAGAAGTTTAAAATGCTGAAAAGTATTTAAAGTTTTAAAATCTAGAAAATAATCAAATCTAGAAAAAAGATTCTTTTAAAAACAGGAACTGATATAAGCATATCAGATTATGTATATGACAGCTATCAAGTTAAAAGACAGAAAGCATCAAGGTACAGATAAGAAATCACAGTAAACCTGCCTTTAGGCCCATCTGTTTACCTGTGGATTATCAGTTAAATTTCACTTGAGAGAAAATATGTGTGCGTGCACGCACATGCGCGCGCACACACACACACAATGTTTACAAATTACAGAGGAGACTCTGTTTAAAGTGATCTTAATAACATTGACTGTCTTGCCTTCCCTGTTTCACTTTACTATACCCAAGAATGTTTTAGTATCCTTCCCTAATAAGCAACTTGAGCACAAATCCTTATATCAATGTCTGATTTTCGAGAATTCAAACTAAGATATGTCATGAGAACAGTTATTTTTCTGAAATTATTTTAACATTTTATAATTCTCTAGGTGTTCATAAATTGCATTTTTTTCTAATTTTCATTGTATTCAATTTTTTAATAGCAAAAGTAATATCTGTATATTTTTAAGTTAAAAATATTGAAAAAGTTACTAATCTTATCTCCATTTTTATTTCTGCCTCTTAGAGGTAACCTAATCTCTCCAAGGCATAGTGTATAAACTTCCACAACTTATTAGGTGCTCAAAAAATATACATAATCTTATGAGAGATTTCTTTCTTTTTTCCAGCTTTACGGTTATTGACATATACAACATAGGTTTAAGGTATACAACATGATTATCTGATACATGTATATGTTGTAAAATGTTTACCACAATAATGTCCATCACCTCACATAGTTACCATTTTGTGTGTGTGTGTGGTGAGTTGCTTTATAATTTACTCTCAACTTGTAAGCATATAACACAGTATTGTTAAATACAGTCACTAGGCTGTACATTAGATCCCCAGAAATTATTCATCTTATAGCTGGATGTTTGTATCCTTTGACCAACATCTCCACATTTCCCCCATCCCCAGAGCACATGGTAACCAGTATTCTAATCTCTATTTGTATATAGTTCAGTTTTTTTTTTTAAATTCCACATATAAGTGAACATACAGAATTTGTCTTTCTCTGTCTGACTTATTTCACTTAGCATAATATCTTCAAGATCCATCCATGTTGTCACAAAAGGCAGGATTTCCTTCTTTTATATGGCTGAATAATATTCCATTGTGTGTGTCATATTTTCTTTGTTCATCCATCTATCAACAGACACTGAGCTTGTTTCCATGTCTTGGTTACTGTGAATAATGCTCCAATGAACATGGAGGTATAGATATCTCTTCAAGATAGTAATTTCAATTCTCTTCAGATATATACCCAAAAATGGAATTGCTGGATCATATGGTAGTTCTATTCTTAATTTTTTGAAGAACCTCTATACTATTTTCCATAGTTGGTGCAACAATGTACATTCCCACCAACAATGCACAAGACTTCCCTTTTCTCCACATCCTCGCTAACACTTGCTATTTCTTTTTGATAATAGCCATTCCAACAGATGTGAGGTCGAATATCATTGTGGTTTTGACCGCATTTCTCTGATGATCAGTGACACTGAGCTCTTTTCATGAACCTGCTAGCCATTTTCTTTGGGAAAATGTCTATTCAAATCCTTTGCTCATTTTTTTTTTCTTTTTTGTTATTGAGTTGTATGAGTTTCTTATATAGTTTAGATATTAACCCCTTATTAAAAGATAGCTTGCAAATATTTTATCTCATTCTGCAGGTTACTTTTTCATTTTGGTGAGTGTTTCTTTTACCGTGCAAAAACTTTGTAGTTTGATGTAGTTGCACTTGTTTATGTTGTCTTCATTGTTTGTGCTTCTGGTGTCCATTGTTGCTAAGATCAAAGTCAAGGATATTTTTAACCTATGTTTTCTTTGATTAATTTTATAGTTTTGGGTAGATAAGATCTCTTAAGCATGGCATACAAAAAACACTCAGTGAATGGTAGAATCTCTACTTTCTTATAGTCACTTTCATATGTATGGGTCTAGAGAAAATGAGAAAAATGGCTTGAGAACAGAGAGTGGAGTATAAAATAGAGCTATCTACTGGCACAGTAATCGCAGAACCAAGAAGATATAGAAAAACTAGAATGAGAATAAGAGCAGCAAGCTAATACTGATGCCTTATGAGGACCTAAGATCTGTGATGGGAAACATCAGATTTGTATTCATCTCTTACATTTCCTCTTGAGAGGAAGGAAGCTGAGGCAAGTCTGTGAAGATAAGAACCCATATCTGGAATAGTACTTCACAAGTCTCTCTAGAACCCTAAGGGTCCAAGTCTCTCCTAAAATAACTCCCCCAAATTCCTACCTCCTGGTATTTCTAATCTGCGTAATCTTCTTCTCTTGAGTGTGGGCTGGAGCTAGTGACTTGCTTCTAACATATAGAATATTGTAAAAAATGGTAGAATATCATTTCTAAAATTGGGTTACAAAATTCTGAGACTTCTGTCTTGGGATTTTCTCTCTGGCCCTCTTAGTTTGCTTGTTCTAATGAAGTCAGCTGCCATATTGTGAATTGCCCTATGAACTAGCTTTAAATGACTACTAATCCAGCTTGTTTTACATGATAGAATATTGGTACTAGTCTTATATTTTATAGCATATGTTATAAAGCTATGTAAAAGTAAAGGATAGAATACTATTTGTACCTCTAAAAGTTTGGCTTCTCATAACCATTCCAATGGGCTGTTGTAAATATTTAATAAGCTAATGAATATAAAAGCACATGATATTGGGACACTAGATTTTGAAAAAATTTATGATGTTCAGATTTTTTTTGAAATAACATTTCACCAGAAGTTAGAAGTATTTCTGTGCTTATTTAGTTCTCTTGTTCTTGTCACAGTTTGCCTTGACAGACTGCAAAATAAACCAGACAAATCTTTTTAATACACTAAACTGGAGAGTCAAGGTGGGGGAAAAAAACTACACTTGGCAGAAAAATTTCTCAATCCAAACTTTCATAAAAAGGAGAAAAATATCCAGAAATTCTTATAGAGTATGCATATTTATTTCCTTTTTATTTAGTTTATTTTCCATGTTAAACAGAATTATAATTTTTTTTTGGAACTCAAGAAAAAATAAAGATGAAAATAAATAATAAAAAGGTGGTCCATAATCATCTTCTCTTTTGATCCTTTAGGAAGTCAACGTTTATTTGGTAAAATGAGGAAAAAAAACCTCAGCACTGCCCATGACCTATGTATCTCAAAGATCCACTTTGAATAACACTTAGCAGTGAAGGATTATGACCTAGAAGTTGGTCATAGATATAATAGCTATCCACATTTTGGGAAGCTAAAAGCAGCTGTTTTCATTGAATAGTCATTCAAAGGTGTGCCAACAGCGTTCTAGTGACTTAGATCAGCAAATAAAACAGACTCCTGCCCTCATAGCACTTATAGTCTAGTGGGGCAGAAATTAAATATAATAAATAATAAGTCATGCGGTATAAGTAGTATAGCAATATAGCACATAATTTGGCCGTGTCTGGTCTTTCCCCTGTGAATTTTTCTTTTTGAGCATTCAGGCCTACCAAGAGAGTTATCGCCTGTGATACTCTTAATGTCATTTGGTTGTTGTGTTATGTTAGAAATTAAGTCCTAAGGAACTACTCATATAGGTTTAGGACATGAGAATTTTAGAGGTGTTGTAAAATCATTATAGAAATGGATATAGTAATTTTTGAGTATCTATGAACAAAAAATAATAATAGTCAATTTATTCAGAAGTAATACAACTCTGGGAAAAGTGGATTGGCCTATGTACAATTACATAATATTCTTATTGTATTTATGTTTATACACTATTTTATGACGGAAAAACGTCTCCTCACAGTTGGTAAATCAAATGGACATCAAAATAAGACCAACAACAGCAAAACTGCTTGTCAAAAGTACAGGTTCTGAAATAGTAAAAGACCTCTGTAGGTGGAGCTACTTCCACTGACCAAGTACTTTTAAAGGTTAGCCAGGCTTTTTCATCTAGGGATCCTAAATACACATTAGCCTTTTCTAAACCAAACAATTTACCAGTCAGGGTTTTGTTTCAGACAAAAGAATTCATTCTAAAGTATAAGATGAATTTATTAGAAGGTTTTCATATCTTACAGAATACCTAGGAGAACCTGGGACCAAGCTTGGATTCTATACAGCTTGAAACAGAAGAAATGCTGATCATACCACAAAATTTTCAGTGGAAATCCCACTGCCGTCTCTGCTAGTTAACTGCATCATTTAGAAGACAGGAACCAGAATTAGCCCTTTCCTATAGCTGATGAAGCAAACCCAACAACTACATGAGGGCATATCTGCCAGGATTTCTTAGTCACACAATGTACACTTTTGCCTTTCATGTCTCATGAAAATGAGTCTACTTGATGCATGCTGATCTACACCTCATGTAAAGAAAGCCTGAGAATAATCATTTAATGATTCTACCTAAGGAAGGCTAGATTTGTGATACTGGAGAACCAGGAGAGTGGAACAGGGATATTCAAAAGACTTGGGGCTGACATAAGTGACATGAACCTTGTTCCTAAGAACCATGTTCACATTTTTTTCTAACAATCTTTTCCTGCTATCTTTGCAATGATTTTGGTTCCATTAACACTTACTTCCCAAAGATCCAACTTTCACCTGTGAGAGAGCTTAATTGTATTGAGATAGCTATTTCTATTCTGCTCAGGGTAGCTGACATGAAGAAGCACATTGGCCTGCTCACTTATTTTCTATGTATGACTAGGCCAATGTACATTGGTTGTATTTACAATTAGAAAAGTTGCATGAAGGTTTCTATTAGAGGTCATTCTTAAGTTCTATGTCTCCCAAGAAATCCTTTTAAATAGATGCCATTGTTGCTGTTGTATTTCCTAACTGCTTGTGAATAGTGCTAGGACATATGCTACAGTTGAGGTCCTTATGCTCATTTTATCATGTGTACATGGGCTGTATTCTCAAATGTCTTGGGAAATTGCTTAACTTAGTTCTACTTGATAAGATATCTTTTATTGTGAAATATAGAAAGACATAAGGTAGGTGAGTAGCAGGGAATAATGCAGTCCAGTCCAGAAAGTGAAGGATATCTTCTCAGGAGAAGCAATGAGATCATATTTGGATCTTTGTCATAATGATTTTCCTCACTCCAGCAACAGAGGGCTTGTACTATACACATTTGATATAATAAGTGGCTAAGACAAAGTTTGGATCTTCCTCCTTGGTGTATTTAATAGATGCCTGCAAGGTGGAAAAATGAAAGAAAATCTACCTCTTTTTCTCAAAAGAAAGCTATTTCTAGCTAGCAATCCTATAGCACACTAAGGGACAGCATTATGTAGGTAATGTAAAAGGACAATACCTCTCAAGTAATTGGCACTTATTCCATGCAGCTATGAAAAGGTAATTGGAGTCCAAAATATAAAGTATAATGGAAAGTTATTGAGGCATTTTGAAGTGGTTGGGCTGGATTTTACACTTCGTGTGTGATAACATTCTTTATAGCCTGGAATCTTTTGTATAAGTTTGTTTTTAGAATTTAATAAGCCTACAGTTAGAAAATTTGGAAATTATTTGTTCCTTCTCAGATGTCCAAATATGAAATCTGTGTGACTCCCAGAGAAACTGATATCAATTAGAACCACTTTAGTATTAGTTTGATTATAGTTAGTTACAGGGTAAAACACAATAAACAACATAGTCTCTGCCTTTGGTATTTTTCTCAAATGCTAGGATCTGGACTTTTAAATCTGGGGGCTAGACAGCTCTTATGAAAAGTCAGAGTTTCAACTAGGCCTTCCAACACTTCGGTTTATGAACTGAGTTATATGTTCACAAAACCTAAATCATGAGCATTACTTCTACAGTTACATATGGTTACCTTCTTCAACAGATCAGCGTATTAATTTGTTATTGCTTTTAAGCCTAGCAGCATTTGAGAGAATTACCACAGCCAGTGAAATATTTTGTTTACTTCTGTCCATTTCTAAAAATAAATCAGTACCACCTTTATATTTTTCCTTTTATTTCAGTGAAAGAGGGAAGAGGAATTATATGAATACATGTCAAGCAGTGCATTGGGCTCCAAACATCTATCATCTCTACTTGATTCAAAATTCTACACCAGCTTGAACATAACATGAGGTGAACCAAACAATTTCTTTTTCTATTTTAATTGTTATATTTGATTATTGGAGAAAACTTAAAGAATGCAGAAATTACAATAAAATAAAAACAAAGTTTTCTCTGAAACCTAGAACTCACTGTGCTCTTGACCCAAATGCTCACAATTCATCTGGGACATGCTAAATTATTATCTTTTCTAGTGTCCATTTTCTTCATTTTTCTTTCCCCTCACTGTATGGTTGTTCTCTAGTTTTCCCAGTACTAGAATTTTTTCCCCAATTTTCATCTTTCTCATGTTAATTCTGAATTTCTCTTCCTTTCTATTTATGATCAAACTTTTGAAGATTGTTATATATACTTGTCTTTATTGAATGCTTCTAATTAATGTCTTGGTACACAGTAGACTAGCAATTATTTTCAAACCTAATGAAAACTATTCTTATAATAGCCACCTAAGTCCATGTAACTTCCACACAGTTCTTGTTCACTCTTCTGCTTTGTTATTTTGTGGGCTATAATACTCTTGATTATTTCATACTAAGAAAATTTCCCTTTAGGTCAATGATACCACCGTCTTCTAATTCTCCATTCAATACTTTCACTGTTGGCTTTTAATCTCCAAACCTGGGTTCTCTTCCTAAGCAAGCATCTTACACACCAGTATACCTTACTGTTTTCTCATTTCTCCTTTCTGTTTCCAGAATCATTCCCTAACTGATGCCACCTATCTCACAGCTCTAATAGCAAGAGAAGATAGAGCATGCCTAAGGAAAAAACAAAGTTCATTATACTCACAAGTCTTAGAGACAGGAAGCACAGCATGACATCTATGGTCACATAAGAAAGATAACTTGGTGGTCAAGTGGCAGAAGGGGCAAACTGAAGGGGAACCTAGGCCACAGCCTTTATTGGGGTTTCTGCAGGAAAGGTGAGGCAGGGCAGTGTAAACACTTTAGGATTGACTAGAACAAATAATTTCAGCAGGCTCTAAGCTGTAGGAGTAGTTTTTGTTGCCTGGTACTTGGCCCTGAGATGATTAAGGCAGAGAGAAGAAAATTGCTTCCTGGGTGTACCAGCCAGTTAAAGTGGGTAGGGCTCTGTATTGGTTAGTTTGCTTTTCAAAGGAATGCTCTAGGCTGAACTCTTTGCTATCTCTAAGAATTGGCTACCCAAGGAGGGCAGTCTCTCCTCGGCCAAAAAAGTCAAAATAGCATAATACACAGAAAATAAAAAAATTTGAACAATGTAGAAATGAATTATTTAATGCAAATAATTAGAAAAATAAAATTAAAAGTAAAGGAGGGTCAACAGAAGGTAGAAGTTTTACAATGAAGTTTAGGAAAGAATTATAAAGGCACTCAGGAAAAATAAATATTAGCATACAACTTTATTTCAGTAAATTGAAAGCTAAGATGCTGGTAAAATATCCTGATGTTTTGATGCTAAATCTCTAGAATCACAGTGGTACGTTGTAAGGGTGGTTTCAGTAAACAATTTTGCATATTACAACTACAATGAAATTGAACACTAACATAGGGAACGAGATTGAGAAAAATTTCTTAGAACTGTTTTTTTTTTTTTAAAATTCGAGTATAACAACGAATAATAGTCCCAATTATGTAGAGAGTAATCGTGGGGGGGAAAATTAATCCTATCATTGTTTGACTTAGCCTGCACTTTTGGAGCTCAGTCAAGGGTAAAAAAAGTTGACCTCAGTGGAAGGGGCAGGTGAGCCACAGAATATAAGAAGCCTTATAGGATAAAAGCATCAAAGGAGGCACCAAAGTTGGGCTATTCAGGACCCACAGACTATTTTGTACTATGACTATACAACTAGAGTTTTAGGACTAATTTCAAGGAAACAAGCGACTTTGTTTTATAGACTCTGATGTGTCATATATACTTATAGGGTATTCACTCTTAACCCTACATATCTAAGTGAGAGTTCTATTATGTGTGTCCAGAGAGCATGCAAGGAGCACAAAGTCTGGTAACAACAAATACCACACTGTTCTTTGCAGCTGCCGAAACATTTTAGGATTGGCCTATTGAGTTATCTTTTAGAGTGAATGTAGTAGCTAGGAAAGGGATAGGACTGACAGTGCAGGAAACTGAGGCTTTTGGCTTATTGACAGAACAAGTATAGGCCTCTGGCCCCTCTCAAAGTAGGACTTTAGAAATTAGACTTGTTTCTATTGTGGAGAACTTTGAAGACAAGTGAAGCTGCCCATTTCCCAAATCCTAGAGTCTAGTAAGGGCTGGAATCAGGCATAGATCTGTCATTAAAGAACAGTGAAGATTTCTACGCTACTTTCATAGCTGTGAGATACAATTTTTCTAATCAGCTAAGGGAAACTAATTTCCATCATGATTCCAATAAAATGAAATGGTTCTTTTTTTATGAATGTTTCTAATAAAAAAGTTCATATGATATTGACTGATATGGTATATAGTAATGACTTCAAAAATGGGGTACAATTTATACCTTTTAAATATTAGAAAATTTAAACTTTACAATTTTTTAAAATTTATTTGTATATTTTTAGGTGAGGCAACCCTTGGTTGACCTCACAGATTGCAAGGACCTTGTCAGCTTACAATCCTTTATTTTTTTATTTTTTTTATTTTTAATGCCTACAGCACCTGGTCTTCCTAGGTGGTCTCCCATCCAAATACTAAACAGGCCTGAACCTCCTTAGCTTCCAAGATCAGACGGGATCGGGCTTGTTCAGGGTAGCATGGCCATAGACAAACTTTATAATTATAAATATATCTGTAATTATAAAACTTAATCATAATGAGCATTACTTTTATATCTCTAGTAATGAACATACCTCTCCTAGACAAATTAAAAATAACCATTGCTAATAGTTTCTCTGGAGTTTTCCTATAACCATTTGTGTTCTTTTCAATTTTGATGCTCCGAAAGGTAAGATAACATAATATAGGTCACACAGGCTCTGATATTAAGACACCTGGATTTTAATTTTGGCTTGAATACTAAACTTACTAGTTGTGTAACCTTAAGCAAGTTGTATGAGTTCTTTGTGCCCCAGTTTCCTCATTTACAAAATGTTACTAATAGTTATTTCCTCTTAGGGTTATTAGAAAAATTAAATGAGTTAATATATTCAAATACTTAGAACAATACTTGGTACATAATAAAGTAATCAATAAATATTAATTGCAATTATTAGTTGTTTAGAATTTTTATATAAAATACCTAAGTAAAATCAATTGGATTTAATTCCAAAGGCAACCAATTTTATGGCAGTAAAGATAAGATGTCAAGATAGGAAGAATTAAAACCATATCCTGGGGCCGAGAGGGTGTTAGTGGAGAGGTAAATTTCTCCAAACAACAATAGGGATGAAATTCCCCGAAAGAATGAATGCTGAATAGATAAATGAGTAATTTCTTCTATTTGGAATGTCAAAATTGGTGTCTAACTTATTGCTACTATTTTAAGCATTTGTTTTCAAATTGTATGGTAGTCTAGTCCATTCTTATTATGTGTTCTGTTTTTGAAACGACTGTTTTGTATACTATTACTATTTTACTCTTTCTTCTGACTCAGACTTTGTCTTAACAGGTAAAATTAATCTTCCAATCTGTTTATTTTAGCCTTCCATGCTAGCCCTATGCTGCTCTAAGTGGTATTTTGAAATAGCCCTGAGTTAAGTATACTTACAAAACCACAATTTAGTATATGAACCAGGCATAATGATGGCCTCGTATTTCCATAGAAGGAAAAGAAAAATATCCTGGCCAATCTTTAATATATGAATTTCTACTTTGTCACCTATATCTGGAATGTCTATTATTAAGAAAATGTTTCTGAAGGTCAAAATAGCATAATAGTTTGTATGTGTGTGTTTGTGCATGTGTGACTTAAATTTCTCAGGACATGGCAAAAATTGTCTTTTCTGCCAAGATAAATCAATCTTTGATGTAGAAAATGACCAGGTCCATTAAGTCAACATGGATACTCACTTATAACTTTTTTACTCATTTTTGATGTTATGGTATAGATACATGTTTACTCCATTAGGTTCTACCTTGCACTGAAATGGAAACGAGATAGCATAGCATCAATTTCCTTAGTATTGTGTTTTTGACTTGCCCATAGAGGTGAATATTTCTTCATGAACGCACTTACACTTTTTGAAATTTTCTGTAATGATTGCTTCAATAACAATTTCTTGAGCCTACAATATATATTTTATAGTTGTATTCCAGAACTTTGAAAACAGTAGGGTTGTTTTACATTTTTCTGAAAACCCTGAATACTAGAAAATACTACTTTAATCCTTTTCAATGACTATTGGAGTAGATTTTAATGTTATTATATGTATGCATTCCAAGAAAGAAAGAAGGGCTCATGTTTCTCAGAAGCATGCTACTTTTGACAGATTTTATTTTCTAAAGATGGTTAAATTTCCCATCCACATGTTCCTCTGCAATGTTACCTAGTCCCTACCCTGTTAAAAAATGGAGTTTATCTCTCTACCCCATTGAATCTGGCGGGCCCTGTAATTACTTTGACCAACAGACAATGGCAGAAGTCAGGGGCAGCTTATCAGATACAGCTAGCACATTGTCTATGGTCCATGATACTTTAAGGAGCCCATGAAAATATTTTCATTTACCTTAAAATCAGAATTAAAAATGGACATTTAGTTTTAAGAAAATGTTTGAATATACGTTTATATATTCATCTATCAACACTGTCATAAAGTAAAATTATATATGTATTTAAATGTATTTGTTTGTCTGTTTAATGGAGTAAGGGCCCTATGAAAGCAAAAGTGTCTATGGCTCATGAATGTCATAGTTCAGCCCTGGAGGAAGTGATACAATGCTAACTCTTAATTGGCCAGGCAGCTTCTGCTTCCTGCCCTTTGGGATATTTACCTCTGTGTCTTTCCCTCTTAAACTCTAACCACCAGGCTGTGATACATCCAAGCTAAATGGAAAGGTATTTCTGGTTAACAACTGCCACTGAGCTCTCAGATGTCAGCCAGTATGAACTGTCAACCATGTGACAGATTTAGGGTTGTCCAGTATAGCAGAGCCTTCAGATGACTTGAGCCTAGCCATTACCTTATTACATCTGCATGAAAGACATCAAGCAAGATTTGCCCAGCTTACCCCCGTCAATCCAAAATACTACTTAAGACAATAAGAAAGTGCTGTTTAAGCCACTAAGTTTTAGAGTGGTTTATTAGGTGACAATAGGTTACTAAAACTCTGATTATTCATTTGTTCACAATTTATTGAGCATTCTGTAATGTATTATTTGGGATATCATAATATATAATCATGTAGGGGGCACTCTACCAATGAGCCTACCTAGATCAACTGCTTCTTTAAAACCTTGAAGAGTGGGAGAAACAAGAACAGAGGTGAAAGTCAACTAAATTCAAAACAAGTGGTAAGATTATTTTTAAGTATAAAAATATATTACTGAAGACAAGTGTTATAATTCATTAAAGGGAAAATATCTTTATTATAAAGCCACATTTGTAAAATAAAATATTATTTTAATAAAATCATTCAAGCCCTGGCTCCACTATCTTCTAGATGCGTGATCATGATGATGTATTTTAACTGTTCTGTGCCTCATACCTGATTCATTTGGCTGTGAGGATTAAATAAATCAATATATGCAAAACTCTTAGAACAGTGCCTAGTATGTGTATGTGTGTGTGTGTGCACGTGTGCACATGTGTCTATTAATTATTCAATGAATGTTAGCAATTGTATGTGTGTTTATATTTATAAGCATGTTATTAGTGTCTAGAACAAACTGGACTTGTGGAAGGAAAGTATGAACCTCCTCCCTTATCTTCCTGCCACACATTCCAATCATAACATATTAAATCCTCCTTCTTGCCCTTAGGATACTTTAGGTAGATCCCATAGCTTCTCCAATTTCAAGTTAAAAAAAAAAAAAGTTTCTTTCTTTGGGATTAAAAATTCCAGTCTAATGTCAAAGCCTCAATCTCTCATCAAACTCAAAGCTTCTTCCTATCTAACCCAGGCTTTGAACCTTAAAATCAAAATAGACAAGGGGTGCGAGGTAGATTTCTTCCCTGTTCCTTACACACCTCTCCCCTCACTCACTGGGCACTGTTTTCTAGCCCCACCTCTGATGGGATCCTGGAGAAGAGTTTTGAGAAAAAGGAAAAACTGTTGTCAAGAACTGTGAATGGTTTGAGATTTTACTATAATTGAGATCATCAGGTTAGACTACCACAATTTCATGGATGTTGGAGGAAGACATGAGACATCTGGGCCAGAGACAAAGGACTTTATTGCTTACTGAACAGCAATCAGCATGAGCCTCACATTTGCATGGGTGTCCTCCAACTTCCAATTCCCAAAGGAGTGAAGAAGAGTGGATGCTGCTCACAGAGAGGGCTTGTAGCACAGCTGAGGAATCCTAAGCTTTGGGAACTGCAATCTTTTATAATGGGCTACAAACAAACATGTCTGACCTTTGCTCTGAAGGAAAAGATTAACTAATACTTATTGAGTACTTGCCATTTGCAAGGCACTGTGCAATATCACATATTAGGCATTTTATAAGGAGTAAACCGTTTAATCTTCCACACACAAAAAATAGATATTCAGAAAAGATGATTAACTTTCTCAAATTCTCAGAGCTATTGAGGACAAACCTGGATTATGACCAGTTTGGACTGCTTTTTTGTTTGTTTGTTTTGTTTTTTGGTTTGCTTGTTTTTGGCCTGGCATTGTTTAACTCAACCTTGCTGTCTGGGAAAAATAAATAAATAAATAACAAAGAAATCTCCCCAAATCCCACTGCTTAAAAAAGATAAATCAAATTACAGTGGCTTTACGTGTTTAAAGAAAGTTGATAAGACATTTTGGATTTATGTAGGCTTGACGTAGAGGGAAGTGACTGTTGGCTCACTGAAGGTGGGTGCTGTCATTGGGGCAAGCAGCCTCAGTGCTGAGATTAAGCAAGTGGATTCAGCTCCTTCTCTCCATCACTAGTCCTGGCCTCTTGTTTCATCCTTTCACTCTCGCCCATAATTATAAAACCCTCAGTGTTTAAACTTCTAGGCCTGTCCAGTGTATACTGCATCAGCCAGATCCTTGATTATTTCATGTTTTACCCTCACACTTAAGCCCATCAAGCTAATATAATAAAAGCTAACATTCGCAGGACTTACTCTGTTTTCCAGGCATGGTTCTATGACAAAAATATACACACACAAAGAGTCACTGAATCCTCACAAAAACTTCCAAAGCAGGTACTAGTATTATCCTTATGTTTCAGATGAGAAAATCAGTGAAGTGGTAGGGATGGGAATTAAACCTGGGCAGTCTGGTTCATAGTCTGTGCTCCTGAGGATTGCATTCTTATTATCAAGAAAGCACATTAGGTGTTTCTTGCATATTCTTTCTTGTGAGGTTCTGAATAGGATCTGAGCTTTTGTTCCAGATCAACTCTTCACCCCTAGAAACTTTTATGTCTTTTATAAACAATTTAGTGAATTTACAGAATTCATATTATTATAAATTCTGCAGAAGATCTTTTATGTCTTTTTCAGAATTTCACTCAGTTTGTTGGGTGGTTGTTTTAGAGTTTACAAAGCACTTATTCCAGAATCCCTCTTAAATGAAGCAGTCACAAAGGCTGAGTTTAACATTACGAACCTTGGAGAAGAAATAGACATGAATTGTACAAAACTTATCAAGCAAAATTCACTGTCACTGGGTCTACTGTCAACCTACAGGCCCCACAGGTTTAAGGTGATTGATGTGCCAGTCACCTCAGTGGCAATGGGAAATGATAAAGAAGGTTCTCAAGGTTATATTAACAAAAATGTTTTTTTTTAAAGATATCTTGCCATTCAAGATGACTGCTACCATTCTAGTTATATAAAAAGAACTCTTGCCATTATATTTTCATTAATTTTATGTAAAGTTTTAACTTAGCCTTATTGAAATATATAAAATTTTTGAGGAATGTGTTTGTGTTCACGTAAGTACCAAAAGGTCTTAAGAAAGGCTTTATTATTTGAGTTACAAAAGGTCTGAGAAAATTAATTTTCTTTTCAAAGAATTAGCTAAAATTTTGAAGTGATTAAGTATTTATGTAGTTTTGAACTGAAACACTAATGTTCACCAATCTGCTTTCTTGTTTCCTGCTGGGTCTGGCAACTTTTTAGTTCAATTCAGAGAAATAATAGATTTTGTCTAAGTATCTATTGTGTTATTTTAAATATCTATTCTGTGGGGAGAAAACTGACTACTTCTTATCATATTCTAATAGGAAAGAGAATTCACATTATTAGTGTTTCAGGAGGAGAAGATAAAGATTTAGACAAGATAGAAAAGGTGATATCGTATTCCTTTTTTTTTATAGTTATTTTAGAAAATGGACCAAAATGTGAATGACATAATTATAGAAGTATTTATCTTAATTGAGGTCCTATCAAAAAAAAAAAAAGTGACCATACTATTTTCAAAATTGCTGGTAGTTTTGTGCAAATTGGTCAGTCTAATGAGACTGTATTTTAAAAGCCAAGAAAATAGGGCAACACGGACAAAGCTGTTAATTTTTAACACTGAGTTCCTAGTTCTTTCAGAATTCTGAAAATAATGCTTATCTCCTTCTCAATACACACACACACACACACACACACACACACACACACACACACACACACACACACACACAAAGCTGATGAAGACCCACTGCCTGAAGGTCACAATAGGAAAGACTTTGATGTCCTTAAGGACACAGATAAAATACTTAGGTAAGTTTGGTCAGGACAGAGCTGTGAGGAAACAGTTATTTAGAAATGAAACTATCAACTGATTTCACAAAAAAATAAAAATTTTTTCCTTTTCCATATTAGAACTGAAGGTAATGGAGAACCCATGACTTTTCACTCTAGTTGAAAATGATACCCACTCTGTTGAGGAAAAAAATTGAGCAATGAATTTTTCATTATATTTAAAAGTAGTTGTACAATTTTATGGCAGATGAATACTGCTACGGTATCCTCGGTCTCTGGTATAACAAATCCCTCACACAATAAATCTTTTATGACTCAGGGAAACTTTTTTCCTAAATAAACTTTTTCCTATTAGATGTTCTTCAAAAAGTATAACAACTCTAGAAACCTTCAGTGGTAGGATCTTTTTCATGTTTTTGGCACAATCAGACCAATTCTTTAATCCACAAAGGTAACATAGGCAATCCCATTCCCATGGAGGGCTAGCTTTCTTTGGGGATAAAGCTGTTTCCTCCCTATGAGCAGAAGTGTGACCACAGACACTGCTTTACCACACTTTCTGGTCAGCATATCAGAAACATATTATCTTGGGATGTCTTTGTAGATCTTCTTTGCTGCTGCTGTAGCCAACCTTTAGCTATATACAAGAACAGTCTTCTACTCTGTTCTGACAAAAGCAGACAATTAAAAGTAAACATAACAACTTTTCCCTTGGTGAGCCAAAACATCCTTTAGAGAACGTAGGCTAACAGTAATGCAATTCAGTCTCCTGTACTGATAAAAATCAAAGGGAACTAAGACATAAGTATCAGTAGCTGAATCAGTGCTGGTACAAGAAACCAGATTTTTATAATTTCAATCAGTTATCATTTTCATAAGTCTTTATTTCAGAGTATCTCAACCTCGGTGCTACTGACACTTGGGGCTAGATGAGTCTTTGTTGTGGGGACTGTTTCTGTGCATTATAGAATGTTTAGCAGCATTCCTGGCCTCAACCCACTGGATGGATGCCTGGAGAAAGCTCTTGCCCTGTAGCTATGACAACCGGGATGTCTCCAGACACTGCCAAACGCCTTCTGAGGATAACGTCTCTCCTGGTTGAATCTATTGTTTAGTGGAATCTAGGCATATAGCTTGACGTATAAATATGTACTGAATGAATTAACAAGTGAAAGTGATTAAATTGCTTATCTCATTGCCTGGTATTTAGTTAAATACTTAGCAAATAATAATTCTCCCTCCCAAATCCCAGGTATGAGATTTTGTAACTAAATTTGCCAAGATCAGTTCCAATGCTTGCCTTGGGAGGATAGTTCATTTAAAACAGAGGTTTGTAAATTAAAAACATATAACTACTTTCCAGTTGACATAGGTTACTGAAAATAAAATTTGCCTCTGCTCTCTACTAATATTCCATTGAAATAGTAAAGAGATTTTTATAAAAAGCATAAATCCCCCCAGATGGGAAAGGAGATGATGATGATAAAACTGTGGGGATTGGAAATCAAAAGAACATATGGTAAGTATTTTAGTCCATCTAAAAAGAATCCTAAGTTGGCAATGATAAAAGCTGTGAAGCACCATGATTTATGCCCCATGCACACAAACACACCCCAAATCTCATGAATCAGTGGCACCAGGTTTCATTGGAAGTGAGAACAATACAGGTGTGATAACAAAAGGATTGGTCAAACATCTGTTTAAAAAAGTATTAAACCTCAGATGTTCCCTCCTTGCCCAAAAGGAAGGCAATTTTCCTTCTGCGATCCTGCTGACGCCTGGAGGTTTATTCTCTAGCAAGGGAAACACAATGTCTCTGAATCAGGTGAGTACAAGAAGAGGTATCAGGCAGTGTTGAAGTCAGGAATACTTTATGAAAAACAGAGAGATAAGTGAATATCTAACTATGCACAGAATGTTGATATCCCAGCCCTTTTCACCCATGTAACTCTGAGCTTATACCTTCACAATAGGAACTGAAGAAGCAATATCATGTAGTGGACACTGGAGCCAGGCTGCCTGTTTGTGTACTTCCAGTTAGCTGTGTGACCTTGAACAAGTTACTTAACTTCTTTTAATCACTGTCCTTATCAATAACACTGAAATAAAAATAGTACCTTTCTCATAGAGTTGTAGGGATTAAATAAAACAGGATCCCATAAGTACTTAGAACTCTGTCTGGCATATAATAAGCACTAGGTGAATGTTTATTATTATTATTTTGCCTTGGGAAATCAGAAAGGCCTAAGAGAAAAGACCTAAGGATATGTACAATCGTGTTTTTCCACCATAATACTTCAATCACCTCTCAAAAGATTGTTGGTTGACAAACCTCATGGGGTACTCTTGGTTTCCAGCCAACTTTTCAGCTCCTATTCTTCAAAATTAGTACTCAGTCAAGGACCACTAGATATTGAGGAATGTGTCTTACAATGAAGTCAGACACTAAAGCAAACATACAGGATAATACAGACACGAATTTACAAGAAACTGAGAAGAAATCATTAATGTCCTCAGAGATAAAAATATGTATCCATGAATCGAGAACAGGTTGTCATGCTGCTAGTAAAGAGCACTACTAAGAGGCTACATGAGAGATGTAGGGAATAAAAATATGAGGATAAATGTAAAAATTCAACAGAAAATGTGAAAAGTAAATTACCAGTTAAAGACAAAGAGATAGAAGAAAGAAAATTAGAGAGTCAACCCCTAAAGATCCACATCTAATTGAGATTTTGCTGCCATTAACACTTTAACGTACCTAGCCTATCATAACTAATATCATGAGAGCATAAAAGTATTTTCATATATGAAAGATCTAAAATAATTACCTTTGTTAGGTAGTCAGACATGAGCGACAGGGGAACAAAGGAACAGAGGCCCAGCCCAGAGACCGTCCAAAAAACACCTCATTCATTAGTAGTTAAAGAATCCCTCCTGCATCCCAGGAGACAAAGGATGGGAGGGCCATAACCTACAGCTGGTTTAATCCGGCCGCAGATGCTTGCGTAGATGGTACTACCCTAACCTGCCCACGACCTCAGCCTCATTCATTACACCATCATTATAATATGTCTATGCCAAAAAGTTCATGAATCTCATTATAACAGACTGAATTCTGGGTAAGCACATGCACACTAGGCAAAGTGTTATATAGCAGCCAAGTGTCAATCAAAATGACCTCATGTACCAATCATCCCTGACTATCTTTGTAACCACCCAACACAGCCCAAATATAAACAGACCTTCCCACTTCCGTGTTGTTATAGCCCTCTTCACTGAGAACCTGCTCCTCCCTTGAAGTGTACTCTCTTTTACCTTTTTACCTCCCAAATTCCACAGGGCTACAGCCTTCCTCAGCATGGCCTGCCTCCTTCTAAAATATACTTTTACTAAATCTTACTTTTCCTAAAGCTCGCTGACCTTTAATTCTTTGCTGCATCGGTGGGTAAGAACTGAGGAAAAATATGAATTGCATTTCTATGTTGTTACCCACCCCCCACCCCATGCTGCTGGGGTGATGCTGGAGTTTAAATTGCTCCTAATGGTAGCACCTTCCATGAACCTTTTCTCAGGAACCTATTGGACTAAAGTAGGAGAGTAACCAAGAAAGAAAGAGACCCAGGATCCAGTACCAGAGAGGTAAAGGCAATCTACCAGTTGATGATAAAGGAAGGTCTAAGTTAACAGTTTTATAGCAGATCTAGAGAACAACTACCCATTTTCGACACTTTGCTCGATGATTAGTATGGTTCAGGGAAAGTCTACTGCACCACAGATTGATTTGGTGGAATATTTTAGAATCTCTGGTATCTTTAGAATTCAAATGTTCATAGACCAATCTCATGTAACTTCATCATTCTTCCACAAAGTAAATTAACTTTTTTATCCATTTATGTATTTGAAAGACAGTGAAATTATCCCAAAAGAATTTGTCTGCCAAAAAATATATACTGCTGCTTTCAAAGGTAATAAAATATTCATGCTTGGCGTCTATTTTTTAAAACCATATTGTAATTTTTTTCCCTAAAATGGTAGCTTAACATTTTATTTTGATTACTAAGGTTTCTCATCATCAGTTCACGGTAGTTATTTGTGATCCTTGGGCAGTGTTCTATATCACAGTCACATCTCTGTGTAAAGAACACTTTATTCTCTGTTTAATAATAAATCCTATTCTTGTCCTGCCTTTGGGAAGCAAGCACTGGTTGAGAGTTGGGAAAATGTTCTCAGGCAGGTAACTGACTGCCTTGGGCACGAGGCCACCACCAATGAGACTTCAGCAGTTAACCTACTCAAGAAAGTGCAGGCCACACAGTACAATGGGTATTCTATAGGGAGTACAGGGATGGGAATTTCTTAGGGCACAACCTTTTAACTTCCTCTCTACAGAGGTCTTTCTCTCCAGCATCTCCCATATATTATACTTTCCATAGTGTCTTTTCATTTGCCTTCCAAAAATCCAGGCATCTTCAAATATATTATACTTCTACCAGTAATCTTTGAAACTTTCCCAATGCTCACATATCTGTGACAGCCATGAGTGGAAAGCATGGTACCACATAAAGGAGAATGGACTATAAGTTGAAATACCTTTTAGTTCTACTTTCCCTGAGTTGTTCTAGGAACTGAGGCAAAGCACTTAAACTTCCCATGCTATTCATTTGACAAAGAGATACTAAAGACAATCCACTTTACCTCCTTATATGGTTTTGAACAGCGAATGAGGTAAAATAGTGCAGTGTGTGTATGGGTTTTAAATAATATAATGGGTTCAAATACAAGATATTATTTTCCTCAAGCCTGTTCCACATTATTGACCCTTGGAAAAAAACTACTTTTGAATAATTGTCAGTTTGACAGTACAGAGACTTAGGTTTAAATCTTAACCTTGATTTGTTCCTGCCAGTCTCTAAAGAGTAGTGGTCTGAATTCACATTAGAGAGAGACAAAGAAAATAAGGGCAAGATCCATAACCCGAAGGATCAACTTAGAATTTGTAGATTAGATATTTTGAGGTTTCAATTATTTATTTTTAAATTTAACTGAAAAGAAGGCAAATAATAATAAAGGGAATACCCGCAAAATAATGACTGGACCTCTTATGAAGAGGATTGTCTAACTTCATAGAGAACATGTATCTCATTGCCAGGATTCCATTGGGACAAGCTGAGTTTTTTAAGTTGAAAAGAATGGAGATAATTGTCTCAATTTATAGGTATTATGGCTAATACTTGAAGAGGAAGGAAAAGCATCAATGAAGAACAAAGAGTTGGTCCAAAAGCCATACAGTTAGATTTAACGGGCCATCATATCTGATATGCTATAGTTCTTTGAATAAGTTATCTTGTTTTCCTGTCAGCACCAAGAATCTCTAACTCTTTATTCTATTACACGGTAATGAGAACTTTGTATCTCTGCTTCCACTGCTTAATTTTTTTCTACTACCAGTTACACCTATCTTATGATTTATTTTTTTTTGAGTTGTACATTTTTATTTTTTTAAATGCCACTTTATTTTCTTTCATACTATACATAATTTTTTTAAACATTTTATTTTTTTATTTTCCCCCTCCCCCCTCCCTTCTGGTAACCACTAGTCCATTGTCCATGTCCATGAGTCTCTGTTTGTCCTGTTCATTTGTTGCTTTTAGGTTTATATCCCACATATGTGATATCATGTGATTTTCAACCTTTTCTGTCTGGCTTATTTCGCTTAGTATGATTATTTCAAGATCCATCCATGTTGTTGCAAATGGTAGTATTTCATCTCTTATGGTTAATATTTCATTGTATATATGTACCAAAGCTTCTTTAGCCAATCGTCTACCGTAGGACACTTTGTCCTGGCACTTCCATGTCGTGGCCACTTCCATGTCCTGACCACTGTGAATAATGCTGCTATGAACATCGGTGTGCAAATATCTTTTCGGATATGGGTTTTCAAGTCTTTTGGGTAAATACCCAGTAGAGGGATTGCTGGGTCACATGGTAGGACAATTCTTAGTTTTTTGAGGAACCTTATACTGTTTTCCACAGTGGCTGTACCAATTTGCAGTCCCACCAGCAGTGTATGAGGATTCCTATTTCTCCACATCCTCTCCAACATTTGTTATTACTTGTTCTGTTGATTAGAGCCATTCTAACAGGTATGACATGGTATCTCATTGTGGTTTTGATTTGCATTTCCCTAATAGCTAGCGATGTTGAGCATCTTTTCATATATTTGTCGGCCATTTGTATGTCCTCTAGGGAGAAGTGTTTGTTCAGGTCCTCTGCCCATTTTTTGATTGGATCATTTGTTTTTTTTTTGTTACTGAGTTGTATGAGTTCTTTGTATATTTTGAATATTAGGCCTTTATTGGAGGTGTTGCTTGCAAATATATTTTCCCATTCAGATGGTTGTCTGTTTACCTTGTTGACAGTTTCTTTTGCAGTGCAGAAGCTTTTAGTTTGATGTAGTCCCATTCATTTATTTTTGCTTTTACTTCCATTGCCTTTGAGGTCAAATTCATAAAATCCTCTTTAAGTCCAAGGTACATGAGTTTAGTTCCTTTGTTTTCTTCTGTGCATTTTATTGTTTCAGGTCTTATATTCAGGTCCTTAATCCACTCTGAGTTAATTTTGATGCGTGGTGATAGACAACAGTCTCGTTTCATTCTTTTGCAAGTGGCTTTCCAGCTTTTTCATCACAATTTATTGAAGAGGCTTTCCTTTTCCACTGTATGTTTTTGGCTTTTTTGTCAAAAATTATTTGCCCATATAAATATGGGTTTACTTCTGGACTCTCAGTTCTGTTCTACTGGTCCGTGTGTCTGTTTTACTACCAATACCATTGCCGTTTTGATTACTGTCATTTCGTAGTATAATTTGAAGTAGGGCAGAGTGATACCTCCAGCCTCATCTTTTTTTGAAGAGGCTTTCCTTTCTGCACTGTGTATTTTGTTGTTTTTGGTGAAAATTATTTGCCCGTATAAATGAGTTTACTTCTGGACTCTTGATTCTGTTCCACTGGTCCATGTGTCTATTTTTCTGCCAATACCATGCCATTTGGATTATTGTCACTTTGTAGTATAACTTGAAGTCGGGTAGAGTGATGCCTCTAGCCTCGTTCTTTGTTGTCAAGATGGCTTTTGCAATTTGGGGTCTTTTGTGTTTCCATACAAATCTGATGATTTTTTGTTCCATTTCTTTAAAAAATGCTGATGAGATTTTGATGGGGATTGCATTAAATCTGTATAATGCTTTAGGTAATATGGTCATTTTAACTATGTTGATTCTTCCAATCCAAGAACATGGAATCTCTTTCCATTTCTTTGTATCTTCTTCAATTTCTTTTAATAGGGTCTTATAGTTTTCATTATATAGGTCCTTCACTTATTTCGTTAGATTTATTCCTAGGTATTTTTATTTTTTTGTAATTGCAAAAGGAATTATTTTTTCCACTTCTTTTTCTGATATTTCATTATTAGAGTATAGGAATGCTATGGATTTTTGAACATTCTTAATTTTGTATCTGGAGACTTTACTGTATTTGCTTACTGTTTCTAGTAGTGTTCTTGTGGAGTCTTTAGGGTTTTCTATATAGAGAATCATGTCACCCGCAAATAGTAACAGTTTGACTTCTTCGTTTCCTATGTGGATGACTTTAATATCTTTCTGTTACCTGATTTCACTAACTAGGACCTCCAATGTTATATTAAATAACAGTGGCGATAGTGGACAGCCTTACCTTGTTCCTAATCTTAGAGGGAAGGTTTTTAGTTTTTCATCATTAAGTAGAATGTTGGCTGAGGGCTTGTTATATATGGCCTTTATTATGTTAAGGTACTTTCCTTCTATACCAATTTTGTTAAGTGTTTTGATCATAAGTAGGTGCTCTATCTTGTTGAAGGCTTTTTCTGCATCTATTGATATGATCATATTCTTATCTTGCTTCTTACATTTTTAAAAAAATATACTG
>NW_006434709.1:15097976-15108864 GCF_000325575.1 Pteropus alecto
CAATCTGCAACTCTGTGCCTTTTTATTGGTGAGTTCAGTCCATTTACATTTAGGGCGATTATTGAAATATGAGGTCTTCTTATAGTCATTTTATCTTTTTCTTTCTGATAGCTCAGTGTTTCCATTGCTTCCTTATTCTTATGTTTCTGTTTTCTTTATTTTGATTGGCTTTGTGGGTTTTCCCTCTGGTCCTTCTTGTTTTATGTTATATACTTCGGTTCTAAATGTTTGGCCTGTGGTTACCATTGTGCATATGAAAAAGATAGTTGTATATATACAGTTGTCCCTTTTCTTCTGCCTGTGCCTTATCTCCATTCCCCTTTTTGAATTTGGATCTTTGACTCCTCCTCTTTTCAGTCATTGTTATCTCATTTTGTCCTTAAGTTTGTTTAATGTCCATTACTATCTTGCTATAGCAAATCTCTTCTTATTTTAAACTTATCGATGTCCTGTTCATAGTAAGGGTTGAACTCCTCTACTTTTATCAGCCTGCTAGTCATCTTACTCCTAATTATGCATTTTTTTTTTTTTTTTGTCATTCTGTTTTAGGTGAGCTGACCTCTTTCCATATTTCCTGTAGTGTAGGCCTCTTAGTAGAGAATTCCCTTAATTTTTGTATCTTGCGAAAGGTCTTTATTTCTCTTTCATATGTAAGGAAGAGCTTAGCTGGATACGTTATTCTTGGCTGGTAGTTCCTTTCATTTAATAGTTTGAATATTTGATTTTACTCTTTTCTGGCTTATAAACTTTGTGCTAAGTCCAACGATAATCTAATGGGTTTTCCTTTATGAGTTACCGTCTTCTTTTCCCTGGCTGCCCCGAGAATTCTCTTTGTTGATTTTTGATGATTTTAATACGATGTGTCTTGGTGAAGGCCTTTTTGGGTTGAGATAATTGGGTGTTCTATTGACTACTTGAATTCTAAGCTCCAGCTAATTTCTTAGGTTTGGGAAATTCTCGTCAACTATGTCTGAAAATGCTTTCTAATCCCTGCTCCTTTTCCTCCCCTTCGAGAATTCCCAATATTCTTGTGTTTCCTCTCCTTATGATATTAGCTAGTTCTTGTATTTCTTTTTCATTATTTTTCATTCTTCCATTTCCCAAGGTTGTTATTTCATTTTTCAGCTTTTGCAGTGTGCTCTTTATCTCCAGAAGGTCTATTCGGTTCTTTTTGAGGGTTTCAATCTCCTTGCTAAAGAACTCATTCTGCTCATCTAGTTGTTATTTCAATTCCTGAAACTGTTGATATGATTCATTTTGGATATCACTGAGTTTTTTTCAGAAGTACTATCCTGAATTCTCTGTCATTTAAGTCACATATTTCTATGTCCGTAAGCTTATTTTCTGGAGATTTTTCTCTTTCTGAGATGCCTTGTCACTTTGGTTGTTCATGGTGTTTAATGGACTATTTCTCCGCCTCAACATTAACGGAAGTGTGTTCTGCTTTTTAATTTTTTTTCCAGAAAGAAGATTTTATTATATAATGGTCCCTAGCCTGTTACAGATAAGGTGTTTTTCTTTTGGTTTCCAGTATGTGGTGTGTAAGCCTCTTGGATCTCTGCTTTATATAAAGTTAATAATGTCTTTTTTTTCCTTATAGGTGTTTAATCATGCTTGCTACCCTCAGTCTCAGTTCCTGTCCGTGTTACTGACAGTTTGAGTACCGTTTACTCAGATTCTCCTGAGGCTCCTTGGCATTCCGTCTCAGAGGGTATCGGGGGAGAGGCCCTCTGGGTTGGGGGTTGGGGGCTGAAGCTCAGCCTCAGTTTTTCAACTGCAGCTGGTAAACATCAACTATTGTTTCTCTGCCGTCCTCGCTTTTCTGCCATCCCTGTTTCTCTGCCTTCTGCCCTGATAATTGGGCACTGCTGCCTGGCCACGTGGAGCTCATAGCACTCTCAGGCAGGGCCATTCAGGGAACTTTCCGCTCCTTCTCCTCTCTCCCTCCTCCTACAGGGAACTCCAGCTTCCAGAGTCAGCTTCTTTGTTCCTCCCAGTCCACCGCAGGAAACCTGGGGCTCTGACCTGTGGTAGCTCTTATGTGCAGATCTCACACTCAGACATGCTGGTGTGCAATTTTGGTGGTTTTTGTTGAGTTTTAGGTGTTTAGCTTATTATCGTTTCAAGGGGAGAGATCTAAGAACGTTTCTCACGCTGCTATGTTTAATCCCTAATATCTAATGGTTTATGCTTTTACTCTCAACTACTGAACTCTCCACACCTTTCTTAGCCTCTGGCTTTTGTTTACCTATGGTTTCAGTTTTCTTATGCCTGATGCCTTCTGCTGCCTATGGTCTCTGTTTATGGATATTATTTACTGAGTCTCTCAGCTTCTGTGTCATTATTCTGTGACCCATTCTCCATTACTAATTTTAACCTCTTCACAACATTAGTGATGGATTTGTTGGTATTTATCTAACAGAGAGAAACCTCAACTGCGGGTATTTCCAATGACAGGTCATTTCATATTCTCTTGGAAAATTAATGACTGCTTATTGTTGAGGTGTCTATCCTTTGCTTAATTAATCGTGACTTGAACAGTATGGTAAAGTTGTTTGTTGGTTTTCAGAATGTAGTATGGCATATAAGTTATTCAAAGAATCTTTGCTTGTATAGTACATAAACCTAGAGGCTTTATTTTTCATTGTTGATTATAGTCATTCAGTGAACTCTAGCACGAGATATGTTCCAGTTATAAGCTGGGAAATATGATTACTTGTTTGTTCCTTTTATTCATCAAGACTACTATATTTATTAAGTGATCACAGTACCACTTTAACCAGTACTTACATTGCATTTTTAAATTAAACATGTTTTAAAATTTATGCTCTTTACTTCCCACAACAATTTTGGTATTATTTTCTCCAGTACTCAAATAAGGCATTTGAGGCCCAAGGACATTCTATGGTTTTGTTTTGACACCACTTAATTTGAGAATATAAGTTTAACTTCTAGCTTCACACCTTTTCAATCATGCCAAAGTATCTTTTAGATAACAAAGTTATCCATGTGTTAAATGAAACCATATTTTAAGGTAAGTCAATTTTTCTATGTGAATTATAAGGAAGGAAAGGTAATGGAGTCAAAGTGACTCCATTTCATCCACAAAATCTTTTTCTTAATGATTTAATAAGAAATATTACCTATTTTAGGCAAGCCAACTTTCTTATGTAGTTAAAAGTATGTCAGTATACCCCAGAAATTGTGATAAAGTTTTACTACAGGAAGAGATGATTAATTCTTTGGGGCCTATTTTAATCATTCCCTTTTTGAAGTGCAGTAGCAGTCTATATATTATTGTAAAGTGTCTGTTTTACATAAAGTTGTAGTATGAAGTTGAATGAAAATTGGCAAAATATCACAAGATGTGAACAAGAAGGGCCTATTTCTTTTACAGGCAGAATTATAGTTTCAAATGGTTATATGAATTCATCTACAGAATACATGAGATTTATTTTTGACATCATATTGAGACCTCTCCACAAGCAAAATAATAAATTTTTCGCCCTGCAAAAGCCTGTTAGCTAAACTTTCACCACAGGGTTCATGTAATTACCCTATAGATGACTGCTCAGATACAATAGGGAGGCTAGAGTTTCCTCCTAAATGGCAGCTATTACCGCTGCCATGTGAAAGGATAGATGTAATCTAGTTATCAAAATTTTAACAAAAATGAGTTTCTGTTTGGTTTAGATTTATTCCCATGGGCCTCCAGACTTTGAATTTGGAATTGTTTTTCCATCATATGTGAGGAGAATGTCCCATTCACGTGACAACCATAATCAATGCCCATTTCACATCTGGGTGTCTCTGCTGAAATGACTGAATCCTGAAGTAACCATGATTGCTGATACTATCAGCTGGAAAAGAGGGAAGTGTAGACAGTAATTGGTTATTATAAGAGGATCTGTTCCAGGTCATCTCACAAATATCCTCAGAGAACCCTTCTCTTCCATTGCCTTTTAATCCTCTACTGATGATTTAATCTTTTAGACTAATATATGATTTCACTTTTACCTAGCTCTGATTCCTTCATAAGTAAAATGAAAGTCTCCTATGTAACTAAAGGCAAACTTTTAATCCATTGGAGCTGAAGGCTGAGAATTGGGTCTATGCCACGCAATGACTGGACTGAAAAGCACGTACCAGAAGCTGCTAAGCTCTAAATTGTGCTCTAAACCAAAACGGCTTGACTGATCCATTGTTAAAAGCACATTCCTTTTGAGTTGTTTCTATACTGGAAACTGTTTTAATTTGATCCATCCACTTTATCTCCTATGTAGGATAATTCTTTGCCCAAATTGTGACATCTTCAAAATGTCCATCTTCAAAATCAAAACCAGTGCCATTCTCTTACTGTCATTGTCCTTCTCTCAGTCTTCTATTAGGATATCTAACAATTTCATGACTGCTTCCAGTCTTTGATACCCTGCTTTCACAAAGGATTTATTAGTTGTCACTTAAGAAATTGTTACAGTGAATTTCTGTGAATTTTCTCAGGGACATTTTAATTTGAAGTGTTATTTTTAACTGTGTCCCAAAAGATCTGACTCTATTAAAGAAATCAAGGAATCTTGAACTTTGTGACCTAGGCATTCGAATGAGAACATGAGCCCCTAGACTCATAGACTATTTAATTATTTATAGGACTATGTATTCTACCACAGTCCCACTGAAACCCATCACGCATACTCTTACCACAGCTAGTTGGGGTTAGGAGCTCAGCTCAGTGTACAATCACGCTATAGGGCAAAGAAAAATGGTCCATGTAGACAGAGAACACAAAACTCTAATTTTATCAGCACTTCATTTTGAGCTAGGTAGATACACTAACGAATAAAAAATAAAGCAAGTCATGAAATACACAAAGTTAACTAACAGTTTTCTGCTGTTCTAAAAAATAGAAAATGATGATTTCCCAGGAGAAACGCATTTGAAAGTTTACTGTTCCAGAACACTTACCTTCCTTCTCCCATCATTATCTCTATTTCTCTCTCTCTCCCCCACTCTTCTCTTCTCTTCCCCCTGTTGTCTTTACTACACACAATATTTTTATAAGCCTCCTTTGACTTTATATAATTTGTGGGGGATTGATGACAATGTGATAAATAGTATAGTATGCATGCAGATTAATCAGAAAATAGTCACCCAGGGCAGCATTTTTCATTTTCAGCAACAACTAGAAGAGGACAGGTGGCCTTTTTAAATGTCCACAGTTGATTAACGAAATGTGCTTTTGACTGTGAAATACTTGGAGGGCCCACCAGACAGTATCCCCTCAACTTCTTAGGGGAGGGCAAGAAAGTGCTTTCTATATCTCACAAAATAAAGCGATTAATTTTTAACTAGCTACTAACTCTTTTTCCTGTCTCTTTATGTTCATGCAGCTCCAGAACAAAGGCTATCCTCCTGTAATAGTGATATCATCTTGCATTTACATAGTGCTTTATGTTTTATGAAGTATTTAAAGATGAACTATCTTAGTAACCATTCTCTAAAGCTAGGGGACAGAGGCTTTCTCTTTCATTCATGAGAGGGAGAATGAACTGACTAATATAGTTTGCTAGCACTAGAATTAGAACCAGTTATTTTATTCCAACATCTTTATACTGATCTACTATTTGCTTAGGTGGAGTTATATAAACTGAAGAAAAGATTCTATCATTTGCTATAAATAAAAGTTGAATATCATCTAAATTTAAAAAAAAAAAATAACTGGACCTGCACTTCCATGTAATTTATATTACATTCCTTGCAAGTTATGAAATAAGAACAATAATGATAATTACTGAGATGAAAAGTATGTTTTTTATGGAAATTTTACTATGTAAATAAGATATCAGAAAAATATAATTTCAAATGAATATATCTTTGACATTACTTATCTAAATTGCTCTAGTTTTCTTGGTTTTAATAAAATTTGATGGATATTTTTATAATGTTGCTCTATTTGTTGCTGACTTTATAAATTTGGGAATTAAAGCTACTTTATGTTAAAAGTCTATTCTGTGGTTTGTTCATTTCCTGTAACAGTTAGCTTTTACTATGTAATGCACCACCCCAAAACCTAGTGGTTTAAAACAACACAATACACAATTCTGTAAGTTGGCAATTTCGCCTGGGTTCAACTGTGGATTTCTTCTGGTCTCAGCTGGGTTCACTCAAATATCAGCAATCACCAGCCAAGGTGGGTGAGAAATGGTTGATCCATACTGGCTTTAGTATGGTCTCTTACCCTTCAGTAGCCAGCTAGCTGGAGATGGGTTGTTCACATGGCTGTGATGGGCGGAGTAGCGGGAGAGAAGCCAGGGTAACTACACAAGGTTTGTAGAGTCCTAGACTCAGAACTGGACCACCTTCATTCTATTGCATTCTTTTAGCTAAAGCAAAGTCTCAACATCAAACCAGATTCAAGGGGTGGAAAACAGATTCCATCTCTTGTTGAGAAGAGCATCTCAGTTATAGTGCAAAAGGAAGGAGGAAAGAATGTCCATTTTCCCAATTTTGCAGTTTATCACATTACCTATTTGTTTAATTTTGGTTTTCAGCAAATTATCGTTTGATTTTGATGATGTCATTGGAGTAGCTATTTCAAATATTTTCAAGGAGTTAGCTGATATGCTATACAAGAAAAATATATTTTAATTAAATAGAAGACTGTTAAAACTTTTTGATAGCTAAAATAATTGAATTTTACATTAGAGCTATTTTAGAATTTCAGAATGTAAGACAAAATGAAGTTGTTAATTTTAAATAACAAAAATTCAAGCAGCACACTGACAATCCCTCTACATAGACACATTCATCGTTAGTTATGTTTCCAATTAATACGGATTCTGAAAATATTCCTCAGGAAATCACTTTTCATATGTGTGTTGCAAACACATAGATATTCCAGGAGATCCTATCTGCTCGTGTCATTTATCCTCTTCAAATCTTATCTCAACTGGAAATCTGGAGGTATTTATATGGAAAGAGAGAAGAAGAGGGAGAGAAAGGATGTGTTCATGTTTATATCTGTAAATGTTGGACTAAACAGGGCACAGTACAAGTCTTTAATGTTTCATAGTTATTCTAAATATTAATATTTTTCAAACACTTTTCTCTCATATGTAAGATATGAAAAATTTCAAAATATAAAAACTTTAAATGTTGGCTGTGTTAATATGGAACCATTTAAGGTTAAAAAAATAGCATTGCAGAAGTCTCCAAAATATGGGAGCATCAACTTTGAAACATGGATAATTGTTTCATGATTTTAAAACATCATATGCTTGGAATTAATATTTTAGTTTTTCATGCTTTCCAAAATAATGAATAAAAAAATAATAATATCAACTTTAAATCTAAAACATATTAAAGAATTATCATAAAATGATCTGACCCAAGATTATAGAAACATTATTATACAAAGTTCCAATTATAACCACTTTTAACAACAGTTTGATATAATGGAAACTTTTATATCAACTTTTGTGCCAACTAAAATATAATTTATTATTTGTAGCCTAAGGCAGCTCATCCACCTGATTATCCTTTATCTTGAGGATTGCAGCCTTCAAATATCTTCTGCTCACTTCTTCAAATGTTCTCTGCTACCAGCCTACTATAAGTCATTACTGCCTCAGAGAACCCATTTCCATACTTCCAACAGATAAATACTCTTCAACATATGGTGCTGATTAACTCAACTCCATTGCTCAGAAACTTTCAATGCCTCCTTATTACTTGGGAAAAAATAAAACCAAAAACTAAAACAAAATCTCTGAACTTTGGTTTCCAATCCAGTCAGGGAAAACAAACAAACAAAAAACAAACACAAACCCAACCCTAAAACAAAAAAACTCTTTTATTACAGAGATCAATACGAATGCCCTAATATTATGCTAATAAAGCTTTACTTACTTAAGGAATCCCCTAAAATGAGTCCAGATAAATCAATGAAGAGGCTGGAAAGCTAATTTCCACTACAATGCTAGCAATGCTAAATATTCATGAGGGTTCACTGAGAGAGCACTTCCATCAATAATGTTAAAGATGATACCTAAATATTACGAAAACTATATAGTACGTGGAAAGAGTACACAGGGTTGAGCCCTAAAATAGGCAAGGCTTCTGAAAACTTTCAGTGTCAGCAAGCTTTTCTAACTTAACCTCTGGTGTTAGGTCATACCCTTATATTTCTAAAAACAAAGCTCTGATTATGATACATTATTCTTCATTTACAGAGATCAGAATTTGGAAACATCCTTAAGACTAAAACACTTTAGTAGAAGTCAAACAAACAAATTGATTTTAAAATATTTTCAAGCATAACAGTTTTATTCTACAGAGGAGAAAGGGAAGATAAATCATGGAGGCAAAACAGTGGTGGGAGTTATTCTGCCAAGACTATCTATAGGCGCCTGCACATGCTCTCAGATGGCAGAGTCATTCTGAATTTATATTATCAGTCCCCTCTCTTACGTTCTGACTGAGGGGGAAAACTCAGTCTACTTCTTGAAAACAGAAAAACATATGAGAAAATAATGTCCATATCATAACTTAGGCAAAGGTATGAAATAATGTCCAAAACATAATTTAGGCAAAAGTATGCAATAGGATGAATGGATAAACTACCAAAGAATGAACAAAAGAAAATATGTTCATGATCTATGAAATGGAAACAGAAAAAAAAGAGACAGATTTATTCCTGCATTTCATTAAGATTAAATGTTGTTAAGATGTAAATTATACCTAAATTAATTCATTTTTAATGAGTTTCAATTAATAAATAGGGATTTTATGTGAGATTTTAAAAAGTGGATAATAAAATGTTAATTCAATTACAAAATGATAGGAAAATTATATTAGAATTGGTAAAGGTGAAGAGAATATGAAAATCTATTTTACTACTGTTACTAACTCCTTGGAACTCAATTTGATAACTAGTATCAATAGGTTCAAAATCATGCCTATCTTTCTTCCGGTAATTACATTTCTAAAATTTTATTCTAAGAAAAATAAACACAGGTGCTCATAAAGATTAAATACAACATTTATCTTCTACCAATAATAACAAAGAAATTGGAAATAAACCTATAGATTAGTTAATATAATTAAAATTCACCCATATATTTATAGTGAATTATCAATATTTCTCTTGATGTGTATGTGTGTGTGTGTGTGTATGTGTGTGTACAGAGAGAGAGAAGAAGAGAGAGGGCAAGAGAGACGAAATTGCAAGAATGTTATCGGTGGCAATTCCAAGCTGCAGATTTTGATTTTATCAGATTGGAATGAGTACACAAAGCCATCCATTGTGGAAAATGACATGTACCACTGAGAAATGCTTTTCAGTTGCAGGTAACAGTGGTTTAAACAGAATAAATATGACTTCAAGAGATGTTTGCTTTGAGAAAAAATCTGAACATTGGCAGTTGTTTCTGGCATTGTTTAGCTACTGAACAATGCTCTTAGGGCCCCAAATTCTTTCTATTTTTTTTTTGCATTGCCATGCTTAGATTGTTAGTTTTTATCCCTGTGCTTGTCTCATCACAGTAGCAAGATGGCTACAGCAGCTTCAGTCATTTACATCTGCATTTAAGGCAAAATAAAGAGACTAAGGAACAAAGCCAGCCATGTCTGAAATCCTTAAAGAGAAAAGCAATAGCTTTCTCAGAATCATTTTATTAGAAAAAGTGGCTTTATATCTCATTAACCAGAAATAGATCATGTGGTCACCTCTAAATCCAAAGCTATGTGATAAAGGGAGGAACTTGAGTACCACAAATGACAGACCAATGGTTCTTAAACTTGGCTACACACTGAGGTCAATGGTTGTTGACCAGCATTTTAGCACATGAAAGTATGTGTCTGTCTTGTGGCCAGGTAATAAATGGGAAACAATCATTGATAAAATCATAAATTCTTTTAGTGGTTTCACATAAAAAAAATAGTTTTCCTTTCTCACCGTATCCTAGCCCTTTCATATCAGTTGCCAGCAAACCATTTAATTGCTTAAACAAACTACTTCCTTCATAAAAACCTGTGGAGAACATTCGTTTCAATTATCATCATGCTAGGTCTAGAAAAATGAAAGAATTTTTTTTTTATATAGGAAAAACTGTGAAAGAATTTGAAATACACCAAAATGATTACTAGTTTTCTTCCATAGAAAATTCAGTGTTATCTAGGATGCTCTTTCCAGGTTACATGATTCTATAAATTTCTATGACTTTAATTATATTTGAGTTATTTTACAACTTTATAAGTTATAAATAACTGATATGAATGCAAATAATTCATGTCCATAAACATACAAATAAATTTTGTTTGGTGGAATTATAATTAATACTTCTTCTTCCCCTATGTAATACATCAGCTTTACATCTACTGCCAAGTTCATTTTAGCATTCCTTATCTACCAACATATAATGGCCAAAGAATTCTTCTTTGACCAAGTTAAAACATTTTATTGGTTCATTCTTTAATTAATGAGTTAAACAAAATCTTTGGCATGTGTTGATTTTATAGTTGTATAAGAACCGTGATTTTACTTTAAGTTATTCTTTAACAGTTGAAAGATGCAGAGGTTAATAGGTACAATAAAGATTTTGAATTTACTGTGTGTCAGCATTGATCTCACAAGGAGTTTGCTTTATTATTATTAATAAAATCAATAGTTGATTCTACTGAGTCAGGAGTAGATGTTTCACTGACAGTATGGAATCTGGAATTTAAAGAAATAGAAATAACTCACCAACAAATCTGCAGAAAAAAGTAGCTACAGAAAAAATAACATCAAAATTATCATAAGCTAATTTATATTTTGTGCTTTAAACTCCTAAATTCAGATGAACATGATCTCCTTCCTTCCTTCCTTTCCCTTCCCTCCCCTTCCCTTCCC
>NW_006434709.1:15108924-15112631 GCF_000325575.1 Pteropus alecto
AACAATGGTAGTATAATATTAAGAATTCTCCAAGTGATTCAAATTTGGGCATATTTGCTTTAAGATCTGGCATTAGTTTTTAAATTTATTTATACTTATAGATTGCATACAATATTAGTTCTAGATGTAAAATAAGGTGAATCAATATTTATGTATCTTATAAAGCTATCAACCATAATAAGTGTAGTAACACTATAGTGGTATTAGTTTTTACAAAAAAAAAAAAGGAAAAAGAAAATAGATAAAAATCTTTCCTTTTATTTTTGCTAAATTTAGAAGAAAAATTTTAGAATTTTAAATTTAATCCAAAACAAGTGTTTGGGACTCTTATGTAGATTTAATAAATGTGTTTTTATTGCCAAAACAATTAACCTGTTTTTACAACTTTGTTCCAGTTTATCAAGTATTTGATAAATGAAAATAAATAAATAAATAAATAATGTATTTATTAACTCTGAAATGTTAGCAACTAAAGGAATTGTTCTTTCCAGGAAAAGAACTTTTAATGATTAACAGTGGGGTTTCAAGTACCCTGGAAGTTCAGTGTCAGCTATTTTGGGGGCTCAACATAGACATTTCATTAACCTCCAAATTACATCATACAGACTGCGTTTTATTCTATGCAGTACACAATCTGGTCTGTGTACTCGCTCTCTGTTTGTACACAGCTTGAAACACTCTTTGGTCTATACAAGGTCAATTTAAAAAATCTATTTTTACAACAGGAACATTTAACATGGGTCTAGCAATGTGAATAAGCTTTGGTCAAAATTAGTCAAACATCGAATATTACTGACTCTTCTGGTTTTAGCCAATTAGCATAAAATTGAACTTATACCAATATTCCTGAAGATTTGGGGAACTATAAAATATCCTCTCCATAGTCACTAACCTACACTACGAATTTTTCCCCTTTGTAAAACAGGGAGTGATGGACTATTTCAATTGCAACAAAAGAAATGTCATTATAGAACCAATAACCACAAAGAAAAGGTAAATTTTCACCTAGAATGCTTCTAATCTGCAGCCTACATTTGGGACTGGCTGAGCCAAGGCTCCATCTTGCTCTTAATGAAATCTGAGCCAGATCCACTGCATGCTGGAAACATCACTGTTGGAGATAGCTCACTGTGGCAAATGAGTTGTTTGATTCACCCAACTGAATCTAACAGCCATTTTCCTGAACAGTTGGAGTCATTTTGCTGGCCTGAATGAGGTTTTAAAAACAAAAACAAAAAACCTGATAATAGCTCTGCTTACTACCTTGCCAAAAGTACAACTGGCAAATCTATGTTTAATGAGATGAAGGGCAGACAGAATGCATTGTAGAACTATTTATGGCATCATCTCAAGATATAAGTTCTCTCTGAACAGCCATTTCTACATAATCACATTGGAATCCTAGAACTGAGTAAGTATCTCATCTCAGGAGGCTGGGGAAGGGAGGGCAAAATCAACTGGGTTTAGCTCTATCTCCTAGGGAAACTCCCTCGCTTTTATCTAATTTTTAAAAATCAGTGCCCTATAAAATATTTTTGGTCAAAGAGTTCAGTGCTAAAAAACACTGTACAAGAACATTAAACGAGTGATTCTCAAAAGGGGTTATTCTGTCCCTTAGGAGACATTTGATAATGTCTATAGACATTTTTTGTTGTCACTATCTGGGAGCGCTATAGGTACCTAGTTGTTAGAGGTCAGGGATAATGCTAAACATACTACACTGCGCAGGACAGAATGGCTCCCCACAACAAAAAATTATCTGACCTAAAATATCAATACTGCCTTGGTTGAGAAATCTACCTCTAAAATATAAAGCTATGATTTTCATAACAGCTCTAAATCCTTCTCAGAAAAACTGGAGAATATTGATTTTACAATACCATGGATATTATTTTTATTTATTTACCAGAAAAAAAAAAAAAGAATTTTTTTTTCTTTGAGAAACAGCCTGGTGAAGTGAGAAAAAAGATATGAAATTAGATGGGGGTTAAAATTTTGATTCTTCCACTATTATCTCTGAAGCCTTGAGATGTTCCCTGATCTTTCTCGGTTTCTTCCTTTGGAAAATGGAGATGATAACGTAAATGTATTGGATTATTGTCAGAGGTATAGAATATAGAATCTCACCCAGTGGCAGTTACATATGGAACCCCACCCACCCACTCCTTTAGGTAATGGAAATTTAAATATGCAAATTTTTGGCTAAAACAGGATTAATATTCCCTTTAGCTTAAATTTAAACTCCCTTAAACTTTAGATAGTGTTCTTCCTAATTCTAGGCCTTAACCTCCCTTTTCTTAGAGCATTTACTTTTAAAAACTTGTAATCCAATTTCCTTTTGAAATGTTTAGTAACTCTCCCAGCCTCTTGCCAGTTTTACAACCCAGAAATGTCTTTGAAGGACCTGATATCCATTCCTTTAAAGTGTGATCTTCAAGAATGATAGAGCCCCTATCTCCCAGTTTTTGCAGGAAGGTAGGAACTTAATGAGTATCAATTAGCAAACACAAATGACCTAATTTTACAGATTAACATATGCAAACTTAGAAATAATTCAGTGTGCTCAATCCATGCCACTGATCAACCTCCCCACTAATGTCCTCCCTTACTTTCCTATTAGATCACCCCAGATCTTAAAAACCCTTCTGCCTTTTATTTCAGGGAAACTGAGTTCAATCTCTCTCCTCTATTGCAATAGTCTTCAATAAACTCTTCCTTGCCTGTTTAACTTTGTCCAGTGCATTTTTTTTGGTAGCTCCCAGCCTCTGCCCAGCCTCTACTTTAAACTATGGTGAGCTGAAAGTATATTCTACAGGGCTAGAAAAAGGGCTTAGAATGGAAGACTTCTCAGGACAAGAAACATTAGATAGCATTATCCGGGGAAGCAGGAAAGTGGAGGGTTGGCCCATTTCATCAATATTATTAGATCCAATCTTCTGAGAGTAAGTGCCAGCTAAGAGGACGATTCCTGGAATTTTGACCTTGTCCTGGAAATGTCAGTCATCTTAGGGCCCAATACTGCCCTACAGACAGAGCACACAACAAATGCTTCCTGGGTTTCGATCTCTCAGCTAGATCCCAGAACTATTTATTGAAGAGCTTTACAGGCTTAACCAAGTTATTTCATTTCTCTTGCATTAAAATTTCTTAGACCTTACATATCACATTTCACTCAGCTACTTTAATAAAAATAATATAATATAAAAAGGGAAAATAAAAATTCAGGAACATAGTGACAGTTTTATCTAGGAATCTGAATTTAGCCATAGGCCAAATCTGGAGGCCACTTATTTATGTAAACTAAGTTTTACTGGAACACAGCCACAACCATTGGTTTACATATTGACTGTGGTTGATTTCTCACTAAAAAGATAGAGGTGAGCAGTTGTGACAAAGACTTGATAGTATGAAAAGTCTAAAATTTACTAAAGTGTACTCTTTGGCTTTATAGAAAAAGTCTGTCAACTCCTCTATGAAGGGGCAGAAGCCCATAGAGTTTTTGTGATTAACCAGGATTACAAAGCAGGGCTAATTATAAAACACTAGACTGAAATGACCGGCTTATGTATTTTTATATTATTTATTAACTTGTTCCTAGTATTATAAAAATAGATAAGAGTTCGGGTCTCTTAGGAGGCCAAGTAAATGGCACCTTTTATTCTTCCAGGGCTCTGAACAAATTGAGAAACAAAACTAGTAGTAGTAGG
>NW_006434709.1:15112704-15139335 GCF_000325575.1 Pteropus alecto
GTAGTAGGTGGATACTCTTTCAGGGTTGATCATCTCCAGTGGAATGGCATGTTTTAGTTTCAGACTCCTCAGACTTGTTAACTGAACTCTTCGATTAAGCAGATTTACCCAGTGAAGCAAGGCAGCACTGCAACCTCCTCCAAGAGGGGCAGTCTGGAAGTGGGAGTATCTGAGCTTAGCATGCCAACTTATTCTTCCTATATGAACCAATCAATCATTCTGCTCCAGAGATAGAGTGAGGGAAGGCCTAGAGAGAAGATAAAAGTGTGTGCTGGATAAATCACTCCTCTACGAAACCAGAAAACAGGGTTCCCTTCTAATTGAGCGTTCAGGCATAAGTCTTAATAATCAAAGTGGGTGATGGGATTAGAGGTAGTGGACAGTTTATATATTGCTTTTTATTTTTAATATATTTTCAAACTGAACAAAGTTATTTCATTTAAAAAAAGGCTTAAACTATGTAAACCAATGGTATATACTTAGTTTTACTAAGTTTTTTGTTAGAAGATTTATAAAGATGAAACATTAAAAACAGAAATATTTAGCAATATTTACATTTGCAAAATACTGAGTAAGGACAAAATTTAGGCAATTTTGCAGTTCCTTTTTGTTCTTGTTATTGTGCTGTTGCCTAGATTTTTTTTTATCTCCTTTTTAATCCTCACAACTCACTCACCCGGAATGCTTTAACATTATCAAGTGACAAGTAGGGAGAAGATATATAACTAAGGATAGTATATCATAGCCTTATAAACTGAACATAATCTCGTTTTTTTTTTTGTCTTGGAAAAATCTGATTTTGTTCCGTAATTTGTTTAGCAACAGTGCTGAAAATGTTGAAAATGTGTAATTATATTCTTAATACTCCTGCATACTGACATACACTGATAAATTCCTCCAGAATTAAATGTAGTGTTCTTAATATGTAATCTCTAGTGAGCTGTGCCTTAGCCTGAGGTCTAGCTTTTTGCCTATGTCCTCACTTAATAAGAACACAACTCAGTGTTTTGGGGGAAATGATAGGTTCTGAGTACCCAATGGATCTTCCCAGTAAAAAATGTTTTTGAGTATTACTTATGGAAAAGTATATACAATGGATGATTTTCAGTTATTTGAAGGAGAGTGATTTTTGCTCTTGCACAACATAAACACCTCATCCTGGATTATAAAACACAAAAAAGAACCCCCTCAACTGAAAAAAAATGCTCATTCGAGTTCATGTTAGATACACACTTATCTGTGGCAACTTAACTAAGAATCTACAGAGAATCATAATCTAACACCTTTGTACCAGTGTCACAGGAAATACATTAACATAATTTGATTTCCTAAGTTGGAGAAAGGGATTTCCAGTAAAGTTTTGATTTATTTAATTTATTTTTTATATTTTTTTATTTTACTCATTGGTGTACTGAACAAAAGATAGGCCATTTGGCTACTGACACATAATACATGACAATCTAAATGCTTTGTTAGAATGTTCAATCTAGAAAACTTAAAATATATTATTACTCTCAGGATAATCACAGAGAAGAAACTGTTCTATGGATACGAATAATGTAAAGAGCCAACTGAGCCATCCTTCTTCATTCCAATAACTGGTACCCAAACATAAAAATAAGTATTATTATTATTTATTGTCATCATTATTACATTAGAGAAGAGATCCCTGGCTGAAGGTATGAAACAATCAAACCTGCTAGGCTTCTGAAAGTTAGTGACAGCTCAATTTTTGGCTATCTCTAAGTAATAAGAAAACAAATTATTTTTAAAGAAATCACTAATTCTACTCAGTATATCTTGTTACTAAAGACACTCTTGACATGTGTGCTTCTTAGGAACTTTGAATTTTAAAAATTTCATAATTATGTATTGAGAAATTTTCCATCTCGTTTGTATTGTCTGAACTTATTCTTAGTGTCCTGCCCTTGGATGGTATGGCTGAGACAATGTTTTCTTTTGGCAAAATGTTACCTCAGTCTGAGGAGGAGCCTTGACTGGTAGCATAGCTGACATTCAGATCTGATCCCAGCAGGCAAAGATAGACAAGCTGTCACCCCCTCTATAAAACGGCTGCTCTGCAGAACACTTCTGTCTGGTGGGAAAATGCTAGATTTCCCTGGAGACAGACGACTGCATGTGGATTTATATTTATTGCAGATTCACTTGATTTGGTAGATGAATTTGGATGGAAATTCTTATTATTAGTCAGCCTGATGTTTCTTTAATGTTCGTCAGTGGTATTCCCCCGTAGCTATGTCTTGGCTCTGCAAACACAAAATCTCAGTTTAATGATTGGTATCCTCCCTGGAGATTTTTATTCTCCTCCCTTCTCTGCTCCTGGATTTCTCTATTACCTTACAGAGAAAACCGAATCAGCACTTAGCATATGTATGCTCTCAAGAGTTTCTGATACTTTATAACAACCTTGTCAATTGGAAGCCAAAGGATATTTGAATATTCAAAAGAATACGGGTATCTCAGTTGTTTGATTTCATAAATGGACTCACTTTGCTAGAAACATTAAAGTATATATCACTTTGAACAGTTAGTTATGTCTTCTTTGTGTCCTGCTGGTATTCAAATTACCCTGTCAGGGTTTTGGCCTCCAGTTTACATTGTCTGGATTAGAGAAGATGCTTGCTAAAAGGTGCTCTAATGAAAAAAACTCAAAATAGTTCCAACAAAACAAAAGTTTATTTCCCTCTTGTACAGTGGTCCAGTAGGGTCCAGTGTGAGTGTTTTAGGTCACCTCTGGATAGTCAGTTAGTAGTACACGTTGATGTGCCATCAACACACGACTTAAGGTGCATGTGTTCATGGTCACTGCCATCTTGCCATTCTAAAGGGGGATAAATCAAGCACTAATCTCAGAAATTTCCTCTTAAGGAAGTGAGGCAGAAGTGCACACCACTTTGGCTTACTCTTTATTGATAAGACCTTAGTTACCTGGCTATCTACAAAGGGAGTTAGGAAATTCAGCCCTCATCTGTCAACCATATCCCAGCCTCATCTCCATGCTATGGACTAAAGGTAGGCATATTTTCCTGGACATCAAACAGTGTCTTCCATATTGTTTTCATCTCCCCATATTCTGTGCTCCTTTACATGTAACAATGGGAATCACTAAGTTCCTCTCCTATGCCCTCCAACGGACATGGGGAACATTTTTCCCTGGGCCCACTATATTCTAGTCCCTTACTGGCCCTATACAGATGTCTATTCCCTCAAGCCTCCTATCTTTAGAAGTCTCCAGCTGAGTAACAAGTTCCACACGCTACCTATATACACGGCCCTAAATTTCTGGGAACACCTGTCTAGTTCTAACAACACTATCACTATCTCCTGCTCTGATTCCATGGCCCCACCAAAAGCAACTGCAAAGGCCTGTAAATATCTGCTTAGTGACTATCCTTCCAGGTGTGGAGAGCCTGCCATCTTATTTTTCAGGTATCTCCAATCTCTACAAATTAGTCTCTCAGAGATCATACTCAGTTGACTTGGTGGTGGTGGTGGTGGTGGTGGTGCTGCTGCTACTGGTGGGTAGTGGTGGGTGGTGATGGAGTGTGGGGATTCTCCTAATCAAGAAGATATTTCCTATGACTCTATCAATTCCTCTCTCTGCTCTCCATTTTTTTTGGAGAAACTAGGCAAGAGTTGGTTGGGGTGATGGCTGGGCAACTTATCTATAAGCTCTGAGAGAAACACCTGGACTCAGTTATAGATTGTGAGAAATTTATCACCCCTCATTCCTCAACTTTGGAAACTAGTCGTCAATTCTGGGGTAAGAACAATCATACTCAAAATACTTTCTTCTATACCCGCACTTTATTTTATAGAGTTATCATCATATCACAGCTCTAACTTTTAGTCAGTAATTTGTAATCATTCAATAACTAAACCAATATTCCATGATGTTTTTCCTTAATGATTACTTATAATCTTATTACCAATATCATAGTCTTTTAGGAAGTTTGGAAATTACAAAGAAGGTCCATTTTATAATTTCTCTTTATAAAAACTATTTCCTTTTGAGATTTTAAAAAAATGATTTAAACAATAAAAAAAAATTAAAAACAAAGTTCATGAGCCATGGCCACACCAAAGAACAATTCCATTTTGACTCAAACTCTATTGGTGATATATTACAATTTTTAATTAAATAGAAAAGTATAAAGCAAGCACTATTATGAAGAAATTGAAGTTCAGGATAGAAGAAAAGCAAATGTGACTGTTTATCTGAGTTCATGTCTCTAGACCAGACAAATTATATTCCACAATACTGGAATCCCTTACAATGATGGCAAATTTAATAAAGCATAGAGAAAAAAATAGTGTAAACACCATGATAAGCAAAATGTGGGGGTAGGGCATATTTCTAAAATATTAAAAAACAAAACAAAACAAAACAACCCTATAGTAAATTCCTGTCAAAATTCCAAAATGTATTCTTGATTTTACTGAATATCTGCATTATGTATAATTTCTAAAATTTGAACTTTTAAAATTCTTAAATACCAAAAGCTATATTAAAAGTATACAGCTTAATGAATTCATATGAGGGAAATACCTGAATAGCCCCTACCTACCATGTCAGTAGATAGAACCCTATCAGCAATCTCAGATTCCCTCAAGGCACCTCTTCCCATCACAGCCTCCTTCCCCTCACCCCTAAAGATGACCAGCATCCTGATTTCTATGAAAATCACTTTACTTTCCTTTATAGGTTTATCATACAAATACTCATGTTCAATCTGTTAACTTGTTTATAGTTTTTTGAGGTATAATTGATATCAATAAGTTATACATATTTAGAGTGTATAATTAGATGAGTTTTCCCATGTGACTTTACCCATGAAAGCATCACCATGATCAACATAACAGTCATCAGCACCAAAACTTACATTGGGCCCCTCTGTGATCTGTCCTCTTTCATGTCCTTTCCTGACACCTCATTTCCTGGCACATACTGTTTTACACATTGGTCTCAAATATTGATCTTACAATATTATTATAGTAACCACATAAGTGATTTCTGTATATGTAGTCCCATATACATTTTAATCTCCCAAAGTCTGAGTTAAATGGAGTAAATTGGTTTGTAAAATTTTATGCCTAAAACCAGTTGTTGTAAGACTAAGAAAGGACTAATTTCCTATGTGGTATTGAATTCCATCAAGTAGTTATAGTCTACATGTTACTGGAAAATGTTTCCAAAAAAGCCCCAGACATATGTTTTGAAATATATGTAATATATCCTAGACTCTAGAATAAATTCAGGGCCTGTGAAATGAGTCATTGATATAGCAGGATTAACCTGAGTTCATCTGGACCCCTATGGGAAAATATCACATACTTTCTCAGTTCATATTAGTTTCTATACTCTCTAAAATTGATTATTTTTACATATATCTCACTACTCTTTATGGATTTATTGTATAAATATGATTTAAATTATGGGTTTATAAAATCACTCTTGCCATGAATTTCATCTGTTTTAGATATCCTGTGTTTCCTTAACATTATTTTGTGATGTTTCACTTATCATACATCACATTATATTTTTTATAATTTGGAGTCTATTTAAAGCTATTACGATTTTTTTCTTCCAATCCACACCATCTGTGAAATTTTGATAATATATTTTGATATCTTAAATATTTTGAAGTTTATGCTACTGCAATAAATGAGAAACTATCTTTTAAGAGATAAATATAACAATGTTCCTCCATACCCATCAGTATTTTCATTGTATATATTTACCTTGTAAATGTGATTACATTATATATTTGCAATGAAAAAAACAAATTAAATCCCTTACTCTCTATACACTTTGAGTCCTTCCAATCTATTTTCTTATGCATTTGTTTATTTTCATACTAAATGATATATAACTTTACATTCTGCCTTTTTTAAAACATACCAAACATATCATAACTATTTTTCAGTTTCTTAGGTTTTAAGCCATGATTCAAAACGGTTACCTAAAATGTTTTTGAATGGATGTATATTAATTGATATTTGAATAATTAATATTTTACTATTGAAATAGCATGACTAATATTCGGTTTCATGTATTTTTTATTGACATGTTCTCATTATCACTGTCAGACTGGCAAATTTCTATTCATTCTTTAAGATTCAACTTAAACATAATTTCCTCCATACAAAGTTTTTCTGAACCCAAAACTCCAACTTATTCTTCCAGCAGAGTTTGGCATCCCTTTTCTGTACTCTTGTAACTCTGTGTATACTTACTGCTATGGACTGAATGTGTTCCCCCCAAAATTCATTTATTAAAGCCCTAACTCCCTGTGGTATGGTGTTTGCAGGAGGGGACCTTGGTAAGTAATAAATCAGATGAGTCATGAGGTAGGACACTCATAATGGGATCAGTGCCCTTATAGAGGAAGAGAAAGAGGAAGCTCTCTCTTTCTCTCTGTATGCCTGCACAGAGAAAAGGCCATATAAGCACAGCAAGAAAGCATCAGTCTATGACTCAGGAAGCAGGTTCCCACCAGGAACCCAATCTACTGGCACTTTGCTTTGTTCTTAGACTTTTCAATCCCCAAAACTGTAAGAAAGAAATGCTTGTTGTTTAAGCCACCCAGTCTATAGTATTTTGTTATAGCAGGCTGAGCTGACTAAGACATCTACCTTTTCCTCAAGCATCATGTGGAAGTATAATTGGCTTCCCATGTGTTTCTTCCCTCAGATGATAAATTCCTAAGGAGTCAAGAATATGTTTAATCATTCTTTTGCATTACCAATTTTGGCTAAGTGCTTACAGGACAAAAATTTCATTCAATAATAGTAGTTACAGTTAGAAACCTTGTAGCTACATTAACTATCTTGAAATCCTAGCCTTGCCAATTCTTACCTGTTTGACCTTGGACAAATTATTTTCCTGTGTCTCAGTCTTCTCATTAGTAAAAGAAGACAATAATAGTGATTATATAATAGTAGTAGCAATGATAATAACGGTAATAATAAATACCTCATCAATTGTATTGAAGATTAACTGTATTAAGAGTACAAAGTACAAAGTACAGTTTCTGGAGCACAGTATGCACTCATTTCATATCAGCTGCTATTATTATTATTATTATTATTATTATTATGAAGAAGCCACATGAAGTAGGTGTTACAATTATTTTTGAAAGAATACTACACTGAACCCAAACCTTAAGAGGTATACATACAATTTCCTTGGGATTAAGATTTAAAAAAATTCAATTGTATTGCTATAAACTAATAGAATCATATAATTATAGATTTGGAGAAAATATTACAAAGTGCCTCATTCGATAACTATCCTCAAACTTAAAAAAAAAAGACAAGGATAATTTAAAGAAAATGATTACAAACTCAGTTTGTAAAAGAGGAATCTTATGTGACTATTTATTTAAGCTGAACATTTAGATTAACTACAAATCCATTATTTTCCCATATCAACTCATAACAAATTAAGAAGATAATTATTTCAGTTTTGTACTCTTTGTGCATGGTGAAACATTTATGTACTGATGGAAAAATGTTCCATGTGGCTACATGGAAGACAGAAAATATACCTAATAAACTCTTAATCTGGTACAGATTTCTGAAGCAGAATGCTGAAAGCCCTAGCTGACTTCTTTTAGCTGTCTATGATAAACACAGGAAGACTAATAAAGAAAAAAATTATATAATTTTCAAACAGAAAATTATATTAATAACTATAAAGTTTTAGTAATTATAAAGTAACTATAGAGATCCTACAATAGTATCTATAGTCAACAAGTTTCTCAAAGTGAAAAATATTTCAAGACAAAGATCCAATCCAGGACAGAGCTAGTACAATGTGGCCACAAGTTCATGATCAAAACCGGGGTGTGTCTATAACACTTTGGCAAGGTTTAAGGCAGAGCCTCATAGATCCTTTCAGCTAATGTTTCCCTTTCAGTGGATGTTTTCTCAGCATCCTGACTCACAGTCAATACAGGGAAGAGTCTGTCTCAAAGGGGATTTTTGTAGGTGTGACTATGCCTCATGGAGTGGGTCATAAATTCACGTATAGAAAACCCACAAAGTTTTTAAAGGGATGGAATCAGCTTGGACTAAAACCGATAGAGAAAATTCAAAATGAAAGGAAGAATGCTGAGAATTTTACTCAGCTGCATGATATGGCAGGTGGAACCAAGAGCCAGTGAGAAACATTTTCTGGAATAAAACAGGCCCTAATTTAGGAACATTTCTTGTCTTTAGAGCAGGAGGAATTGGTGACAAATGCATAGTTGGATTTCATAATTAATGTGAACTAGTGACTTTTCTGTGCTGCCTATTTCCCCTTATTTGAACAGAAGTATATGTATTGTGGTTATCCTACCCGCCATCTTCTCACTGTGTGCTGTATCTATTGGGGGATGGACGAAATAATGTGCCCGTTTAGTTGCCAGGTCTTCAGAATGAGAACCACAGTGGTGGAATGGCACCTAAAGATGTGAACCACAGGAATCTTGACCTGATTGTGTATGTATGTTTATATATATGCATATATACATACACACAGACTTATATACACATATACATACATATATATGTATACCAACATGTGCACATACATATATATATATATATACACACACACACACACATGTGCACATACATATATATATACACACACACACACACACACATACAGACACACACATATATGTATACACACACACACGCACACACACACACAATTCTAAATGTTAAGCCTCAGTATGATATAATGAAATCAGACATTGGAGATAATGTTTCATGGAGGGGTGTGTTATTGGTTGTATTATTTCCTCCAAAAGATATGCTGAAGTCCTAACCACTGGTACCTCAGAATGTGACATTATTTGGAAACAGGGCTGCTGCAGACATAATTAGTTAAGTGAGGTCACAGTGGAGTAAGGTGCATGGGTCCTTAATCCAATATGACTGATATGCTTCTGAGAAGAGACACACAGTGAGAAAATGGTCATGTGTTGAAGAAGTCAGAGACCGGAGTGAAATATCTACAAGCCAAAGTACATCAAAGATTTCTAGCAAACTCCAGAAGCGAGAAGAGGCAATAAAAAATACTCCATTACAGACTGCAGAGGAAGCATTGCCCTGCTGGCACCTTGACTTCTCACTTCTAGCCTCCAGAACTACTATGAGACAATAAATTTCTGTTGTTCAAAGTCACTCAGTTCATGGTACTTTTTTATGGCAGTCCTAGGAAACTGACATAGGATGCATGTTTTCTGCTTGTAGGAAGGATGTAAATAACTACAAAATTTTTTGCCACATCTCTCAACAGGAGGTGTAGTTTATTCCTTCTCATTCTGAAGACCTTATGACTTTATTTGTCCAACAGAATGAGAAATGATCCTGTTTGAAGGATTTGGCCTTATAGAGATCTACAGTTTCTGCTTTTCTGTACCACAAATATTTTCTATTTCAACATGTTGAGAGAAGCCCAAATCACATTCCGAGATCACATGGAGGAGAGCTGAGATGATCTGACAGCCCCAGATGAGCTCCAACCTAACACACTAGCATGAACTGCCAGTCATGTGAGAAAACAATTTTAGACATTCTAATCAGCCTAAACTTGGGAAAACTGGAGCAGAAGCACCCAGGTGAACACAGTAAACCTACAGACTCCTGAGGGATAACTGATTTTTATTGTTGTAGGGCACTGAATTTAGGGTATTTTATTATACAGTAAAAAAAATATATATTTTCATTTATTGAGTGCTCATTATGTTCCAAGATACTGTGCTGGAAACTTTGCATTTCTTATTCCATTAAATCTTTACCAAAATTTATATGTTAAACATTATTTCCACTTTAGAGATGAGGAAATTGAGACTCAGTGAGATTAAGTTAGACTATTTCCCAGCTAGAAAGGGATCGAGTAAAGAATCCTACAGAGATATGTGTACTTATCTATTTATTACTTATCTATTTTAATATCTATTAAGAAAAGAAAACCACAGGCCAATATCTCTGATGACCATGGATGTAAAAATCCTCAACAAAATATTAGCAAACTTAATTCAATAGCACATTGAAAGGATCGTATATCATGAACAAGTGGGATTTATCTCTGGGATGTAAGGATGGTTCAACATACACAAATCATTCAATGTGGCACCTCATAATAAAGAATGAAAAACAAAAATCACACGATTATTTCAATAAACACAGAAAAAAAGCATTTGATGAAATTCGGCACCTTTTCATGATATTCCCCCAAACCCCAAAAAAGCATAGAAGGAACTTACCTCAACTCAACAAAAACCATATATGAAAAGCCCATAACTAACATCATACTTAATCGTGAAAAAATGAAATCTTTTCCCTTAAAATCTGGAACAGGACAACACGTGTTAGAATGGCTATTTTATATATACGTATATTTTTCTGTGTATATATATACATACACACATACATATGTATATATGTGTATATATATATTGATCTATGTATATATACATTGTGTATGTATATATACACATACATATGTATATACACACACACATACATATGTATAGTGTGACACTATTATTTAAAATCTATATCTTAGCTACAAGTGCAAAGCATTGAACTGTTGTTTTGAACTGGAAATGAAATGTCCTATTTTAATATTTTTATTAGTACACTTATTGTTTCTTCAATTTTGTGTATATATTTTGCCTTCGGTACTGGTGAGAGGAGCTACATTTAAGAGCAACATAATCCTCCTCCAATTTGAAGGAAAAGACAAACTCAGAAGCACTGGAAATACTTTAGTTTTCTTTCTGCCTCTTTGTTTATTCTCAATATCCATTAGCTTTCGGGTTGTGTTTTCTATCACTACTGAGTGTTATCTTGAATTCATTTCTTTCAGCCACATCCTCCTGTCTTTTCTAGAGCCAAACCACCAGAACTGAAGGTGTTTTTGTGGTATTAAAGCCCACACTCCTACACCCACACAATGGCATCAGCATTAGAAAGATGGTGAGGAGCATTATTTCAGAGCAGAGTGTGTCAGGTAGACAACTAAAATCTGGTACTAAGGATATGGTTTTTTCACTTGTTCCCAGGAGACAGGTTCACCGAAATTCACTGGAGGAGTATTTGTTTTTTCAGGAAAGCAGTCAGCTTAAGAAGGCATTATTTTTACAGTTTTAAACTGCAGCAATATTAGAATATATATAAACACACTGAAGGACAATGTTTTTTCTTAGTAACTCACTGGTGCCAGCATTGAGCTTCATATGCATAAAACAGTACCATCCTTCGGACTAAAGAGCTTATTCATTTGTGGGAGAAAAAGGTAAAATTATACAAATATGTGTATATTTATAGGTACAGATATAAGTATAAATATAGAAATAGAGATCGAGATAATGATATGGATAATGATGTAATTAGGGCCACATCATTGTAATAATACCTTCTCACTAATGGTCTGCTGGTTTTCTTCTTGAACTGGCTCTCCACACTGATTCCCCTTAATCAAAACTCTCTCCTCTTGTCTAAGATCAAGGACCAACCTAATTACCATGATGTAGAGTCTTGTTCAGTCAAGCTTCAAGTTGACCTCACTCAATTCTCTACATATATCACCTGTGCCAGCCAAAACAGATTTTTTATTGTCCCTCAGAAAAATCATGTATGATTTAACCTATGTGACTTTGCTCCCGTAACTGTATCTTCTTGTCTGGAATGACCTGCTTCTTTATACTTGTGCAAGGCAAACTGAATTCAAGCTCCATAAAGCCTGCAATAAATGTTCTCTCTTTCAGTGATTTTTTTTCCCTTCTCTGAAACTCTGTAGCACTCGTAGCCTCAACCGCTTTCTTGGCATTTTGCCCTGCATTTTTACTTATTATTTTGTGTATGGATCTTGTCACCCCAAAGAGCTTGCCAGGCCTTTAAGAGTGGAAACCATGTCTCATAACTATTTGTCTAACATGGAAAGCCCTGTGGGTACCGGGCTCATGATTAATATTTGATGCTAATGATTTTAATAAATTTTAGTTATGCAGAGATCATATGTTACACTTAAGTTTATGGTCTGTCACAGTGTTGGCATTAGGTGGAGTTTTTGTCACGACTATATGTTAATAATACAGGCAAAGTAACTGTAGACATTTTGGTCCAAAATAATTTTTCTTTATTATAATAGACTACTAAATAAAAGCCAACAGGAATAATTCTTGGCTAAACAAGACGATATTTACAAAAACAGCAGAACTTTATTGCGTTCGAGCTAGAGGGTGGTGGTCTAAAAGAAACCCAGTGGAAATGCTATGGAAACAAACCTCTGGTGAAATCCAGGTTTTTCTATTCTCATCTTACATGTCCTTTCTTAGGAGGGCTACACACTAAAAGGTTTGTGCTGTTATTTGTACAGATTGACCTAGAACCCATGAGGAATTGACTCCTTCCTTCTCCCCTTGAGACAGATTCTTTGCCTGTGTGTGTATGTCAAATTTACATCAAATATTCTCTTTCAGCACCAAAGCCTTAGCTACAATCTCATTACCGTTTTAAAACCCTCATTTTGTTATTCATGACTTCCTAAGAATTTCTTAATAAACCATTCTAGGGCAGTATGATATGCAGAATAACAGTTTCCAAACATTTCTACATTTTAACTCTCAGAACCTGTGAATATATTAGTTTACATGGCAACAAAGAAGTAGTGTTAGAGCTGGAGTTAAGGTTGTAATTGGCTGATCTTGAGATGAGAAGTTGATCCTGACCCGAAAATACTTACAAGTGGATGAGGGAGGTAGAGGAGAGAGAATTAGAGCTATGGCAGCATGGTGAAGACTCAGCCTAATTTTGCTGGCTTTGAAGATGGAAGAAGAGCCTCACAAGTCAAGGCATGCAAGCAGCCTCTAAAAGGTGGAGAAGGCCAGGACATATGTAGCCCTGCCAACACACTGATTTTAGTTCAGTGAGAGACATTTTTTATTTCTAACCTCCAGAAATGTTAGAAAATAAATCTGTGTTATGTTGTTTTAAGCCACTAAATTTGTGGTAATCTATTATAGCAGAAATAGGAAACTAACACAGGTGGTGGTTTCACTGACAGTTTGAATAGTCTCCACTAATGGGAAGGGGAAAGAACCCTAATTCCTGTTTCACATAAGGTCTTCTACAGGTTTTTTTTTTCCACTTAAATTCCAGTTCCTCACTCTAGGCTTAGTGCTTCCAACTTTCTAAAGTTCTTTCACATCCATTATCTCACTAAAATCTCACATCATGGCTGCCCATTTGCTATTACATGGATTATTATCTGCATTGAACTGATGAGGAAATTGAGGGTATAGAGGTTCAATAACTCACAGTTACAATACAGTAGACAAGACATAGTAGAGTCTAAAAGTAACAACAGGTAAATGAAACAAACATCTGGAGTCTGAAATATTATTTGCTCTTTATTTCTAAGTCATCTTAGAATGAGTATAACCCTTTGTCATTTTTTGTACCATTGTATAATTATTCCTAGAATTTGTGTTATGAATTACATTTAGGAGGTGTGAGAGAGATTATTTCTGTAAAGAATCTTAAAATCTGGAAATGGAAATGAATAAAATGTCATGATCTATATAGTAATTTTAGAAGTCACACAGGGGCCACCCTATCTACTCTTAAACCATACTTAATCTTGTTCTTTCTTGTCCATTATGTCTTAGCTTCACCAACCTTCTTCCTGTGTCTTGAAACACTGAGCCCTTCCCCACCTCAGACCTTATTTACTTAACATTCCTTTTGTCCAGAAAGTTGTCACCAGATTTTTCCTCAGCTGACTTTTTATCATTGACCTTAAATTTCTACACTTGGGACTTTCCTGATCACTTACTCTGGAGTGAAGGCTACTTTCTGGTACATGTTTAATTTTCTTCTTGGCATTTATGATGTATTGCCATTTATTCTTTTGCTTATTTTCTCTCTCTCTCCCTTTTTACTAAATGAAAACTTTACGGAAGAAAGAATCTTGTCTGTGCTGTTAACTAGTATATCCTTAATACTTTAGAATACTGCCAGAAAAATAGTAAGTCCTTGTTGAAGGAATGCATGGCTGCCACACATTCTTGATACTGCTGATTCTATATCAGATCCAACATACTGAGCTAATGAGTAAAGCTTTTAGGAATAAAGACATAAGATCACACATTAGTAAATGGGCACTGTAATTTTCACTACTTAAAATCCATTCGGCTTAGGAGTATATAAAATTGGATGCACTTAATAATAAGTAATCAGTGAAACTGATCTTGGATATTAGAAACAGCCACCTCCTCATGTCATTGTTTTTGCCACATACTAAACATTTAACTTAATAGCAGATAAAATGGTACAAGGGGAAAAAAAACTAATGTGTGTGATATCTAGTACAAACATGATGGAGATGTTTGCTCCAGATGACATTAACTAAGGACTAAAGAGACTATGCATTCTACATGGCAATTTGCCACTCTGTACCACATGAACTGCTGTCAAAGATGAGTGATGTTAGGATTCACGGGTTATATTGTCTTCATCTCAAAATGCTAAAAATATTATCTTCCTTTAAGTAGTAAAAGTAAAAAATCCTTTTGAAGAGAATTCATAAAGTGCAATTATTTAGAGAAGAAAATAAGTCATAACCCAATCACACATACCCTAATGACAACTGTTTTCATTTTGATGTATATGCTGGTAATCTTTATATGTATATACATGCATGCACAAATACATTTATTTATACCTAATATGTAATAAATAACTGATGATTTTTTTTTAATAAATGAAGGAAGGAAAAAATAACTTCAATTTGAATTGAGAATATAGGCTGTTTCAAAGATTAGTCATTTATTCTATTTAAACCATTGCTAATATTTCACAACTTTGCTGCCCTCATTCTAATTTTCTCTGGCGACTTCACCAAATCTTAGGCTTTTAATTTATCAGTCCAGTTCCATTTAAATGCAACGGGTCCCCAAACTCAATTTGGAAAGAACAGAACCTAATAAAATGACAAATAATAAAGATGAATTTCTTCTCACATTTATCTATTCTAACGAAAGTATTCATTTAACATCTTTTAAAAACTGACCTCAATAGATGCGAAGTAAGCATTTGAAATAAAATCAACATTTATGATATATGCTTTCAACAAACTACAAATAGAAGTGAATTTCCACAAAATAAAATAATAAATCTAAAACTTAAGACCTAATATCAAAATTAAGGATGAAAAACGTAAAGCCCTTCTGTGGAATGGGCAGGTCCCATACCTGTGGGGAGGTGACTGAAAACTGGGAGAGATATCATTGTTGCAGAGGTTCCCGCCCCATACCTGGTTCTGCAGCCTACGGCACCAGTGCCAGTTAGTAGAATCCCCATAAAATCTGGCTGTTAAGTCCAGTGGGGATTGCATCCCACAGAAACAAAGTGCTGCAGGAGACAGAGGCATGGTGCTCCAAAAGGGCCAGTGCACAAACTCACTTGCTCACAAACTCACTTGCTCTGAGCTCCAGCCTAGGGGCAAAGCTCAAAAAGTGCCAATGACACATAGAGAAGAACTAAATTGACTAATTTCAGGGCAAGGGCTGGAGAAGCAGGGGTCAGGAAGCTTTCTCCCAGGAGAGAAGTGCTGGCAGTCACCACTGTTCCTTGTTGAGCTCTCCTTCCACCCAGCCAGCCTAGCATAGGCAAGTCCCAAATCTGTGCTCTCCATTAACCTAGCTAACATTATTTGCCTTACTCTGGTGATTCCCTGACATCCCACCCCACTCAACTCACTCACATAGTCCAAGCTTCTTCCAGTAGCTCTTCCACGCAAGTAGCCTGCCTCAACTCATGCTGTAGGCTTTCCCAAAATCTCTCAAAGGTCCAAACCCCAGATAAACAGGGGCCAGCGTTGGCATGCTTTGTAGCTCTTGCTAAGCTGAGCCAAGTCCAACACAAGTGGAGACCAGTCTAAACTTGCAACTCATGTAGTGGCTCCAATCCTGGCATAAGCAGTGGCTGGCCTCATCTTGCATCGTGGTGCCCATTGAAGGGTCCCAAGCCCAGCACTGGTGGCAGCCGGCCTCAAGTTACATCATAGCTTCTCCAAATAGTTCCAATCCTAGCACAATCAGCAACAAACCACAGATCACTCTGTAGCTCCTACCAAGTAGCCCTGAGCCCACCACAAGTGGCTGGTTTCAGGCCATACCAGGGCCATCACCCAACCAGCTTCATAAATGACACACCAGAAGGGCAGATTCAGCTGGTATCAGAGCACCTCTAAAGGAACTAGAACTCTGTGGGGTCAGCCCCTACACAACAGCTCATCCTTTGTAGTCATGGTAAGCCCCACCCACTGAAGTGACAACAGCAATTGAGACCCAATTACTACAGGAGGGCACACACATCCCACATAAGGGACAACCCTGGAGCATCCAGCTCAAGTGACTAGGGAGACTGCACACTGGGATCCACAGGACCTTTTATATAAGGCCACTCTGTCAAGACTGTAGGACATAGCAGATCTACCTAATAAATAGAAGCAAAAACGGGGAGTCAGACAAAATGAAGAGACAAAGAAACATGTCCCAAATGAAAGAACAGGGCAAAAACTCCAGAAAAAGAACTGAACGAAATGGAGACAAGAAATCTACCAGATACAGAGTTCAAAACACTGGTCGTAAGAACGTTCAATAAACTCAGAAGACGAATAGACAAACACAGTGAGAACTTCAACAAAGTTGACTGGGTAAAATTTATAAGCTCTGCTACAGGTGGCCTGGATGGGCTTCTAACAGGTATGTATGACCACAGTTTAATTCATAAACTAGGCTTTTCCTAACAGACTTATCTGTGACAAAAATTATATTACAGGAAAAAGAATCATTACATGTGTCCTTGGTATTGGCAGGTATAAAATATTTCTTGCATTCAGACATTAAGGAAGCCAAATTCCTATAGTTTTATGATTTATAGTTCACAGAATTTAAAGTCTTAGTGCCAAGCTTAGATAGGCATTGCCAGATGACTGTTCCAAATTCTATCATATATTCAGAGCCAAGGAGAAACTGCTGGAGGAATTAATCTTATCTTTAAGGTAGCTTTTTTAATATACATAAGAATGAATAATTCTCAAAAAATTAATGTACATATTTCAAGATGACTGAATTATTATGAGTGGTATGCCTGTGCCCTCAGAGAACATGTTTCACAAGTATACGTAATTGAAAAGTAGAAGAAAGATAATGTCTTGAGGGACACAAGACAGAGGTATTACTCTATTCTAATCTCCTAGAGCAGAGGTCATCGAACTACAGCCAACAGGGCAAATCAGGATGCCACCTATTTTTGTAAATAATAGACTGGAACACAGCCACACCCATTAGTCTAAGGTGACTTTCTTCAACGGTAGCAGAGTTGAGCAGTTGTGACACAGACTGCATGGCTCATTGGCTTTTTAGAGAAAAAGTGTACCAACCCTTCCTAGAAGAGGGCAATGATTCTCAACTTGAGCATACATCAGAAGTACCTGGAAGACTTGTTAACATACAGATTGTTAAATTTTATCTCCAGAGTTTCTGGTTCAGATGTTTCCACTGGGCCCATAATTTGCATTTCTAGCAAATTCTCAGTGATACTGATGCAGGTGGTCTGAGGACCATACTTTGAGAATCCCTTCCTTAAGCGCAAGTTTTAGATGCAACGACAGCAATTTGTATAATTTGCAGAGAGTGATTTGCGGTTAAACCAAAGTAGAGATGTCGTGAAAGCCTTAGGCCTAAGTATCTATCTCAAGAAGTAGTGACAATAACTGAAAAGTAAAGACCATCACAGAATAGAAAAAAATTAATAAACAAAACAGTATATTATTTTAGTTCACTCTGATTCAAATGTCAGTATTCAAAAATCACGTATCTTCGAGAGGAAACAGACATTAAAAACTTTCAGAAATACATACTGCGTGAGGAAGGCTTTCTTCATCCACATCCTTCCCCTAAAAATGGTACATGCATTCAGACAAAATGAATCACATTCTGGCAGATTTTTCTCAATTCATTTTTTTTTGTTTTTTTAAGGGGAAGGGCACCAAATTATTTCCAGTGAAGGAATGGCACAGATAACAGAAGGAAAGTAAATGTTCTGGTACAATTTACAGAAAGGGTAAATGTAAGCACTATATGCATCCTCTGTATTGGTAAGCACTGTTTAAGGTCACTACCCCACGGCTATGGGGAAGCCAGTGTAGGCGTAGCTCCAGGTACCACTGTCTCCCAGAGTGCACGTGTCACAGACACTCGGCTAAGCCAGTTCCGGGGCGGGAGCTGGAGTGAGGGAGGGGTGGGGTCAAGAGAGGAAGGCGGTCAGGGGAGGAGGGGGCACTTCCGTCCCGCGCAAGTTGGTGACAAGGTCACCCATTATTCGGTGGCGTTCACGTACCTGCTCCTTCGGGCCATGAATCTCAATGAAGTCACACACGTGAGCATCGTTTTTGCTGTGGACAGTTTGTGCAGTTCCAGTAGTGACTGATTCACACTCGTTTTCGAGTGTGACTCCGACTCGGTTGCCTTCGGCCGCTTTCTCCCGGCCGGGAGCGCCGGGTCCTCCACCTCTTGAAGATTCGGCCATCTCCTTCGGCTACAGCTTGGTCGGTTTCTCAGCATGTTCCCTCTCGTCACGAGAGGGGCGAATCAAATACTGGGCGCAAAGGCCCTCAAAGCCACCACTTCGCGGTTGAAGTTGGAGGACGCGGACGGGCCGCGTGGGCTCCGGCGACGGCGGTTTCGGTGGTTGGCGCAGCCGGCAGGACGCGGGGCCTGGCGGAGGCGGAGGGATCTGGGGGCTGCGAGCACCCGGCCGGCCCGACGAAGTGGAGCACCCCGCAGCTGTGTAGGGTGGGGAGCTCCTGGCCTCTTCAATTGTTTCTATGTTCCCCTCTTTGGGATGTTAGACATTGACATTGACTCGTGACTGGCATCTCATCAAGGCTGATAATGTCAAAACCTCCACCTTCCTTTGTAGATGGCCTTTTTACACCAAGTACTGGCTTCTTGGGAACTTGATTTTGCCGCGCATAACGGCTCCAGGCCCTGGGTGTGGCTTCTTAATGGGATTACGGGGGTCAGTGTTCCACAGTCATGTATGCCCATTCACTCATGGGGATGTTTACAAGTGAAGTATGTCAGGGAACTAACACTGCAATTTGTGATGCTGAACTAACACTGCAATTTGTGATCCTGAAACAAAGCCTCTTTTCTGAGAATGCTCAGAGAATCCCAATTCAACGCAGCCAAGGTTTTGCTGGGGGAAAAAATAGTGTTTGGACTTAAATATTTGGAGTTTTGGACAGTACACTGAAAGGGCAAAATAATTTTAGCCCACAAATTAGATAATAAGGCATTAAAATTAATATTTGGGGGATTTTAATTTGCAAGGGGATTTAACCTTTCTTGGAATTTGATAATGGGAGGGTGTTTTTTCACATTGGAGATCTCTGGGTATACTTTTGTTTTTAGAATGTGTTTAATGTTGCAGACTTTCTGGAATGCTATGTGGTAGTGTGGTTGGTTGTAATTTGGGATGGCAAAATATACGAAATGGATTTTTACTCTTGGGTACAGGGTGGCCTTGGAGCTGCTCTACATAATACATTCTTCCTGTCAATTTTAACAAAATCTAAAGTGACTACCAGTGGTCTCAGGATGGTTCCCAAAGAGCAGTGGTTGGTAATGGAGAGGCAGCCTAATGAAAGTCACGGCAGGCTTTCCTTGTTAGAACACTGGTTCCTCTCGCAAAGAGGACAGCCAAACTCCAGCTTGACTATAGGCTTTATGAAAAAGCTTAAAGGGAAAAAAGGGAGAGAAAGTTATGAGGAATATTTGATCCTCACTCTTCATGTTTCCTGCATATAAAATAAATCGGAATCTGTCTGTCTCTTTACTTCAACTTGGGCAGTGGAGTGACATATCTGATTAGTAAAACTGGGAAATAAAAATAAGCTTGTCTGCTATTCATCCGCTCAGCTCAGAGCTACAATTTCTTCCTTTTAGAATTCAAATAAGTTGCCCACTAGGAACACAGGGTGTTTGGTTTTTCCAGAGGTAGTTTTTCCCTCTGACCCGGAGAGACACAGGATGGATAAGTCTGACTAATTTTGAGATTCAGTGTTAGGAATCCACTTAGTTCTCACAACTAAGCTATGGCCTTTAATTTAGTGTTTAAGTAAACAAGTAGTATGTTCGCCTCTATACACCACTGTTTTTCTTCTCAATATGTTTAGAAACTAAGTGGTAAAGAGGAATGCTAATTTGGGGAGGAGGCGAGGTCTTCCCTCAAAAACTAACCAATTTTACTTCTTGTTACATCACCTTTATTTTACATACAAGCAACAATTTTTCTATAGTAAGCTGATGGATGAACAGACTGTCAAAAAAAAGGACAACAAAAAAGTCTATGGGCTACAGATATCTGTGGTGATTTATTTTATAATTTTTTTTTTTTGCAATAAATGAAAGTGTCAGCATCACTCTGAGAACAAGTGTGTACATTTACATTAAATAAATTATTCATTTGCTAATATTGTGGAATTGTTTTGTAGCATATGAGAGTACAAGAAAGCCAAAATAATCTTCCTCCTTTGCATTATGCATTGTAGCATTAGAATATAGTTTTCTTGGGAAATACTCAACAAACAGGCTCTTTTCAGTCCCTGAGGTGCTATATATAGTAAGCAGCAGAATACAATCCAATTAAAAAATATTTGAATTTCTTTTGGCTCTTTGTCATCATCTGTAGTTAATGTATGTAGGTTTCAATTTCTAAGCACATATATGGTTTGACTGGATTGAATGTTATTTTGATTCCCTTTGCTGAGCTCAAAGTATGCTACCTTTCCTTTTCTTTCATTCTGGGCAGTTTTGTTCACTCACTGAGAGTCATAGTTCTTCCCAGAGCTTCAAAACACTGCCCCCCCCCCCCCACCCCCCACCATTTAGCCTTTGGCCCTTTGCCCATGTACCCCTACTTCCTTGGAGCCCCTCCTGCTCCTCCATTTTAAACTCACTGATTTTTCCTTCCTAAACAACACTTAAGTGTACTTAATTGTTATTTTTTTATATCCAATGTGCACGTAGCATGAATCTAAAAGTTAACTGCAGGCTTCTTAAGATAAGCACCAATTTTAACACTTTGTGCATGACTCTAAGCATTGTTTTGGAAGTCATAGGCACTCAAACACTTTTGAATGAACCAAGCTTTTCTAACTGGAAGAAATCCTATTCAAGAAAGATGAAGAACACTTTTGGAGCTTCTACTAAGGTACAAAACAATTTACAATGTGTTTATTTTCTAAATTCTATAACATGGTTATAGCAGAAATTATGCCTAAAATGTGAACAGTTCACAAATGAGAATAATTTAGTTATTATTTTCATGTATCTGAAATTAATAAGCCCTGTTTAGAGCCACACCTATCTTTTTCTTGGTGTGTATTCTTTTGCTTTTATTTGTAAAATCAACTTTATTGAGGTACAGTTACCATTTTATAAAAATGCATTCATTTAAGAGTACAGTTCAATGAGTTTTGAATTATAACCCATATAACCTGAATGTAGAATTCCTATTTCCAAAGCCAATTTGCCTTCCATCATATTAAATTGATGAGATTCTAGGAACTGTTCCTCTAACCATCTCTGCATGACTAAATCCTAATTTACACTTAGTAGTAAAGCTCTAATTCCATTAAGCAGTTCCCTATTCTGTATGAATACAGGTTGTGGAAGTAGAGAAAAGCAAATTTTGTCCTGGTTTTCCCTCTGATCAGCTGTGCAATTTTTGATAAGTCACTTGATATTGCTAAACCTCAGTGTTCTCATCTGTCAAATGAGCATAAGGGAACCCTCTTACAGGGTTATTGCAGTAAACCCATTAATAACTCTGTAAATGTTAGCTGCTTCTGCACTTATTATAATTAGCCTTTTATTGTGGTTAAATAAATATGTTTCCCTTACATGATTTTAGACCTCGATGACATTTAGACATTATCTACATCTTTTTTTTCAGGTAAACACCCTGAAGCTCAGAGGCTCAAGAGCAGTTTTTCTAATGAGTACAGATATAGTTAGTATGACAGGAATTAGCCAGGTCTTAATGAAGTATCGCTTTTAAAGGATGAATATCATAATATTCTAAGTGGATAATGGGAGAAGCATAGAACCCATATGGCAGGGAAGTCCTAGTTGCCTGCTCGATTTTAGTTAACCTGCTTTCTTCCTTCCCAAAGACAGGGCAGGAGAAGAAAAATTAGAGTTATATTGAAAACAATGGCAACTGGGCTGATGGCAAGCAAACCAATCAGGTGATCCCCTTTAATCCTTATCTAGTAGGCTGCTAAAGATTTTTGCCATGAAGTGAATTATTTTAGTGTTAATAAGAAGTCAGGCCCAAGATATATTAAATTCTCACTTTTCATCTGTGTTCGCCTTTTCATGTACAGATTTGCTTTAGCTTAGTGACCTATGTTTTAATCATCAGTATATTCATGCTAGTGCAGAAGCCTGTGTGAATATCTTCTGATCACTGGGTTGAAACAAAATGTTTATTTTTCATTCTGTGATGTGCAGACAGAAATGCATAGGCTGTGGAATGGATTTGCCATGCACTGCTGCTATTCTGCATTATTGACATGCACCAGACTTAGCTTTCTTGGGTGTTCATTTTTAGAGACAGGGCCCCATTTTAGTTCTGCTTTTTGCTCTTAATCAATAAACTGCAAATAAAACCACTGAAATTTGATTTTTCCTCCAGACCACTTCTTTCTTTGGATGCTTCAGATTCAGAGACACTAAAGTCTCCAATAAGGACTGTTTTGACTTTTTAAAAAGAACTGTAGTTCTCTTCCTGAAAAGAAACTAAGTTAACATTTCAAAGTAGTTCTATGGGGAAAAAAAAATCTGCAAAATTTTTCTTTTTAAAGAATACATTGGAGGGCCAGGACTGGGAGATGGTGAGGCTGCAGAAGATGGAGTTAGGCCTGCATCTATTCAAAATTATGGCATATATGAAGACAATCTATACCCTCAGTCTTCCTTAACTTTATACATTCACATTATATTAGCCACGTGCTCTATAAATTACCCTATTTCCTTCAAAATCTCAGGAAAAGATCTAAGAAACTATCTCACAATAAAGTTTAAAGGACTGATTTTTTTCATGTTACCCCTAAATGGTGTATCTAAACTTGAATAGATAGATAAAACCTATAAAACCTTAAGTTCAATGAATGACGCTTCAGTAGTATATTGGGAGCCATATATTTAACCTTTATTTGGCAAAATTAAAAGGTCCTTAAGATCATACATGTCTTTCATTGTGTAAAACTACTAGGTTTGGATCATTGCTTTCCCTGACAGCTCATTCTAATGAAATCTTCCTCTATCAATCCCCAATACATTGCATGATCCCACTCTACTCCTCATAAATCACAGCCAATTGGACTCTGAGAAGGAAATGCTCGAAGACCTCATCTGTTAACTTGGCAGTAACAGTGCATTGTCTAGCCTGGCACACTAGAAAGAGTTGGGCCAAGCAAATTCCTCTCTGGGGAGGAACCTTCATTTCTTCTCTCACTTCCCCCAGCAATACTGAGTCATGATTTAGACAGGTTAGACACTGGGGCAAATCAAGTTTGTTATTGTTCTCACTCTTATTTTTAACTCATTGATTTCTTTTGCTGAGATTTGTTCCCATTGCGACACAACAACACAGGCCACTTGGGTTAAAAGGCTCAGAAAGAGCAATGAAACTTGAAGGGAATCCATTTAGTTTTCTGTCTCCATTTGGCATCATTTCCAGATGCTACTGACTGCCTCACAGGTGATATCATTCTTGAGTCCCAAGAATATTTTTGATGAATTTTAAGATCACTTTTATTTCCTTCCCCATTCAAAAAGAGCATTTTGTTATTCCTGACACAGTAATACTTTTACTTTCTCAGAAGTCAGCTCAGTTACAAAATTCATGAGGATGAGCAAGGACAAGAATTCCTTTAAAATGCATCATTCCCACTGTGGGACGTTTGCATGTGCTATTTTCCCAGTTTAGCCAGCTCTCCCTCTGTCTTACTCTGCTCTCACCTTTCTCCCTTTTTTTAGCTACATCAACTCACACCAATTGTTTCTCTTTCAGCTCAACTGTTACTTCCTCAGAAAAGCCTACCTTGACCACTTAGACTGGACTAGGTTCCACTGCTTTTCTCGCACACAGGTCATTTTATTTCTTCTTCAAAGCATTTATCATGGTTTGTAGTTACATATTTTTGTGATTATTTAAATAATCTTTTTCCCAACCTGGCTCTGAGCTTCCAAACATAGAGTTCCTGGCTCTTTGGTTTGTCACTGAAATCTTAGCACCTAGCACAATGACTGACGACAAATAGCCCTGATAAATATTGATTTATTGAATGGATGGAAAATTTTTAATTTCTCCCTTCTTAAGGCTAGAATCAAGTTGACAGTTTCTCTGGATGTTGGTCATCTTGGGATGCCATAACACAGTGCCATAAACTGGCTGGCTTAAAAAACATAAATTTATTTGCCAGCCAATTTGGTAAGAGTTTTCCTTCTCGTTTGCAGATGGCTACCTCCTCCTTTATGTCCTCACATTTTAGGAAAGAGAGAGAGAGAGAGAGAGAGAGAGAGAGAGAGAGAGAGAGAGAGAGAGAGAGAGAGAATATCTTCCTCTTTTTATAAGGCCACTGGTCCTATTGGATAGGGTCCCATGTTTAAGACTTCATTTAACCTTTATTACCTCCTCATAGACTCTATCTCCAAATACAGTTATATTTTGGGTTAGGGCTTCAACATATGAATGGGAGGAGGGCACAATTTCGTCCCTCTAACTAGGTTAAGCTTATTTAATCTGAAGTTATCTCAGTCTTGCAAGCAAATGTTAACTCATTACTTTGTACTTCTTTGGTTTTCTCTTTTCCAAGCAAACAAACCATTACGCTTTTGGAAGAGAGTATTTTGAATCCTGATAGACTCTTCAATTTCTCTTTCTCTCTCTCTCTCTTTCAATCTCTCCCCTCTCTCTCTCCAAGCCCCCCACCCCATCTCTTTGTTGTTGTTTGACTTTCAAGAAAATAAAAATATTTTTCCAAGTTTATTAGTTTTCTCTGAATTGAAAGTTCTGGTGCAGGATGCCAACACAGAGTGTATAAATACAAGCACAACTCAGAAACCATTATTGATGCATTAATATAATAAACATATTTCCAGTTAAACCTTCAATGTTTGCCACTGGGCTTTGATGTTCTTTATTCTTCTATGGCTTTTATTTTCCTCTAGCTCATATCCTTGACTGAAGGTGAACCCTGGCTCCTGATAGTCTGCCTTCACAGAAAAGTTTTAAATTTGTCTGCCAAGGGCTCTATTTAATTTTTAAAATCATTTTTATTACTCTGTACAGGGAGTAATCTGGAAATGACATTCTTTAATAAACTGCCTTTAACAAATATTATTTTTTTCTTATGAAAAATGCTCCTTTTCCTGTTTCTCTTCTTCAAATAGCCATTGGCTATTCTCTGATTGAGAATGCAGAGCTACTAGAGAAACAGCCCTTGCCAAGTGAGTTTATTTTTTTTTCAATTCATCCTGCTTTTATGTAATATTTAATCAAAAGCGTACCATTTTATTCTTCTCTTTCCTCCAAATTTTGGTTTAAATTCCTTTTCTGTAATTGATTTTTCAGTTTTCATTGAACTTGCAAATAAATGCAAAAATCTGTTAAAAGAAACTTTTATTAATTCACTGCTGGGTTGGTTGGTCATTTCTGAGGGACTAAGGAAGTTGCATCAGGTGTGAACCAGGTGTGTAAACAGGTTACCTGAATACTAATTTCGAAGGACTGCAGTGAATAACATTCTAGTTGAAAAACTGGTTTCAGGCTAACTTAATGCATTAATAAGACTATCATATTGACTAGACTTGTGAAACAAAATATAAGCCTCCTTCCTTATCACCTTACCCTATTTGAATTTTATGCCAGCCTAGACCCTTTCAAATGTCCCTTTTCATTGGAGGGATTTTACATCTTTCTGATTCATTCAGAGTAGGGCCAGGGGCATTTATGACAAGGTAAATGGCAATGATGTAAAATGGTAAAATCACATTACTTGGCTTTGCTGATTTATTCCCTGCCCATGTGGATCCATTTATTACTTAGACAGCATTAAAGGCCAATTTATCTATTACAGTGTTAGCACTAAAATGTTATGCATTTTTTTTTTATCTAAATGTATTGAATATCCATTTATGTTCTAGAAGATGATGGAAAAATGAAGTCAAATTGATTATTGTTTCTACCTTCAAGGATCTTATAGTCTGCTAGAAAAAATAGATTATAGGTAAATAATGAGAGAGAGAACATAATTAAGTACATAAGAATTCAGAGTAGGGAGTGACAATTGTAATTTCACTGGTGGAAACAGAAGGCTTTCCAGCACAGAGGCATTTTTCCTGGCACTGAGGGATAGATGAGAGACAGTTGGACAAACGGGAAAGACAGAGGTGGGTATTCTGGGCAAAAGGAAGAGCAAAGACCCAGATGAAAGAAATAACACAATCATTTTCTCCCTAAATC
>NW_006434709.1:15139379-15143187 GCF_000325575.1 Pteropus alecto
GATTTTAGACATTATTCTAAAGATTTTGGGGGACCTGAAATAGGGTAGTAGAATTAGAGAAGGGAAGACAGCAGAAAGTTATATTGTACAGGTTAAATTAATTTGACTTGAAAATATAATGAAAGATAAGAAACTAGCAGTCAAATCTGAGTCTAGTTTTAATACTAGGTGACTGAGAGAATGTTCTTAGAAACAAGAACTATGAGGTTAGGAGCAAGGTGTTTTGGAGAAAGAAATTTGATTTCAGAAAGAAAAGGATGTTCCTGTAGAATCTTCTCAAGCTCCAATGGTTTAAAGGAATTATCTAGCTTTCAGCCAGGGTGTATACTTAATACTTTTGGATTTTAATCTAGATACAATTCCCAGAACTTAATGTTCAAGAGAAATGTATAAAATCACCTCTATGCCAGTTGATATCCTTTGTTGCCTTCTACTGTTTTGTTAAATGAGGTTATATGATAACAATATTTACATTTATTTTGTTTTCATCTAATGCATAATTAAGAAAGATGTGAGCTGTGTAAAGAAAATCCCAAAATAGGCTATATACAAGGAAGAGAAAGCTTAATAAAAAAAAACAAAAAAAGACATGTTGAAGAAGAAAATTGGAACCTAGATGAAGATAACATGTGATGATGATAGAAAACAGTGACAGTCAAACTGGATCCATCTGATGGTTCTGGGCTCTGGTGTATAAGATTCAGATGCCATTTTAAAGCAGTCTCCACAGGATCACTTTAATAAGCCTAAACTGTTCTAACTGCTGTTAGAGCTCTGTTTTCTGAGGTTTCTGATCAATGGTATAGGGCTACGAGAGTCTACTATGTATGAAAACTACATTGGGAAAGGCTGGGCCTGAGGTGGGTGTTACATGAAAGAGTGGTTACGTGGAAGAATCTCAATTATTTTGTTTAGAAAGAGAAGGAAAAAAATACATTGTTCTAATTACCCCTAAAATGTTCTTTAGCTTTTGATCTAAATTTCAGTGAGATTTTATTTCTTTTTAAGCACCTAATTTATTTTTATCTTTATTTTTTATTAAGTTTATTGGGGTAACATTGGTTAATACGATTATATAATTTTCAGGTGTACATTATAATTTGACATCTATATATTCTATTGTGATTACCACCCAAAGTCCAGTTTCCTTCAGCTATCATATATTTGATCCCCTTTATGCACCTAATTTAAAGAGAACTTGAGTTCTTTTCTGCAAGATTTCTTATATAACTCTCAATTTCAATTGTCTTTGAAAAAGTGGTAACAATAGAGGATCAAATAACTCTCTTATTTGCTCATATAATCTGAGTGATGGACTAGATATTTATGGTATTATGAAGATATAAAAGCTATAGGCTGTCTTATAATTTGTTGATCTCTTACTTTCTTCAAATTTTGAGGTTGACTTGAAACATATCTAAATTCATATTCTCCCACTTAGGTCTAGGTATATTTAAAATCTCCATTCATATGAGTTCTGCAGCAAATGCTTGGACAACTAATGGGTAAGTCTGGAAGCCTAGTGCACAGCATGATGGCCATAGTGAACACCGTACTGAATACTGGAAATATGCCGAGAGTTGACTTCAGGCGCTCTCATCACACACACAAAATGATAACTGCGAGAATATCTTAAGTAGCTTAACTGTAGTAATCATTTCACTCTGTATATCAAGTTATTGTGCTGTACAATTTTTATTTAAAATTTTTTTAAAAGGGGGTTATATCTCACTAGCAGCAATCACTTTGCTTCTGATTCTCTTCTTTCCCATTCTCACCAACAGCGCACAAGGGTTCCCTTTTCTCACATTCTCAACAACAGTTATCTTTTTAAATTTTTTGCTAATAGCAATCCTAACACATGTGAAGTGACATGTCATTATGATTTTGATTTATATTTCCTTGATGATTAGTGATGTTGAGCACCTTTTCATATACCCATTGGTCATTTGTATGTCTTCTTTGGAAAAATGTTTATTCTAGCCCTTTGCCCATTTTTTAATAGGTTTGTTTGATATAACACTTTCTATGCATTGTTATACCCATCCAGATAAATTTTTTATCTGTGATAAAATTATCAAAGGGTCGTATCATGTAAAACATTGGTAATTGATACTATAGTTGGTTGGTCAACTTAAATTCTAATAATTTCTCACATTTCACAATCACTGCTTTAGCATGATCTCTTTCAAACAATTAGCTCACACATAAAGCCACAGAAACAGAGCTTCTTATCTGTTCATTCTAAGTGACCAGGGACACATAGCCACTGGAAGACAAATTGCTCTGGTTATTAGTGTAAATTTCTCAGCAAAAGGATTCTTTGCTCGTCCTAGATCATTCCATTTTTGGTTATTTTAACTGCCTTCTCACATTGATTGATCTTTGACCTCAGCTGATGTTGAAAATGGTGGTAGCAGCCAATCCCAGACTTTTCTTATTGCCTGTGTTCCAACCAGTAGCTGACTTCACAACATCCAATACTTGGTAGCAGCAGTCAAAATAGTAATTATATGTTTGGAGTGAACAGTAAACATTTTGCCCAGGGAGTTGAAGGTAAGGGAATCCTTCCATTCTATAAAAATTAAAACAATGATCCAAACAAATTAAAGAAGACGCCCACATCTGAGCTTCATATCTGTATGTTACTTAATGAAAGCAACCCTTTTCTTGACTCTGCTCCAAGGTTCAGAAGCCAGACCTTTGGACAGTTGGCTGAAATGGCAGGAAGGGAGAACACCAGTTTTTCCCTTGAAATCTCATGATACAACTTTGCTTTTAAAATTATATTTTACACATCTTTGCTTTTTAAAATATATTATATGCTTTATTACAGTGCCTTTTTGAATTGAAGGTAATGAAGTTTTCTCTTATTTCATTAGAAAGAGTTTGAGGTAATTTTGATTTTGGGAGCTATCTTGAAGGGAGGCAATTAGTTAATTGCTAACACTAGAATAAAATTTCTTAACTGTTGCTTCATGATATTTAGCCTCTTATATTACAGAAAGATCTGCTATTTTGTGGCATACTACAAGGCTTGTCTAAGTAGAACAATTAGTTTTGGCTATGAACTAAACTACTGCCCATGGACTGGGCAGAAAATCTCTTAGAACATCAGTTTTAGGGCGAAGAGGAAGATGAATCCTTTCCCCAACTAGTATGCTAGAACTCCTCAGAAAAATAATGTCACAAAGCCACAAGGGATGAGAAATATAAACTGCTTTAGGTTTGTTTAGAAAACTCTAGGAGGGTAAAGATTATATTTTTCTATTTTACAAAAAAGTAGGAGACCTTTTCCAGTTAACAGAAGTGGGTTTTGCCAATGAGGACAACAATTTTATCTTCTCCTGGTGCTATTCAGGGTACTAGACCATTCCAGATAACTCAATGGCGTGAAGATCTTTGACTCCACCCTTGACCTCTGCCTGCTTTTAGCCTGATCTTGTCATTTGCCTTCCTCCTATGGAAATTACCAGCCCTCACCTACTCTGATGCCACTTGCATGATCAATAGATTTTGAATCTGACTAGACCTTTCAGCCCATTTCCTTTGTCCTGCTTTTTGTCTAAAGTTAGTGTAGATCAGGGAACATTATTAGAAGTGAAGGACAATATTAGAAGTGAAGGACAATATTGGAAGTGGAGTTCTTAAACTTAAGCTGAATTCCTAATATTTTAGATGCTCTGAATAAATCTAATAATCTCAGGTGAAAGAAGTTTGGCCTGAATATTTCTAAATTCACATTAGAAAAATTTTCTGAATTTTTGGCTTTGGTTATTTAACTTTTCTATGTCTAAAACTCCCTCAT
>NW_006434709.1:15143239-15167075 GCF_000325575.1 Pteropus alecto
CAAAATTCTTTTGCAGTACTTGGGAAGATGTTTTAATATACAAGTCAAATTCATAAAATAAAAATATTATTTAGCCACTACCCATTTTTTATCAAAGATGACAACCACATGGTAGCATCTTTTGTATTGATTTCTTAGATGAAAGAATTGAGTCTTTCTACCTTAACAGTCTTAAAATGCTTAAGCTGTTTTTCACACCCAGCAGTTATTCAGAATGCATTTTCGCACAACTGACAATCATATCACCGCCAGGTAAGCCAAAACAGAAGAGCTGGTGAGACCCCCTATACTAAGGCAAACCTGAGATTTTTAGTTTTAAAGAACTGCACCTCTTTCTCTTTTAAGAACAATTCTTGAAACTAAGAGCACAACTCCCAAAGGATGTGGTTAATGCTCACAATGCCACTGCTGCCTACTCAGTTATCAGTCTTCTCTTCTATTAAAGCTGTAGAGACAGTCCTTGTTAATGCCTTTTTGTCCTATGAACCAGTCCCATTGTTTTTCAAAATGAAAAAGTAAAAGGGTGAACACAATTTATTAAACCAGTTGAGCAAATAATTCCTCAGAGATTCACCCCTGACCTTTTCAAGGGCAATATTTCCATAAGTAAATCAGGACTTTTTTTTTTTTTCATAAAAATAGCTAATCCAAACTTTAGAGACATTTGACTGCTAGAATCACTTTACTGTTCTTTTGCTTTAATGACTTAGATTGAATATCATTGTGCATTCAAGCTTACCAGATAATTGAGCAAATATGTGCTTTGATGATATAGTCATGGCTCTTTAAACACCAAAGACCATGGTTTTGGAGTATAAAATAATAGCTGGCAAATAAGTAGTCATTATAAATAAGAGGTATAACACTATAAAACTTTTTACTTTGAAATTTATGGGTTTGAATATTATTAACAGAATAAATTGTATTTTTTAAAAAATCACAATTATTTAGTTAGATTTCCCTTGGACAGCAAAGTACTTTTTGGAAGTATAGGCCTTTAAAATTCTTTTCTTTTTGGTGAGAAGAATAGCTATTTTAAAAATGATTGTTTCATTTCTTCAGTGAGGTTTTCTGATAATCATGGCACATTCTCTCATAGTCTATATTTCATCAGTTTTCTTATGTTCATTATTTGTATTATTAAGGAACGGATTGTCCTTGGTAAGATACATATTTTTAGTCTGTTTAAGGTTTTTTGTTTGTTTTTTGTTTGTGGATGGGAATTGGTTTAGCTGATTAATGCTCACCTTGTTATTCAGTTTTCATAGTGGGTCCTGCCCTTGTGCAATGGCTGCCCAGTTAAGTAGTATACCTTTGACCATGAACGAATGAGAAAAAGCAAAAGCCAAGCAAATTGATATGGCTTCAGCTCTATGTAAGGCAGCGGGGTGGAACTTTGCCTACTTACCACTAACACTGGCAAGATGACTGAGCACTATGTGCACCATGCTCAGTACTTGAAGTGTATTACATCGTTTAATTTTTACAACTACTCTTTGAAACAGACATTAAAATTCTCATTTTGCAAATGAGGAACTTCAAGGGTGGACAGATCATTAAATAGCAGAACAGCGATTTGAATAAAATCTCTATTTCCACAAATGTGTTTTATAGAACACAGTCAAATGAGATGAATCCTAGAAAAATTCGTACACACACCAAAGTATTTGTTGAACAAATGAATAGAATCATGAGAACTCACTTTTATTTAAATTTAACTAATATTTATCATATACTTATTTTTTGGACTGTAATGATTGTTTTCACATATGATGATTCATTTAATCTTCATAACACTTTATGATATTCTCATTTTACCTATAAAAAAACCTGAGATACAGAAAAAGTCAAGCAAATTTACCAAAGCGAAACAGTATATTTCACATGGTAGCTGATGATGTAAATTGGTATTGTTTCTGCAATGCAGTTTAAAATGTGTTAAATTTTGATATAGTCATGTTCTTTTACCTAGCAAACTCACTCAAAATCTGTCCTGTTGAAATAATGATATATACATATAAGGGTATCTAATACAGTGTTGTTTATAGTGAACAGTTCAGAACAATCTAGATACCCTAAAAATAGGTTTTGTTAAATATGTTATAGTACATGTGTATAATATGTCAGTATGACAATGAGATAGGTCCACATTTATGATGAAAGAGGTTTATTATATAGTACTAAATAGAGGAAGAAGTCACAGCATAAGGTATATTTATCCATTTTTTAGGTATATGTTTTATAAAAAAAACAATAAAAACATTCACCACAATGTTCACACTTGTTAGCTCTGGTAGCAAGATAACATTTTAACTTAATTTTGTTTTTATACTTTTTTGCAATAAGAAAATACATGTCTACACTGTCTTTTTCAAAATTAATATGGCCAAATATATTTTAAAATTGAGAAATATTTGAATTTGAGGATGCTTATGTGATATATATACTTTATATTAAGATATACTATATTTCACTGGGTCTGAAACAGCCTCCTGTAATCAAGCTCATTAATGCTTTGCAGGAAAATGTATAGATATTCGCACTAAGTGGCACTGAAACAGCTTTATATCAGTTCAAGTCAGGTCAACTTTTGCCACAAAATGTGTTGCAAAATCTTTTCATTTTAAGAGCTTCATTTATTTATTACTTTTTTGGAATTTCAAATAAGGAATGATTTATCTGTTTTAATTTTATAAGCCGAGTTTACACTGTAAAAATATATTTAGAAAAAGAAGTGGCACCTGTCACCCCAAGTCTGAAACATTAAAGTGCTTCCTTTGCTAGTGTTGGCATGCCAGCTGATAGGCAGGTGGATGCGTGAAAAATGAATTCCTCTTAGGAGCGTTTATTTCCCCCTGTGTCTGCAGTATGCAAAAGTTGTAAAAAACCTTTTGGTTTCTAATGAAATATTACTTAGGGCAAGTTAAATCGGCTCTTGACAGCTGTCTTATATTGGTTTAAAATGGAGAAAGGAAGAGTGTTAATTAAGTATGGGCTATTAAAAAGAAGACAGTATCAGTGATTTTGGAAAACCGTCTTCTGCAACTGACATGTCAACAAATTGTCTCCTGGGAAGAAAGCAGTTTTGCAAGCTCTTCCCCAGTCTAACTGCGTGCTTAACTAGGTGGGGGGTTAATAAGCAACTTCTGACAGTGGCAAAAGTATTCTGCCACATAGCCTACCATTCATTTCAAGATTGCTAAGCATCTGTTTTTTAGTAGGATCATTTTGTTAATCTCCTTTTCAAAACAAACCTACGTCTATAAACAGAAATCACTTTTTCACACTTAGGGATATAGATTAGATAAGAGTTTTTAGAATGATTTTTATGCTGCCAGCTTCATGTCCAAAATAAACCTGAAGTGGTTACTCGGACTCAAACTGCCCCTCAATCTTATGGAAACAGAGATTGAACAAATTGTTTCTCTTTGTTTTTTTGTTGCTTCATTACTTTCCTTTAAGACATTCCTTTCCACACACTTAAACCTTTTGGGGTTTCCTGTGAAATAGAAGGAAAATACAGAGAAAAAAAAAAAAGAATATCAAGATCACCCACGATCTTTCTGCTCAGGGTTTCTGTGTATATCCATTTATTGTGTGTGTGTGTGTGTGTGTGTTTGTGTGTGTGCGCGTGCACGTGCGTGTGTGTGTGTAACAGATAAACGTGTATATACGCTGCTCTAAACATCACGTATATTAACATTTAATCTTCCCAACCTTCCCATGAAGTTGATATTATTATTATACCTATTTTACAAATAATGAACACATAAAATACTGGAATCTGTAGTATAGCTATACATCGTATTTCACAATCTCTTTTTACACTTAAGACTATGGTCTCTTCAATTTTCTGTCATTAATTTTTTTTGAAAACCCCATTTTTATGGCTGCATAATATTCCACACTATTGATTTAACAAGTCCACAGTTATTCTACAGTTAGGCTCAAATTTTCACTTTTATACATGATGTAATAAATAGTGATTGTATATTAAAATTTCTGTATCTGATTATTTCTTTCCAAAAAATTCCTGGAAGTGGAATTGGTTCACTATGATAAACATGTTTAAGGTAGTGGAGCATAGAGTTACAGAGTGGAGGTTCTGTAGACAGACAGTGTGCATTTTAATTCCAGCAGCTCCACTTACTTATCCAGTACAATGTACTAAGCACTTCAATTTTCCAGTGATAAAAATGGATAAACCTCTTAGGATTCTGTATAAAATTAAGGGAAACAATACATCAGAAATGTTACAAGTGGATGAGTGTATAAACAAAATGCAGTATACCCATACAATGGAATATTATTTAGGCATACAAAGAAATGAAGTACTGATACATGCTACAAGATGGATCAAACTTGAAAACACTATGTTTACTATGTGAAAAAAGCCAATCGTAAAATACCACTTACAACATGACTCCAACCATATGAAAGTTCAGAATAGGGAAATCTATATAAAAGTAGATTAGTGGTTGCTTAAGTCTGGGGGATGAGAACAGGAATTAAGTAATACATATCTACCTTTACTTCTAAATATATAACCCCACAGTCTGATCTGGCATTTCATTTTCATGATGATATAAAAAGGGGTTTATATATTTATCAAATATCACTTGACGTCTTCCTCAAAAATATGCTTGAAATTTTTATGGAAAGAGAAATAATTTATACTTTATAATTTATTTTATTTGTACCTTGGAATTCATTTCATTATTTTTTTCTTTGATCATCAAAATTGTTTTCTAAAGCCATCTCTCTATAATGAAGATGCTGACACATTTAATAGAAATGTATACAATTATGAGGCATCATCTATTGTTTTGAGTGGATCTACTTAATACTAATCTTGACTTTGAAATTAACTTCCATCGAAGTTTATACTTTATAACCACAAGTTCTCATTTTATAACTCAGCTGACATTCAAAGTGGTACCCAAAGGATTATGTAGGGTTTAAATCTCTTAGAAGATTAAAGGCACTATTTGACATGTAATCTTCTTGAGCTTCCAGTGGATTCCATCTAACTTTTAGCCATATTTGAATTTTTCAAGCCTTACATTTTCATGTTAATCCCACACTATTAAAAGCATCTGTATTACTCTAGATATATGTCATACCTCTGCTGTTGGTATGAAGAGAAAAGCAAACACTGGTTTTAAATTCTGTTAGCATAATTTTAATGGAGGCTCAGCTCATTTCAGTGACCATTACAAGAGGGTTTAATGTTGACTGTTTAGTTTCATTTGGTATTTTATCAGATGCTTGTAAGGTAAATAAGACTATTAGTACATTTTTTCAGGTGAAAAATAGGGTAAAGATTAGTTTGTTCAAGGTCATATACACAAAAATTGATATTCAAATTCTGAGGTTTTACTTTTGCATCTTTCAGTAATTTTTTTTTAATTATAAAACTTACCACTTCTCCACAATTCCATGCATTTATTTCTTTCAATCCAATAGAAGAATATAGTTTTATCTGTTGCTAATTTTTAAATATAGGCTGATCAAAGGTACTTATAAATTAAAATTATCCAGAAAATCTGCAAAATAATTGTTGTTTCAACCTATAACCATATACTATACATTTTCTGAAAAGATATTGATGACCATTCTTCCTGGAGAAATCTTAATGAATTCTAATATTCCAGCTATTTAAAGTAAATTGGCAATAAGCTCTAGATATGTCAATTACTTTTATTCCTGGATAGAAACTTGGCTATCTGTTCACAGACAGCACTTGTACTTTATGTCACAAGTTTGTAAACTTGAAGATGGTCTAAAGGTTGCGGTGAAACAAATCAACCAGAATAACTAAAAGAATAACTATATTCTCCTCCTTATTGGTTTTTCTTTAAAGAACCTAAGGAGAGAAATAAAATCTTCAAATCATCATATGAGTTGTAAACAATGTTAGAGTCTGATGTTAGGCTGGAACCAAAAATCCATATTAAAATCCCTCCAAAAAAGTCATCTTAATTCTCTGTGGTAACAGAGATCCAGTCACTGGAATATACCAAACTACCATGCAATCTTTCAGTTTTCTTCTCCATTCTGTCTTCATGTTGCTACATATTTTAATTTCCCAAACAATCTGGGTGGTTGATATAATTATTTTGATTTTTAATACCAGGTGTTTTGCTATTAACTGGAGATGTGAAGATAATATAACTTTGTCGATTTAGAAAGTCTCAGATTCCAGTAATATAGTTAATTACTTCTGAGTTTGTTATTTTTCCAATAAGTTAAAATATGTAGAAGAAATGGGCATTTACTTTGATAACATCATAACCATTTAAAATGTGCAAGTCAATAGTTTTTCATATCGTCACAGAGTTGTGCAATCATCAATTACAATCAATTTGGGGACATTTTTATTAGCCTCAAAAGAAACTCCATACCCATTAGCAGTCAAATGCCATTTCCCCTTAAGCCCTCCAGGCCTAGGCAACCACTAATTTACCTTCTGTCTCTATAGAATTGCCTATTTTAGACATTTCATATAAATAGAATTATACGTGATCTTTTGTGACTGACTTCTTTCACTTTTAGCCTAGTGTTTCAAAAGTTGATCCATGTTGTAGCATGTATCAGTACTTTATTCCTTTTATGGCTGAATAATATTCCATTGTGTGGATACACTACATTACTTTATGGATGGATTTTTTTCATTTCTTTGGTTATTATGAATAATGCTGCTATGAACATTGGTGTATAAGATTTTGTGTACACACATATGTTTTTAGTTCTCTTGGGTATGTATCTAGGAATAGAATTACTGAGTCCTCTGGTAACCCTGTTTTACATTTAGAGGAGCTACCAAACTGATTTCTAAAGCAGCTGCACCACTTTATGTTTCTACCAGCTGCATATGAGGGTTCAGATTTCTTTGCATCCTTGTCAACACTTGTTATTATCTGATATTTTGATCAAAGTCATACTATCAGGCATGATTGTCAATAACTTTTTTACATTTTTTAAATTTCCAAACTTTTAAAAATAATAATTTTATTGTGAAAGAAATTTTATTAGAAAGAGAAGTGGTTTTTCATTTTGCGCTAACAGTTTTTTAATAGAGTATTTTCCTTAGATTCAAAATGTTTAGATGGCTTCGGTGGTATGAAGAAATATGCAGAATTAATTGAGATTCAGAATCTACGATATATATTCTAGAGACTAGTTCTTTTCAGGGACTAGTTTCTTCATCTGAGAGGCATCTCTCCTATCTGGTCTGATAGTGAGTTTGAGATAAAGTTACTTTTCCTGGAGAAAGCACACTATCAGAACATAGGATGAGTCAGCACAGAACCGTTACAGAACACATTTTTCTTTTTAATTCCTAAGCTAAATGCTATATGAAAATATATGCCTTGAACCTGAGATATGGGTACTCTTTGGTTGAGCTAAATTGATTGATTGGTTCCTTGGTTACATATTTCTGTTTACCTCTTAAATCTGTAGAATATATATTCCTAATAGAGTTGTAAATTGATTTTAATTTTTACTTATTATATTATCAATAGTGTTAGTTTAAATTGATTAATGCTCATAAACATGAAGAAATTTGGTGGTCTAGACTTGTAATATTGCTGCTTTTCTAATCACAAGTGAATTTAATATTTTCAGGCATTAGTAGTTTATGCAAAAGATATTAAAGTGACAATTAGACATGGGAGCAAGAAAGCAAGCTTTAACAATTGTTTAAAATAGCTTTTTATTAGTTTCTGCAAACATTCTAAATAGCCCTAAAGAAGGTATATTCCACCATTAAAAGCAGCTGGTTTAAGATATAATGAATCAATAATATAATTTTAAAATTTGTTACATAATTTGTTTTAGGGCTACATCTTTTCAAGGTCAGGCAAAGTGGCTGTGAAATGTGTCATTTTGTTCTGTAAGTCTTACTGAAATGTCATGGAAAAATAGTTTAGATAAAATCATGAAATTTGCCAGCTTTGATCTAAGAAGGATTTGCTTCTATAGAATCCTCCCCCCACTTTTTTCTGTCATGTAAATACCATACACCCTACAGGAAAAACTGCTTCAATGTCCTTGGCAACAGAAAGCTGTCTGTGGCTACAGGCCAAGCTCTGTTTAGCATCACCTTTCCACGCAAAGTGAGTAGAGTGAAAGAGTGGAACTTCACAGAAAGGGGCAGAACAGGGACTGAAAGCAGCATCCACATTCATGAACTATAGACTGCCCTGTGGTAACAGCCTTCAAACCAAATTTCCACAGTCCTAGAGTCATTCTAGGGTTTCTTGGAAGCCCGGTGTTAGAAGGGGCAATGGGTGAATGTCAAGGCTTCCCAATCCTACTAAGATTAGCGCAGTTATTAAATTTGTAGAATATTTTGGACTTCTACACAAGTAAAATTTATGTGGCTATGGCTTGATATTATTTAAATATTCTTATATAATATTTTTGTAAAAAATAGCTTTAGGCCAGTAAAATAAGCCAAAGTTTTCCTCTTACATTCAATTTTGTCATAGTCAAGACAATCAACTCCATGCAATCAAGAAGCAAGATATCGACTTGACTAAACACTGACGAATTTTTAAAAATATTTATATAAGAAAAATACTAGAGCAATATATACCCAAAATGTTGTTTATATCTTATAGATGTGATTATCATGAACTTATGTTTTATTTTATTTTTAAAAATATTTTATAATCTCTAAATTAAAAAAAAATCATAACTTATATTATGAGAGAACTATTATTAGAATAAGAAGACAGAGTTTCATATTAGCCATAGAGATTAAGAAGGCTGAGGTACTAATCCTGGATCTTTGACAATTACATTGCAATTTTGATCAAGTCCCTAAAAAATCTGTCAGACTCCATATAAAAAAGGAAAAGACTGATCTAACTAGTCTAAGCAATTTGTAACGTGCCTTCTAAAACGTGCAGATCTAAAATTCTGAAAACTGTCATATTAGAAAAAACATCTAGATATGTTTAGATTCACCTGCATCAAATATTTTGTTCACATCAGCAGCAATTTGGAAATATCAACCCTCTGTAAAGCAGATAAAGCACAATCTCTTAGCTCTAGGTTGTTGAACCCATATCACATAATCAATGTACACTTTTTTAAAATAGGCTTTTTAGAAATCTAACTATGGGAGGTGAACACACAATGTAAATATATATATGCCTTACTGTTAAAATGTACAGTTGAAACTTATCGGATTTCGTTAACCAGTATCACCATAAAAAATAAATTAATAAACAAACAAAAAAATAAAATAAAATAGGCTTTTTATGGACTCAGTTTTGCCCTGTATATCTGGCGATACAAAAGAAATGTAAAATGAATTTCTCTGCAAAGAATTGATAATAAATTTGGATAGAAGTCATATTGCCATTTCAATGAAGAACCATTAATAAAATAATGAGTTTAAACTGGCATTTTATATTATGATACAGATGAGAGAATAGGATAAGATATGAGGCTACTGTAATCAATAAGATTATAATAAGAGGGAAAAAAAAGCAGTTACTTTTTGTTTGTTATCACTATTATAAGTCTTGGAGATCTGCGGGTGATAAACCAGAGCTTGCAAGAATTTACCAGAAATAATCTGCCTTCTATCAAGAAGGTTGAGAGAATTCTGTTAGAGAAAGAAAAGCCCCACAGAATGTTATTCTCTTCTTTAAATATTTTTTTCTCCAGTGCCTTCTTTTTAGGCTTCATTAATTTTTCCCTTGCTTGCTTTCCTTATAAACATAGATTACAGTCTTTCATAACTTTGCAGAATGACTTGGCTTGCCAGCTATGTTTCCTTAAGTAAGAATGATACCTGTTTTAGAAATGAAAATGTCAACCTCTCCTTATTCATTGAGGTTTTTCAGTGTTATCCTTGTAAAAACAAACATAACAAACAAAAAAACTGTATTACAAGAATGTACGAGATGAAATTAAGGATGTGCCAAGGAAATTTATATGTAATATGCATGCCAATGTCCCATTTGTTATAATGGTGATGGGTGAAATGCAGACAATGTCTATTGTAGCAATTTAGTAATTTGTGTTTGGGCAATAACCTAGCTTAGGCTTTATTACATGACTGACTTCATTATAGGAAAACCATGCCCACAGAGTCTGTCAGTTAGATCCTCATTTACTTTCTCAGGCACTAATTAAGAAGTCCTTATCATTCAGGTAAGGATAAATAATAGAAACAATTACTGTCAGATATAGACATATTTCATAAGCTTGGACAACCCACCTGCCGACTTTTGGTGACAAACTTTTACTTTCAGCTTCAAAGACAGAGGCTCAAGGTTTCATGTGAGTGAAGGCTGGCATCAAGAGTTAGGGGAAATGCTGCTTTCTGTCAAACTCTTCCTTAGCTAAGTAACTTTCTAGGTCACATTCCTTTGTGTATTGGAGAGATCTGCATAGAAATTATTGGAAATATCATAGGAGAAATGAAGTTCCTTACCTACCCTGGTATATACCTACTCTAGATCTGGCAAAAGTCACACCAGATCTAGAGCAAATCATGTACAATTTGTCAAGGTTTTCTCAGAAATATGTCAAGCAACTAGGTGGGACAGCTAGGTTGCTGGTGATTATCTCTACCTTTTAAACCGATTTGACCATATCATCTACACTTGGTCACCTGTGGTCCCTCAGAGTCTTCTTCGGATTCAAGTAAACCTATGTTTTCTTTCAACCTAGCCTAGATTTTTTTCCCCCCTAACTGCTAGATGATGAAATTGCTGGTGGTCATCACTCAGCCTTCTATAATTCTTTTTGCCTCTATAGTCCAATAGGTTGAAAGTGAGTAAATCGGGCCAATCCATTGTGAATCAGGACTGGACACAGTAGGAGAATTCATGCCTCTGTGGTAAGACTATTTTCCATAATCCTATGCCATTTTCCTTCATTACAGACTATTTTTGACCTTAGAACATACGACTACACTGGAAACAATGCTCTACCAAAAAGCAAAGCTGGACAGAAAAAATGTTCTGATTGCCAAGGAATCTGACCCACCGGGGGGCTTTGAGTCAGTCTACAGAGAAAATTCAATAAAAGAGCTCATTACAACTTATTTTAAATTAATTAACATTTTTGTTGTTGTTGTTAAAAACAGCAATGCCATACTTGAAATCTTGCAATTATACAGAATGTTTTAAATATACCTATGATTTTTCTCATATTGGTGGGAGAGGGGAAAGGTAGAGGTTTTTATATTAAGACTGAGATCTTTTTACAAATATCTGAATGATAGATATAACAGTGACAGCCTTGATGTGAGCAATTCTTAAAACATGGTTGTGTATATTTGATTATATACAGACGCTAAGAAAGGATAACATTGATTAAAGAGTATGCAAGGAAGGTTGCTACAATGTGAAACAGTGGACATTTATTCCTTTTATAGAAAAATAAGACAGATGCAGGTTTCTTAGCTTCCCTTCCCTCTTTTGTTTTCATTCACTAGAGTTCTAACTTGATAAATATCCCTTCTGGGAACAAAATATTGAGGTTGGAAGAACTATAGAGCACTACAGTTAGCTAAATCTGGTTTTGCATCCTGGCTCTCCCATTTGCTAACTATGAGCACTTCTTGAGAAATATATTTAACTTTTTTGAATCTCAGTTCCTGCATCTATAAAATTAAGATAAATTAAGTGCTTACTTTACTGGATTGCATTAAGGAATGCTAGTTAACCTTGATCAGGCATGTACAACATGCCGGATATTTTCCTAAGCATATTATATGTAATCTATTGAGTTTTCATGATAACATGTGAGGTTGCAGCTAGTATAATTCCTGTTTTTCAGATAAGACAAGTGAGGGACAAAGAGTTTATGTAATTTTCCCAGAGCACAGAACACTTGATCTATGAGATTTGAACCTAGGCTTTCCGTTTCCAGAGTGTAAGCAATTAGTCACTATACTATAATACTGAGTATTCAGTGTGGTACCCAGACAGCGAGTGGCCCATAAATGTTAGCTTTGGATGCTATCATTGGAAGGTCTTTAGAGGCCCATAAATAATATTCCATTCCTGAGTTCAGCATCAATTAAAAGATAAGCATAGGGTCAAATGGAGATCTGAATATTACTCATAAATTGAATGGAAAATGTGGCTTTAGAACTATAGCTAAGTAAGTGTGATAATATTTTGTTCCTGAACTAATTTAATCCTCCTCTTGGAACTCTGGACAATTAATGGCCCCCAAAAGGGGCATTCTCATCCCACACAGCAGGGAGAGAACAAGAATGTTCTGTGACTAGGTCAGGTCTGAAAAAGAGTGTCCAGATGGCTCTTTTCTCCAAACTCTCCATTCAGTTAAGACTATTTTCCAGAAGAAGAGCAAGTCACAACTGGGAGAAAGGGCTACGGTATTATCTAATGTCCCTCCAGTGGAAATAGAAGGCCAGGGTGGCTCCTCTCTGAAACCCACAATAGCTATTTCTACTATTACCACTGTTATTGCTGTTATCATTATTTCCCAACAAAAGACAGAAATAGTAATTCAAGGTTACTGCTTTGCTCCTCATCCTGGGCCAAGAGCTGCTGAAAAGGAGATCACGTTGGTTCTGTCTTAAACACAGACCATCCTACTTTGCTGAGATGCTGGTCCAGCTGAAGAAAACTGTGCTCCACAGCACAGTGGCCCTTGGTTGCCTCAAGTGAGGCAGGAGCACTCCCTTTACAGGATCGCAGATGTTAGGGTGGAAGTCTTGGCACACCCCGAGGGAAAGGAGGGAGAACAGCAGGATAATCTTCTTCCTAGATACCACAAATATGGGCATACAGTGAGAAAGGACAAGAGTATGTAGTGAGAAAAGATAAGATTTAGCCACATTGAGACTGTGATATGCTGATTAGCGCTATAGCCAGACCAGGAGGAAACTTGAACAATAAAAGAAGATATCTGTAGGGATCGCTAACAAATCATTTCCCCACACCCTGAAGGGAAAACAGTGTCTTTAAGTGGCACCCCATACAAAATAAAATCATTCATTCCCTATGGCTAAAATCATGGGGAACCTGTGGATCAAAGGCTAGGAATTGCCAGCAGGCTTTTCACACTACATATTCTTACCTTTTCTCCCTACATACTCTTATCCTTTCTTGCTGTATGCCCATATCAAAGGAAAATGGGTAAATAAAGTCTTAAACTGTGATTCACAGAAACTAAGAATGATATATAAACTTTATTTACCCATTTTCCTTTGATATGGGCATACAGGGCTTGAGTTGCCCCTACTCCTACTCGGGGGAATTTGCCCTGTCTTGCATCACCATCACTAGACATTCATCTTCTAGGTCAGGTAAAAGCATATATATCAAAATTCATTTTTAGAAGGCATTCTCCTCCTTAGCAGAGGAAGTGCTCTGTTGGTGTTATTAGCACAGCTGTCCTTGAGGTACCATAAGCACAGTGTAAGATGCCTTTTCCTTGGTGTTATTCTTATCAAGTTCCTTGAAAGACATTTACACAAGAGTCTATAGATAAATATATTCATAACTGCCACATTTTCCAAAGAAATGGCATTTTTCACAGAAACTCCCATGGTGATCAGAGAGATAAGCCCAGGAAATCAGCCATGGTGATGCTAGATGGTATCATCATAATGAGGGTGTGAACCAAGAGGTGATCTGATCCCTGTGTCTAGAGTAGTTGAAATAATAAGCCACTTAGCGAGAGAGCCTCTCAGTGGTAGACTTAAATACTATATGCACTTTGAAAGCCTAACTCTGGTAGACTTACAAACCCCAAATTTAATGCTGCACTATCTATTGAAAGCCTTGCCCTATAAATGTCAAAACAATTGGTATTCCTTTAAAACAATTATTTGCAGATGCATTTAGTTAAAGGCATCTGAAATGGAACTAATAGTGCATTAAACTCCATGGAAAAAAATCATCGCAATGCCACTAATGTGTTGCTTCAAACTCATAAAGGCAAAGCAATTTAGGCTGGTGAGTCCTCAAGGGAAAAACGCAGTATGAATTATGGACTCTGTTAAGATCCAGAGGCTAAAATTCTAGTCAACCCATCTCTACCCCTCATTCCCATCTTTATGGGAAGTCTCAAAGCAGCAAACTTGCTTGACTTGATTCCAGAGAGGTAAAATAGCCCCTGAAAGGATACATTTACTTATTTGAAACAATGAACTTTATCAGGGTGCTAGGGGCTTGAACTTGCCATTTAGTCTGAAAGCACTAAATGTTTTCTTAAGAAATAACAGCGTTAAGTTAAATGAAAGGAGAGTAACAAAAGCATAGGGAGTTGTAGTTTTGTTTTTTTTCCCTCTACTTTTTTCATGAATTGCAGAACAATTGTCATCTTACCCTGTTTACCCTGAAAGCACTTCAGGAGGCCCCTGTGTCCTGTGGTACAGGAGCAATGTGAGGCAGGACTCCCAACCTCTCTTCATTTCTACTGAGATCACGCTAGAGCCATGTGCCTCTTTCCAAACCCTATGATTCTTCTTTATCGTCAAATATAGAGGCGTTCGTTTACAGTGGGTCTACTTCTGGAATAATACAAATTATTTACATGTCCTACCAAGTAATTCTTGCTCATCTTCTCCTCCATCTTCAACCAGAAGACCTTTCCCCCTTCTTTTATTTTTCACATATCATTATATATTTCCCTTCTCTTTCTTCTCATATATCAATAGTCTCTTCACACTTTCAAAGCCAAATCATATTTAGCATTTTGTGAAGTCATTCATCTGCCCATCTTGAATTGACTTCTCTTTCTTCTCTGTGTTTATATAGTCCCCAATTGTACTTGTATTATTAAAACTAATATTATTGTGCCTTGATGTGTCTTTCCTTCCCCTCTAGATTTTATTCTCATTTTAATATTTTAATTTATATACTTCTCATTGTTGCCAGATTTCTTATCCATTTTGGTAAGTAATTGAGATTCGTAGTGCTCAAAACTTCATAAATAACAACACGTACTTTCTAAACCGCCCCTCTCCTCTACTTCTATTATCTCATACGATTTCTTGCAGGCATTCTGAACAAACTGTAGGTGTAATATAATATGTATTTGCCATTAAAATGTTTTAATGTTCTTTTGTCCTTATAAGTAAAAACATATTAGCATATGAAGGAGAGCAGAGTTTGACACCCCCAAATATGCCTTTTTTGGGGAATGTTATTTTAAGCTTATTATTTTTAAGAAATAAAAGACCTTTGACCTTACAAAGGTCAAATTGCCTAAAATATTTAGACAAGAGACCTGCTCTAGGAAGCAAACCATCATCATAGGTAACTATAAAAAGTTGTATACCATAATTTTTCCTACTGTCACCTACCTCCATATGTTACTATGGAAAGAGACTCCAAGAAGTTAAGTAATTTGGTCAAAACGTGCCATTCTGTGATAGAGCTGGGAATAAAACCCAAAGGATTGGGACCCACTATACTAGGAATTTACCTTGATCTAGACACATCCAATTTCATGTCATGCAACACCTGTCTCCTGATATTAAATCACTATTCTGATGTAGCATAAATGCTCAGTAAAGAATTCTAAAATAAAAACTCATCAATTTGAAAAAGGTAAAACCTCACTTTATAGAGAGTAGCTGAATATATGACTAAGGCTAGTAAAGGAAGAGTGAGAAAAAAGTGTGTTTTTTTGCAAAGTCAAGTCCATGCCAATTATGGTAGAGCTCCCAAGTCAAAAAGAACATTGGCCTTTTGAATAATGTCTTAGAAATCTTGAAATTTCTCTCCCACCCTATCTGACACACAGAAATATTTTCTCCTTCAGAAGAAATTTAATATTTCCCAGAGACAGTCTACAAATTATACTTTTGCAGTTTCTTCCTAAACCATTTTTCCCTTAAGAATTTCTTGTGGATTTACATATAATCTACTGTATAAATAATTTAGAAATGTGTAAATGTTGTTTCATTTTTAAAAGTTTTGTTTATTGGATAGGTGCAAAAAAGTGAATATTTTTACATGTCCGTTTCCAAGTGTTATAATTGTACATGAGGACTTCTGCTGCTCTCTAGGTTCTCTGATATAGCAAATATGACTTCATAAAGCATATAACTTCCTAAACAATTAGTCCACCCCCTACACACTTTCTGAAATACATTTGTTCAGAGATGTCTCTCTCTCTCTCGCTCGCTCTTGCTCTCATTCTGTCGCTTTTCAAGTAGTGCTGACCTTACCTAGACGAACAAGATAGATCTCACAGGGGTGTTTGAGGTGGGACAACAGCCTGCGGTGCACAGCAGAAAGGATCAGATGCCTAATCAAAAGGATTTGAGAATGGTAAATATCCAGTGCCTTCTCCTGATCATATTGTGTGAAAATAGAGCTAGGTCCTCTAGGGAGATAAAAATGGACCAGAACTGTTGAAATGTGGATCAATGGCTCAAATGAAGTAAGCTATAGTCAGCTGAAACCAGGAGAGGGAGGTGGACAGAGAAAACAGACTGATTAACTAACAGGCTAGAAAGAGGGAGCTCTAGAAGGAGTTGAACTGAGTAAAGGATGTCCTAGAGAGAGGTTACCCAGAGATCAGTCAGTTCACCATTCACAAATAAGCTCAACCTATAAATCTAAAAAAGGCAATGATCCAGAAATCTTTCCCGTAAAGCTAAAGAAGAAAATTTTTAGATGAAGTTTTCACTATAACACTCAGCATTGGAAAGGATCTCTCCTGATTTAAGGAGTGTGAAAGTGATAATGAAGTAGAGATTTTGTAGGATGTCTGCTTTGGACACATTATTGACCCTAAATACATTGGTCCCAAATACAAAATCAACAGGTTGATTTTTAATATTAAGAGTGGATCTTTTTCCTAATGATTTATGTAGCAGAATGGGAACTGTTTTCTAATATATTCCATTTAAAAAAACTTTAATTTTTTAGAGAAGTTATGGGTTTATAACAAAACTGAGAGGAAGGTACAGAGCTTTCTTATATACCTTGTGCTCCACACATGCATAGACCCCTCCATTAACATCGCTAACCAGAATAGTACTTTTTTTTTAAGTAAAGGTTGACCCTACGTTAATACATCATAATCACCCAAGGTCTATAGTTTACCTTGGGTTCACTCTTGCTGTTATACATTCTATGAATTTGGGCAAATGTATAATGACATATATCATCATCATATCATACAGAGGATTATTACTGCCCTAAAAATCCTCGTGCTCTATTCATTTTTCCACCACTCTCCTCACCTCACGGCCATTGTTCTTTTCATTGTCTCCATAGGTTTACCTTTTCCAGAGTGTCATATTGTTGGAATAATACAGTTTTCAATTTCATGACATTCCTATTGTGCCGGTGAACTCTTCAGCATGTCACCTCTCTCCACATGGCATTTCCAGCCGACTTCTCATAGAACACTCCTGCTGATAACACCCAAATCGAAGTCTACCCTTCAGTGGGAGTGGGTCTCCTCCATCTCCCCTGAGCACTCACTCCTCTGATTACAGTCCTTTCTGGTTTTATGTGATGCATTAGAGTTTACTTGCTCTCATTTAGTGCACTCCAATAATTTCATGACACCAATTTTGACTGACTCCCTAGCAAGACAATCAGCTACACAAAGGCAGCAGTTGGCATCTCACATTTTCTCTTTTACTTTTTATAATATTTATATTGGTACTAGGTACATAAACATTGTTTTATAAATAATTATTAGTGGATTGAGAATCTTCCCTGAATAATGCAAAACAGTTAACCAATAAAAAGTTATTTTATCTGGAAAAACACTTTGTAGATTAAAGATGAAAATACTCATACTTTAAGCAACAAGAGCTTGCCTTCTAATTATTGTAAATCATAGCCTGAACATTTCTACTATTCAAGATTTTAATTTTTTCCCCTAACTTCCGGCAGCATGAAATTCAGTCAAGTGTTTGCTTGCTGCTGTTTTCTACATCCACCTCCAAGCACCCATTGTAACATATATACTAATTGTGATTATTTTTAATGATTTCTTCAAGTTGTTTTTAATTCAAAGTTGATGTAGTATAAGTTGTTTTTAATATAAAGCTCTAGATAGCATGGCATATCCCGTTATTTACAATTACATCAGTTATTTTGCCACCAGCTTCCAATAATTAGACACATTCTTCTTGATAGGTAATCAGAGAGCATTAACTATTGCAGCAAACTACAGAGAATGGTCCTGTCTTTAACCTTGTCCAGAATCCAGCTGACCTCTTCCCTAACAGTTGAAAAACACAAAACTCTTTGGGTTTTTTTATCTCTTATCTCCCACTGAAGTGTGAACTCCATGCTCCTTTTTTTCATGGCTTTATTATCTTGGCATTAGTCAGTGAGAGGACCCCCCCTTCCCCACCCTCCCCTCTCAAGGTATCTGAATATGACACGTGACTGCAGGGTTAATTTGGTGTATCTGGTGCGATATCCTATTTAATTCTAATGTTGTTTAGGCCATCTGTCTTCAATTCCTTCTCCAAACTAATAAATTTCTAGTTTCCCAAGCTTTAGCTCAAAATACATGTTTTAGAGGGGTTTAGCTCTCTGAGTCTAGGATGAACTTTAAATTCCTCTGATACATTTTCCCTCTAGCTATGAATTTCTTGTCTGAAAGGTTTTCTGGAGGGTTGAAATCATCTGCCATTAACTCATGTGCTTTGTGTACGACCTCTATTTTTGCTCAGTTAACCTCTTATGCTGAACAATATCACTTGCTCCTAGCTATCTCTTATTTCCCAGGTTGATCCACATTTTTATTAAAACTCAGGATTTGAGGATTCTTTTTTGGACTGTAATTATTTCTATATGATTGTTTCTCTATTCCCAGTGTAGGTCACTTTTTACTTTGTACTGGAGTTATCCGAATAAAATATATTTTGCTATTTATTCCTTTGAATGGAAAATACCTTCCCTTATCAATTTCTAAATGTAGTATCAGCATTAAAAACCATGAATTCATGGTTACTTAATATGGAGGTTGGATTTCTGGCAATTTCAAACTTCTGGACACAGCTATGAACCAAGATGTTAGGCAAAATACCCTACAGAATTTTGAAATCTTAGTGTAACATGATTAGATAGCATACAATCTAATGCTGATTATCTATCATTCTTAGAACATATAATACTGATGACCTCAAGCCACCAGGAAAGTTCTGTTTCATTTAGCAAATTTGGTTTAGGAATGCAATAAAATATTTAATATAGTCTTTAAATATTTCCATTATAAATGATTATAAGATCTTAAAGTTTGTATTGGCATGTTACTACTAAAAGGTACCCTTCTTTAGCCTCTACTGTTGGACAAGTACTTGATATATATTGTCTCATTAAATTTACCCAAAAAGGTAGATATCCTTTTCCAGGTTTTACAAATGAGAAAGCGATGGGCTCTGAGAAGAGTAAGTATTTGCCCAGCTTGTCTGCAGTGACAAAGATAGGTATCTAAATTCCTTGGGAAAAGATTGCTCAGATAATGTTTGAATGTGCTCTGATAGTGTTTCTCTTTAAAATTCTAGGCTTATTAAATTCCTTTTCAGAATTCTTTAGCAGTTAGACATTCTGCATAATCCTTGTAAGAGAAAGAACTTTGTCTTTGCCTAATAGGCTGGTAAAGATATGGTTTGGGGAAGACCAGCTTTCTCTTGGTGTGGTTCCTCTTTTGAGAAACTTCTAACCTCATTCTAACCTTTGAACTTTTGTTTTATTTCTAAATGATATTGGGCAAATGAGGTGTCAAGAGCTCAAGTTTTCTATAGTTGATCAAACCGTGCTTATTAAAATGTAGAAATGGGGTGTGTGTGTGTGTGTGTGTGTGTGTGTGTGTGTGTGTGTGTGTGTGTGTGTATGTGAGAGAGAGAGAGAGAGATAGATAGAGAGAAATTCTTTACTTTTATAACTAATACATTGCCTATTAAAATCATTACTTTGATATTTAAAGTATTTCTCCTATAGAATCTGATTTGCTAGCAAATAATTCTGACATATAAACCCACTTATTGGGAGAAATACATAGTTACAATTGTCCTTAGGTATCCAGGTTCTTGAAATAGTGGCTTGTCAAAGATTTTTCTCTGTAACTTTAAATATCATGTACAGATTTTAATTTCTTGCCATCATAAACAATAGAATTTATTTTTAAAGTATATTCTGAATTCAGACTAAAATCAAGAAAAGAGGGTGGGGTGGGGGTGGGGGTTTGGAGAAGGCAAAGATAAGGCCTTTGAATATCAGTATTTTGTAATGGTGGGAAAAAAGCAAGTTAATACATGGTTTACATGAAGCTTAATTTTGCAAAATCTGTTCTTGACCTACCTTGTCCAATGATTTCTATAGGGCTTTACCTTCTAAGTTACTTAAATAAAAGTAGAGAATAAGGTAGATCCCTCAAGATATTCATATGCCTGCCATCTAGTGTTTTAAAGGTTTTCTTCTCTAATCAGCAAAAAGCAAGGAGAGAAAGGTTGTCCTTTTTACCCCCTCAGTTGTCACTGGCAAAGAAGGAAGAGAATGAGGAAGACAAAGGAAATAAGAATGTAGATTGATAAAAATTATCCTTCTTCCTTGCCATTTACTATTGGTTGGATTACCATGAGGAATAAGAATTATGAAGTTATTGATAAAAAGCTATTTTTAGAAAATTTAATATAAATGAGGCCTTGAGGTCAGTTGAAAAAAAAGTCAACTTAAAAACCAAATCATGTTCTAACAGGGCACATGGATGATCAACTTCACAAAGGTACTAAAGGAGGCATGTTTAGCTAGTTTGGTCAGGGTAGCATTAGAAATTCCTCCAAAAACATGATCAAAAGAGAGCTGCTGAATTGACATGATTGTGCTGGTTCTATTCTAAGTGATTTATGTGTATTTACTCATTCAATTCTTACAATAACCGTATGGAGATAGGTAGTATTTTTTCTGTTTTATAAATGAGGAATGAAGGTAAAGAGAATTTAGGAAACTTGCCCAAAGTCAGATACTTAGTATATTGTGGTTTCAGAATATAGATCTATGCAGTCTTATTCATGAGCCTCCAAATTAACCACTATGCTCTATTGTCCAGATGTTTCTAAATTTCCTGGAGCTTGATGCAACTAGCAATTTTGGCATAGTAAGAATATACGTTGTAGTGTAACTGACTGTGTCCCCGTATTGTCTTGCAGACCAAGAGGGCTGCATTTCATCAAACACTACCCACTGAAGTGCAAAAATAATTTGAAAAACAAAAAAACCCCACCAAAACTGAGGTAATTCAAGGAGTCTCATCCCATCCAAACATCAGAGCAATGAACAGTTCATAGGAGACACTGACTTTGGTTCCATGAAACTCCTCAAATGAAATGACTTCTTTGAACCTTGATTAGCACGTTTAAAAACTCCTTCTCAGTTCTAGCCCAACATGAAGATCTGGGGCAATCATTCCTGCCTAACAGAAGGGGAAAACCTTATCAAATATTGACCTAGCCATGAAGTAGCCTTAGTCTTGTTGTATGCTGATATTTTTGAAAGTGTAGCCTACACAAATCCTCTTATTCAACAAACCTTTCAAACACACACTGAATTACTATCCTTATTCTTTGAAGTGCAACTTAAAAACGAACAAACAAGCATGAATTTCCTCCTCCCTTGATGTATTTAACGTTCCTTAATTCAAATGTCTCTTCTATGCAGCTAACTCATAGGGTTTCCCCCGTTCTTCCTATTATTGTTCTGAAGTTATGGTACTTGTATAATTTCACAGTGTTCTTTTTCCAGGGACTCATATGCACCTTCACCTTCCTGAAGGCTATTACAATTCCTAGAAAATAAAGCAGGCATAAAAGCAAAACAAACAAACAAACAAAAGTGAGATAGTTGATCAAGAAACTTCCCTTTCCTGAATGTTTTAAATCAGATTTCCTGTTTTTAATCATTTTTCAAACAATGATTTTTATTTTCTACTTTCCTTTGAGGGTGGTAATTCCCTTGATTATTTGGCATTAAAGGCATTTTTGAAACATTCCTGCATAATTCATTCTGAATGTAATGCTCAGAGGCGGGCATTATTGGGGTATGCATATTAATTATTTATATGCAAATTAAAACCATGGGATCCAGCACTGCTGGAATATGTAACTCTTGCTGCCTTTTCTAAAGTAGTATATTTCTTGTACCCTTGTGTTATCATTTCTTTATATAACATTTTCCAATTCACCCAAACAAATGTCTAATCATATTAAAATCTTAACTTTTGCATTAGCTAAAGCAATTATGAATGTGAGAAGATGGAAATTGTTAATATAAAGCAATTACACTTTATGGCTCATCTTTTTCAGTCCTTAGAAGCAGAAATATATGCCTTTTGAATGATTTTCTTTATGAACCATATATTTCAAACACCTTACCTCAAAGTCTATTTTTCTCATACTTGAACATTTTCTATTTATACCCATTGATTTTCCCCTAAAGCAATATTTAGAGAAACATAATTCCAAAGTAAAGATGCAGTAAGAGTTCACTTGATTTTGACCTTCAACCTGACAATACTTATTTCCACAGTGTGACTCCTTCATTGATGGAGATAAAGAGAATAGAGATAAAGGCAGAGGAGTAATCATTAAAAACAGCAGTCTCAAGATACATTATATTCCAAAAGCATCCTCTGCAATAGATTTAGAGGGGAAATTCTTTACTTGAACTTTGGATTTGGTGCAATGTCTCATTCTTAATGTAAGGAGTCATTCTAGACCACAAATCCCTTAAACAAAGTGATATCGGGAAGTACTTTTAAATCCTGTAGCCCGTGGAAGGCTTATGTGGCAATTTTTAAAATAAAGTATAGGGTGACATGAAAGGAAACAAATGATAAGAATATCGGCTTATGAATCTTCTGTTTCAACATACTTAGAAAAATGCTACCATTATTGTGTATTAATATCTGGGTTCATAACTCACCTAACTGGACCTATATGGAATTTTAAATTGAAGAAGGTGGTCTTTGGTAGCAATATTACTGTCATTACACTTTGTATACTCATTCACTCTCTTCTTACGGTGCCTTTGCCAACTCCCCAAGCCTCCAGCCATTCTGGTTTCCTTTCTTTCACTATCATTCTCCTATCAAAATCTCTACTCCAAAAAGTCTACACTTAGACTTTTAGAGTAACAATCAGATTGAAATGGAACACATCTCCCAGACCATTTACACAAAAACAAAAGGTAAAGCCTTGAGAGCAGAAAAATATTAGAATTTTAAGGACATGCATATGAAAGACATGTGCTTTGCTCACATAAAGTTTATATAGCTGCTTCACATGGGATGGATAACCACTCATGCATAAGATATGGTTTGTTAAGGAAAAAAAAAATATATATATATATTACCCCGGCTAATAAGGCTAATATTAAGATGAGGGCCAGTATCTTTAGATTCCTAATATTCTAAATGTGATAAAATTTCCCATAAAAATCATACCATTAATTGGAAATCAAACATATTAAGTAAAGGAAATGAAAGCACAAGTTAAATAAAAAAAAAAAATAGCCTCTAAGCACAAGAGATTATCCCACCTTGTCTCTTAACTACTACTTCCTTATCTAACAATGCAAGTGTTTTCATACCTGACAAGGCATCTTTTTTTTTTTTTTATTTAGAATTATTACCAAGTATAGGCCTCCATCACTTGAGAATTAGATTCTATTTATTGTTGTTCAAAGAGACACTTTAAGCCCATCCTCTACAACTTCATCAGAACGTCAGCAAGCAACTCCAGGATATGACTTAACAAAACACACAAACAAACAAACAAAAACAACCAAACAAAAACTAGTTGGAAATGCAACTGAAAATAGCCAGAGATGTACTGAACACTGTCCAGTAT
>NW_006434709.1:15167088-15200817 GCF_000325575.1 Pteropus alecto
ATTCCTGCTCGGTTGTCCCACTAGTATTACATTCTTGGTTTAAGTTTTCTAAAGCATCATATTCCTCTGATTAGTGGTGCTATTTCCTTTTTTTATGGATGCCTCTATTTTCAAGCTGTTGATAGTATAAATATCCCTAACCAATTTTCATACTTCTCCACAGCTCCCCCAAATTGACCCACTGCTGCTTCAATGAGAACAAATTCCTCATGAAATTCCAGAGTTCTGCTCTTTCATTTTAAGTTTTCTCTTTTTCTTTCCTTTCTTTTGAATTCTTATCCATTTTTCAGGAAAGATTATACCCATACAGTTTTTCTCCATCTATCTGGGCCTTCACACAACCCACAATCTAGCTCTTTATTATATTGACTTAAATTATTTAATATTTTTTGGTCTCATTTCCTTAACTACATTATAAGTTAAATAAAGCAATTTTAAAGCCTTATACTAATTGTATGGCTTTCTCAACTCCAAATATGAGTGCCAAGTACAAGGTAGGCATTCACAAACATGAGTTTAATTTCAATTAGTAGTAAAGGCTCAATCAACAGTTGTTATTTGATTGCATTAAAAATAGAAATGGAGATGTAGTTCTGAGTGTTAATATTAAATAAAGTGCTTAAAATTTTGGCCCCTAGAACAAAGTAAAAAAGAGAAAGAAAAATGGAGAAGCAGAAGAAATACTGTATCTTATAAAGTCTTAGAGTTCAATATGTTTTATTTAGTTCAACAAATATGTATTTAAATAATATTTAAAGGCGTTATATTATATAAGCAATATAGAGGTGACTAAGATAATTTTCATTTTCAAAGAGAATAAAATCTAGAGGGAAAATAAAGCCTAAATCGAGGCAGAAAAATATTGTTTTTTATAGTAGAAGTACAATTGGAAGTTACATAAACACATAGGAAAGAGAAATTAATTCAAGATGAGCAGATGAATTCACAAAAATACCAAATATGGCTTGTCTTTGAAGTATGGACAAAATATTGATATATGGGAAGGAAGAGCATTCTGAAGTATTAAAGTATTAAACAAGGAGCCCATAAGACTGATGTGATTCTTATGTCTTAGCAGCCCATGTAAACAACCCAAAACCTAAGCCTATAAATGCCTCAAGGTTAAGAAATCAAAACCTAAGGACAGCCAATAGCAAGCAGCTACCAAGGCTCTCCAGACAACAGGTTAATCTATGGCTAATCAAATAATTTCCTTGCTTTACTTCAGTAGTCTTCTCTATGAAAGTCTCTCCCCAAGTTCCTGTTGGTGGAGTGCTCCTAATCACTTATGGTTTGATGTTGCCTGTTAGAATCACTTTTTGCCCAAATAAGTTCTTAAAATTTTTAATATGCTTCAGTTGACCTTTAGACAAAAGGGCAATAGGTCTTCTAGTTGAGAGTGGGAAGGGGAGGGTGAAAAAGAATTAAGAAATGAAAATATGGTTTGGGTTTAATGAGTTTGGGAAAATGACTAAAACAATAATATCCTAGGAGAAGAGCCAGAAGGTAAGAATGGAAGGGCAATTTGGTGATTTCTAGTGGTGATATTGTGATTTATAATAAATAAATACACATATACATATGTATTTATTGGTCTTCATTCCTATTTCCGTAACAGAGCTACTAAAACGCTTAGAATTTCCTAGGTGATAAGAGCAATAAAGTCATCTTGATATTCATAACAAACTCCTTTTAGCCGCACCTGAGTTTATGTTAATGAGATGACTTTTGAAAATCACCTAAATTTGGGGGCTGGTTACCTGTGATTAGAGGGTTAGAATATCAGTCCCATACCCCTAATCTCTGGAAATTGCTAATAGTCAGTGAATCCTGCCTATGATAGGAACCTCCATAAAAACCTAAACAAACAAGGTTTAGAAATTTCTTTCTGGCTGTTCTTGAGTTATATCCTTTTATAATAAACTAGTAATCTAGTAAGTAAACTGTCTGAGTTCTGTGAGCAGCTCTAAGAAATGAATCAAACTCTAGTAGGAGATTCAGTGACCCTCCAATTTATAGTTGGTTGGTCAGAAGAACAGTGACAACCAGAATTTGTGAATGGTGTCTGAATTAGGGGCGACAGTCTTGTGGGACTGAGCCCTTAACTTGTGGTATCTCGTGCATTCTCTAGGGAGACAGTATTGGAATTTACTTAATTGCTTGATGATATAGAAAAAATACACATTGGACCAGTTATCTTGGAAAACTGAACACGTCTTTACCTCTACTCTCTTAAAACTCATAAGGATAAAGAAAATGGGAGAAGAGAGAGCAATTGATAATATTTGAAAGATGGATAGATAAAATCTGAGTTGACAGAGTAGATAAAACTAAAATCTGAGAACTTGCCCTAGGAAAAAAACAAGAAACAAGCTGACACATGCTGTAGAGAGAATTGGAGGCACTAGGTACCTTGAGGGGACTTAACACTGTAGTATTGGATTAAATTCTGTATAAGGAGTAGTAAAGTGCCCCAGATATTCTCCCAAAGCCCACACCACCAGGCTACTCCCCTCCCCTACTCCAAATAGAGTGGAGCTTTGAGGTTTGCCCACAGGAACAATTGAACCAGAGATACTTCATGCTCATGGACACCAAATAGCAGATGAAAGGATCCACCATTAGTAAATAAGGGGATTATACCAAAAACAGAATTGAACTGTGACCTTCTCTACCCCTCTTTACCAGTTTAGCTTCCAGATTGCTGCTATCCTCCCCCTCAGCACTTGGAAGAAAAGTAGAAGCTTTCTCTTTGAATTATTTTACAATTCCAAGAAATAAATACAAGGACATATAGAGATACACCAATGAAACAGTAAGTTACTTGCCTGGAGTCCTCAGTGAAGGCCTCTGGACAGAAAGCTTCTAGTAATTTTCTCAATACTTTAATTTATTAAAAATGAATCAGAAGCCAAGGATAACTTGAAATTTAAAGGAAAGCCTCCAGCATAAAAGACAGACACCAAAAAATCAAGTTGGAAAAACAAAAAGAGGATTGCAGCAGAAACAATGTAGAAAGCAGAATAAGACATCAAAATAAAATAGAATTCATATATTCATTTGTATATAAAATACCACAAAAAATTAAGTAACAGAGTAGTGCTTTGGTCTCCTCTAACCATAATTTTCTTAATTGCCAGGACAGCAATGCTCAAATAATATCTTACTTTGTCTACCTAACAAGTAAATGAGAGGTAAATTACTTCTCTTTCATTTTTATTGAATTAGGTCTGCTATGTACTTTCTTGTACATTTAGACATCAAGCAATTGTTAAGCATCTTATTTAATTCTACTAAGAGCTGTCTTACAAAGCAACATCAGTATTTTTCTAAATAATGCTCTGAACTCTCTGAAGCAGCTTCTTTTTTTTTTTTGTTAACCAGCTTTACTTCCTAGAAGTCCTCCCTTTGACAGCGTCATTATTACCCCAGACCTCTCTAACTACACTTCTTTAACCTCTGTTCAATAATTCTTAAAACTTGATTTTTGATGGAATATTTTAGAACAAATCAAAGGTTAAATATGGTTATGTATTTGTTCACAATGACACTCAGCTGCCTTGTTAGTAACTACTGATGACATACTAAAGACCATGCTCTCTGGTTCTTCTTCAGGATGCTGGATAATTTAGAAACCAGCCTGAATTAACCAGACCAAGTGATTTTGCTGATCATAATTATATAAGCCTTGTTCAATAACATTTTACCATTTTTAGCTCATTGCTATTTACTTTAATAGACACTCAGCTGAATTACCTCTAACCAAACCATATTATGTTTTTGGGACTTGGGTTAATCAAAGAGCAAAAGAAAGAATAAAAATGTTTAGATTTCTTCTATGAAAGATGGTTATGCTCTTCAAGTATTAAATAGGTGAGCAATTTCCATGGATTCTAGGTTTTCATGAAAGTACATTTTTACTACCTGAGGAGTCTGAGCTTTATTTTCTGGTACCAGTTTTATAGCACTCAAAAACCCTGGGGTTTAGTAATCAGAATTTGGTGTTTATGGCCAAAACTTGAGCAGTTAGCTCATCAGAAAGAATGAAAATGCTTTACCTTGAATTGAACATAAATTCAGTAACTGCAAAGAAAATATCTTTAAAAAAATAGAGGTGGTAAGAAAAAATGTATTATTGTTATTATATTTAAGGCCTGAAGTTATTGCCTGATACACATCAGCAGATTAGCTTCTACACTATTTCTCTCCTGAGGTTTTAAAGTCAATTTTAATTAACAATTGAAAAGTTCATCCAAAATATCCAAAACATGAGGTGCTCTAAGACGATTTTTATTGAGAAATGGAAACTACATTCAATAAATAGTTTCCATTTTGATATCTTGCATTTCCCCTGACATTTGGTGGATTTTGCATTATTTTAATTGTTTTGTTTTTTCAGGAAGCAACAATAATATTGCTGGTATCAAAATTCCAGCTGAGCTTTATTCACTTTGATTTACCCCATGAGTAGACTCAGAGTCTACAAGCGATGTGAACTGGAGAGTTGAACAATTAGCTACTGAATACTGTCCCTGAAGCTACTTTTCTCCCAGTTACTTCCTAGTGTCACGATTAGCAGAGCAATTACTTCCACTTTTCTAGTGTAGATTTAGCCATAGCTCAGCTCCTGTGGCACATATATGTAATAAAATGGTCAGGGTATTAGAATTTCACTGCTGGGAAAACACAACACCGGATCAGGCTCCTAAAATAAAGGCATTAATTTTGTGTATGCAGTATCTTGCCCACAAGCTACAAAAGAAGAGGCTCGCAATTTCTGATAAGACTTTTCAAGTTGTGTCTGTGGATATATTTTCAATGGAGGGGTAAAGTGGTTTGAGTTTGTACATTAGGCACTCTGTAAAAATGGGATAGAATCCCTGCCACCCAAAATTTGGTTCACATGTTAATACTGTTTATGCCACATGCATACGAAGAAAGTATGTAAAGGTTTACTACTCACATAATGAGCTTTCTGGGAACTGAGTGGCTCCCAAGCAGGTTCAAAATTGCTTGAAAGAACAGTGAAAGGAGACTGAGTTGGGGTTTTCACGGTGGTTGAGGATGGTGGAGTGGGATGCAGGGATGGGGCGAGTGCCAGCAGGGCTTGTATGGGTCGAACTCCTTTGCAGAAGAAGCATTAGGCTTCCTTATCCACTTGCCCACATGTGAGGCAAAAGAGGACAAGAGAGGGGTATAGCTTATAGGCTTCAGCAAACATCAGAAAAGGAATCACAGTATTTATTGTAATTTGCATACAGCATTTCCTTCCTATTGAATATTTGGTATCAACTTACCAAACATAATTTGCAAGGCTCCTAGACTTAGTTGTTGACTAGGACTTATTTCTAATTTGTATTCGACAGTGGTTTGAAAATCATTCTTTAATAAAGTTATCAGATAAAATACTGAATAGCCAGTTAAATTTAAATTCTAGAATAACAACATATTATTTTTAGTATGTTCCACGCAATATTTGAAACATGCTTATACTAAAAATATACTCATTGTCTATCTGGAATACAAATTTAATTGAGATCTTGTATTTTTATCTGCTAAGTCTCGCAACACTTATCCTTGACACAGATTTCCAGAAACTACTGAGTAAGTTTTGCTTTGATTAATGTTATCCCTCACATTTCCTGTAGACTCATTGAGCTTAAGACCCTGTCATTCTTTCCCATCTCCCTCTGGCAGGGCACATAGCTGCGAATAAATGTTCAATGAATATTTGTTTTATGGGGTGTTAAAAAACATAACTCACCTGAGCAAATTTAAAGTTCTAATTGGCTTCATTCAATGATTCATGAACTGGGAAGCACCCCATCTAGAAAATAGAAAGGAGCTCCAAGGAAGACATGTAAGCAGAAGGGATTGGACAAGGAAGAATGGATTGTTTTAGGCAAGGCCACCTCCCTTAGAGGAAGGCAATAGTTTCCTTACACCTGGCAAATTACCTCACTAGTGCTGACCTGCTAATTCCAGATTGACTGGGTAAAGGTTCCATTCCTGGGAGAGGCTAAAACTGTAATTAGGTTAGGTGTTAAGTCTTGGTTTGCTGATGTGGAGGTTAGCACAAGTGACTCCATTTGGGGCCTATTATCTCTTTTCTAACAGAGGCCTTCCTCTGAAATTACTGTTATCAGCCTCCAAATCAGTTTTGTAAAGTATACGATTGTTATGCTGCCTGACATGAGCCTCTAGGAAAAAAAAAAAAAGAAAAAAATACAAGAATTCACTGAAAGGTGTGATGTGTCTCCAGATCTTCTCATGCAGTAGAATAATGTTACATGAAAGAGAGGTACCACCTTTAATTTCGACAAGAGTGACCATTTGGAGAAGCATTATTTTTTCTTCCAAATGACAAGACATTCATATCTGTATGTTACATTTGGTTTATACAATATTGTTGCGAAAGGAGGATTCAAGACCTATTTTGAGCAAGCTTGCTGTTAAGATGTTCAGGAAGCTGCTGATGCTGCTCTCTAGGCAGGTCATGCTCTGCTAGATGTGGTTTTCACGGCCCCTCCTCAGAGGTGAAAAGTTATGCTTCATTATCAGGCTCAGCGTGCCAGGACTCTCGCCTCTGCTCTCCCCACTGTAAAATGCATGCAGACTCTCTACTGGCTCATTCCTGAGTGGCATTTATATGCTTGATTTAAGAAAGTACTGACAAGGAGAGTGATCTTTAGAATACATTACAGATAAAATGCAGGACAGTCAAGGAGACAGCCTCCAGAATGCCCAACTCAGACCCAAAGCAACTTTAGAATTAGGATCTCAGATTTCAGAATTTTACTCCTGTGCAGTTTGAAACTCTTCAGTGATTCTCAGAGTTAATTCTCTTGGGATTTAAGATGAAAATTGGAGGGATGGCCTGGGACTCAATATTATTTCCACAAACAATCCACGATCACCTTCAAATGACTGTGATTATATGAAGTTACCACTAACAATGCGGCAATAAAGGGGGCTTTTATGAAGACAAAAAGTCCCAAGCATCATGGAACTTAGAGCGAGCCCAAATATAATTTAGAAAGAATACCTAACTATAAAAGTGCTTTTTTCCTCAATGTCTAACAAAATGGGATCATCCAACATATACTTAATCATGTAATTAATGTACTGCTTTATAAATGCAATTAACATGTATACTTAAAATTTTTCTATATGAATATATATTATCATATACACTATTGCATAGTATCCATTTTTTAATTTCCAAAACTTATTTAACCCATCCCATGTTACGGAACATTAGAATTTTTTTCTTTTTCTTAATTTATAATCAACATTTCAATCAATACCCTATGCATACATCATCTTTGGACACATTTTATTTTCTTAAGACAAATTTCTGGTATGCGCACTTAAGTTTTTCAAATATACTTCTGGACTGCCTTGCTGAAAGCTTTCCCTGGGTAATGCTGGCTCTAGAGTATAAAAGATCCTCTCTCCACACAGGAAGATTATAAGGCAGGTAAGGGAGAGAATCTTATCTACCAGTGGGAATGGAAAGTTTTGCTGAGAATATGGAAATTAACCTGAGATTGAAGAATAAGCATTTCATGGGGAAAGAGGAGATGAACCATAGGCAATGTTTTGATGTTGTTGTGATTTTTCTTTTAACTCATATCTGAGTTGAAAGAATTTCAATATACAAACTAGAAGGAAGCTTCATCCTTTTTGCTGCAGGGTCAGTCCTCCTTCAGTTTCCTGGGATGGACATCATGGGACACTCATCTCTCTTGCAAGTTCAAACTCCTGCACATAGTTCTTGAGGGAGTGAGAAGATACTTCTTTTCACTCACATTTCCATTTCAGTTATTTTAAGTCATCTGTTAACCAAATCAATTTAAATAACAAAAATGTGCACTTCTAATAGTCAGGTGAATGAAATAAAATGTTCAACTCAAACGCAGCTTCCCTGAGCACCTACTTATAGTAGGTCTTTATATCCACATTCTGCATCTTGCCCTGTAGTCTCTACTCTCCTTGCCTGCCAAGAGTACAGACTGCCCTGATTTCTCATATAAAGAAAATGGTCCTAGAGAAAGTGAGAAGGATCACAGTGGTAATAATAGTTTCCTCCCAATTACAAATAGGTTCTGTCACCAATACAGGTTCCCTGCTATTTTGAACAAAAGAATTTGTCCCAAGTGGTATTTGACTGGGAAAACAAACATGAATAATTTTAAGCCTAAATAAATTTGCCTTTTCAGGTTTTCCTTTTGTACCAAAAATGCGATTACAGTGAGCTGGTAAACAGCCTTCTCTTTCTATTCACAATATACTCAGAGTAAGTAGAACAACAGACAGCCTTTGCTGCTCTTTTCCAATGTAACAAATTGACTTTTATACGTGTTTAGGCAAATACAAAACTCCTCCTTTTACAGTGATCAAAACCTAACAACAAAGGCCTGTTGATTGACTAAGTTGTTCAGTTTCTAATTAGCAAATTTTGCTCTTACCTTTGTAGACACCATAAACAAACCCCTTTCACTTGGAAGCTAAAAGGCAAAGATCCTTTGAATCTCTAAATTATGACACATACTAAACAAAGTCAGAGTAGGTTTTGATGTTTCCTTTGGTTTAAACTTATGCAGCAAACAAGAAGAAACAGCACCTCAGACATCAGTTTCGGAATCAAAAAAAAAGAAAGAAAGAAAGAAAGAAATTAACCCCTCTGATAAAATACAGCTATCTTCTTCCAGGTGGAGGTTTTTCATTGTAGAAAAATATAAATTTTTTTTAAAGCATGTTATCAAACAACAACAATAAACAACAACAACAACAAAAAATACAAGAGCTTCCATTTATTTAGGACCCACTATGTATGTTCAAGGCATTATAGTATAGCAAATACACAGAGAAAAAAATTCACCCCTCCCCAGAACTCTTACACAATTTAATAAGTTGCCTTTTATTGGCTCCCATTTTGCAAAGAACAAACTCAACATAAAGAGACTTAGAAACTTGTGCATGGTCACATATTAAGTGATGAAACCAGCATCTGAACCCAAATATATTTCACTTCAACATCTGTGTCCATCCCACTATCCACATTGTAACATAAAATAGGGTATAAGACTGGGACTTCAGGCTTCAAATAACTAAATGAATTGATTTTCCCTTGGGCAATTTTCAAGGGAAGACAGTAAATGTTAATAAAAGTTGAGACACTATTTCACTTTCTCTACACGATAAAAAAGAGCTTACTGGGGTTTACTGGGAATTGTTTTATTAATGCTATAGAACAATGATTTATTCTTCAAAAAGAGAGCATGGTAACATTTGCATTTTAAAAGGCTGACTCATTCTATGCAAGATGAATGTAGTGTGTTCAACAAAGAAGTAAAGAGGTTCTGGTTGTGGTAACGGGAAGAAATCGGAGAATCTTGGGGCTATTTCTCCAGAAGGTATATTGAGATTTGATGGTACACTGATTCTGGAGAATAAAGAGGATACCATAGTTAAATATGAGTTTCAATCTTGAACATCTAAAAGAATATGGCTGTCACTGTTAGAAATTAGAAGTTGACACACCAGAGAATACACGCCACCATCCAAGGCAGTCCTTGGCAAGGAATGGCTTGGTGTTGGATGACTCCAGGTAGCAAGGAAATATTTAGCATCTAAGTACTTGAAATTTGGAGAGAAGTCATGAGATTATTATCAAGGATCTGAAGTTTATTCATTTTAGAATGGAAAGTGAAAATTATAATGGTCGAATTCATACAAATTCTTGCTTCTATAATTACATCTGAAAATCCTATAAACATAAAAATAAAGTTTGCCTAGAAGAAATATAATTAATTTCCCATCAGAAGTCCCAGTCTACCCACTCTGCTGTAATTTCATGAGGTGAAGACTTTAAATTCAATCAATAAAAGAAACCAACCTGTGCCAGTCAGGGTCCTAGCCCTTTCTTCTTAATTAGTAATTTTGCCCTCATTAATCTAGATAAATATTCAGGACAACTGTTTGACTTAGGTTGGGTTCGAAAAGCCACAAACCCACCTACCTTTGCTCCTTTTTAATCCACATTATTGGGAAGTTGTCTCTAAGGTAATGATTTCAATTACGTTTGAATCACATTACATGAAATAAAAGAAAAATAAAAGATAAAGTTCTGATACTCAGACCACTGCTCAGATGTGTTAAATCAGAATCTCTGCTGATGATATCAGGACATTAGAATTTTAGAAATCTATGGACAAATTTGAAAACCAATGCTTAAGGAACTGTCATTCTGGAAAAATATATACTCCCTTCCTATTCTTTAATCTCCTGTCTCAATTAGCTACTGATGTTCTGAGTACATTAGGGATGATAAAATAATGCAGCATATATATTCCTGATCCTACTGGGTAATATACATTTTCTCTGTATACTCTCTTTCTCCTCAAATAAAATTTCCACCCTTTTTTTAAATGCTTATAACTCTGTGGTTAATTCATTTTTATTTACATTTCAATATTGGGCCATCACGTTTTGTTCTGGAAAAATTACCATGGAGTTTTATGTTTTGCAGAATTAAATCTGCAATGTGGATCCATCAGCAGGTTGCCCCCACCTCCTGGGGTTTGATTGGCAGGAACATGTTTTCTCGTGGAGTTCTGCCAATAGCATTTGTGTACAACAAACAAGGCCAAGTCTTGGGAAGGTTTGGGGCTGGATGACATGACAGACACTGGCAGAGCTTTCATTATTTAGCAAAGCATTGTGAATTATTAATATAACTGCATTGTGAGGACCTAAAAAACTGAAATGATACTGTGAGTCTTGCAAATGCTTAGGTTCAATACATTATTAATTAGATCATTAAAGAATATAATATGCAAGTATTATATTGGAAATAGCCAAGGCCAACTGTAGCAAACTTTGCTTGACAATTTTCATGTTGTACACAAGGTGTGGAAAGTAATAGATCAAAGCAGTTGACCATGTTAGATAAAAGAGGATTCAGAAACACAAACCCTAAGAAAACAATAAGTCATTACTCCTAGAGCTTCAAAATGATTTCATAGAGAATGCTTCTAGAAGACGTCTTAGTAGGCGAATATCCTGACATGGACTTTTTATTTACCAACTATATTTCCTGATATTTCTCATTTCTTTTTTTAAAGCAAAGAACAAAATCTGTCTCAAATCAAGGTTTCCATTCCTTCTATGATATTTTCATCCAGTCTTCTGTTCTAATGTCATCCTGCGCCACTAAAAAAGGCAATAAACTGAAAGTCTAGAGACCTACAGGTTTGCCACAGAAAAATTGTATAACATCTTCCCTGCTTATTATATAATATAAGTATAAAAGGAGTCAAAGTATAGAAATGTTATTCTTAGAGTGTGTATGAGCTTAATTCAAGGTTGCATTGTCTATTTATATTCAGACCACTGATCTCCTATATGCTCACTTGACTTCTCTCATTGACATTCTAACATGCTCAATCTTCCCTACCTAAACACACATATACACATACCAGCATTCTTTCAGAAGCTATTATCCATTGCCTTAACTCTCTCACCCCCATTTACAGTCAAATTTTTTAGAAGTTGGCTATATATACTGAATCCTCACCTTCTATTCCAGTCTGGCTTCTGCTTCTATAACTTTGATGACACAGCATATACTGGAGTCACTAATAAATTATTATTTTTTATGTCATCAAATCAATGGAATGTTTTTTGGTCCTTATCTTAATTCTTAAGGTATTTTAATTCTACCGTACTTTCCTTTCTGAAGTTCTTTCTTTGAATGTACTTCTTAATTTCTTCCTGTCTGTCTGAAAGATCATTTTTATTCAAATTTATAAGCTTATCCTCTTTTACTTGACTATTAGCTATTGGTATAGTGACAGATTTGGAATCCTTCTACTTTCTTTTCCATATTGTATTATTTTCTCTCTAGATATTGCCAAACTTCCCACCCTAATCCTTAGCCATGAAATTAACTCATTATATGCTTCTGACTTTCAGATAAATATCTCTAGCTAAGACATATACTCTCAGGTTCATACCTATATAAATGAACCAAAATAATCCTCAAAATCATCAAGTACAAATTAAACTCATACTATTCCCCCTAAAATCCTTTCATGGTCTCCTGTATCGCTAAATGGAACCCCATCTATTTAGTCTAATTACAATCATCTATTTCCTTTGTACTCATATTTAATTAATTATAAGTTTCTTTTTAACTTCCTAAATCTCTAGATTTCATGAATTTATCTGTATTTTCATTGCCTACAACTAGTGCAAGATACTGACTACTAAAATGATTTCTAAAATATTCCTCCACATACATTCTGCCATCTTGTTATTGGTTCTCCATACTACAGCAAGATTAATCTTATCAAGATAGGGCTGTGTTCATTTTATTTTCCTATCTGTTTAAAATATCTTAATGGTTTCACACTGTGCTAAAGATAAAGATGAATATTTTTGATGTAACCTCAGAAGCCTGTAAAATCTGATCACCTCCTGTCTCTTCAGGATCATCTGACCCTATTCTTACTTTCATTTAATGCCCTAACACTAGCTTCATTCAGTTTTTCTTTAATAAACTTTATTTTGTAGAGAAATTTTGTGTTCATAGCAAAATTAAATAGAAGGTACAGAAGTTTCTTGTATACTTCTGCCCCCACACATGCATAGCCTTCCCTGTTATCAACATCTCCCACTAGAGTGGTACATATGTTACAACTGATGAATTATGTTGACTTATCATGATCACCCACAGTCAATACTTTACATTAGGGTTGACTCTTGGTGTTGTATATCCTATGGACAAATTTATAATGATATGTATCCACAATTATGGTATCATACAGAATAGTTTCATTGCCCTAAAAATCCTCTGGGCTCTGCTTATTTACCTCTTTTTCCCCCTAACCCTTGGCAACCACTGAGTTTTTACTGTCTGAATAGTTTGCCTTTTTCAGAATGGCATGTAGTTGGTAAGATACAATATGTAGTCTGTGCTGCTTGGCTTGTTTCATTAAGTAATATGCATTTAAACTTTCTCCATGTCTTTTGGTGGCTTGATAACTCATTTCTTTTTCATATAACACAATATTCTGTTGTCTGGACATACCACAGTTTATGTATTTGTTTTCCTACTGAAGGACATCTTAGTCACTTCCAAGTTTGTGCAGTTATGAATAAAGCTGGTATAAATAGCATGTGTGGGTTTTTGTGTGAACATAAGTTTTCAACTCATTGGGGTAAATACTAAGAAATGTAACTGCTGCATCGAATGGTAAAAATATGTTTAGTGTTGTACAAAAATAGTCATACTATACTGTCTTTTAAAGTGGCTGTACCATTTGCATTCCCACCAATAATGAATGAAAGTTCCTGTTTTTCTAGATCCTCACCTGCATTAGTTGATGCCAGTGTTCCCACCAATAATGAATGAAAGTTCCTGTTTTTCTATATCCTCACCTGCATTGTTAGTTGATGCCTATTAGAATTTTGGCCATTCTAATAGGTTTTGTAGTGGTATCTTATTGTTTTAATTCATAATTCTCTAGTTCCATAATTTTGCTTTGTCCAGAACATCACATAGCTAGAGTCATGCAGTATGTAGTTTTTTGAGATTAGTTTCTTTCATTTAGTAACATACATTTAAGTTTCTTCCATGTCTTTTGATGGCTTAATAGCCTTCATTCACTTTTTCCCCTTCTCTGAAATAATCTTCCTTCAACAAGTATGTTTTAGTACGAGCTTTAGTACTGATTTCAAAATTTTTTCCTCTGAAAAACATTCCCTTTATTCTGTTTCTTTTAAATGTGCTCTCGAAAACCCATTTTTTTCCCACATTATATTCACCAGTAATTATTTGATTAATGTCAGTTTCCCCAGTAGAGGAAATTCCATGAGGAGGGTTCATATTTCTCTTGTTTATTATTGTCTTCCCAGGACCTAGAAGAGTATGACTCATGTTAGGGGATAAGAAGTATTTTTTTAGCAAATGACTGTACAAATGAGTAAATAAGTGAATGAATAACCATTTAGTGGATAATTCAACATTCAGAAAGATATAGCACATTAACAAGAATATCAGTGCCATTTTATAAATTTCAAATTAATAAGGGCCTAAATATTAGTTTTCATTTGCCATATGATTTTTACTAGAACATTTTTAGTTTCTGTCTCTTCAGCATTTAATTTTTTTTTTTTTCCTTTTGAGGTTAATTGGGAAAATGATTTTCTGTTTCTTAGCCACATCTAAATGTTCAGTGATCTTCTCTTTTTCATTTGCTTGATACTCCTGCCCTTTCCTCAGGCCATCTAAGATTCTAGCTCTAAATGTTTTTGTATTTTTGTCTCTAGTATGAAATTTAGATTTCTTAATACAAGTAAATTCCTGATAGCCTGGTTATTTTTGTAGTGACTAGCTTAAGAGAAACTTTTGAAGAAATTATGCATCTTGCCTTTTTTGCGATATTTTATGAACGATGTGCTTGCTTACATGCTTAGGAGTCATACATTAAAATATTGACACATGAAATTTAATATTTATAATAGATCACTGTGTGGGATGCAATATTAGGCAAGAAATTAGCTAGGAGGTAATATACTGCTAGGAGATAATGGCTAATTGTCTAAAAAGAAAGACCTTGCATGTCGGCTGGTACCGCATTACTAATACTTAACATTTCAGCATGTAGAACTGTTCAATAAAACTTTCTGTGATGATAGAAATAGTCTAGTCTGTGCTGCCCCAAAACAACCACTAGTAACTGTTAACTACTGAAATATAGGAATGTGGCTAGTGTGACCAGGGAACTGCATTTTAAAACTTTATTTAATTTGAATTAAATTAAATTTAAGTAGTCACATGTAAAATCCATAGTACACATCTGGTCTTTAATCAAGAAACAACAAAAACTGAGTTTTTATAAATTAATGGCATTATCTCTGAGGCTGGCCTGATTATTGTCTGGTAATTTGGCAGTATTCAAATATCAGTAGTTACTCAGACCAGAAAAAGATGACCAGTGAGCTTCTTTGCTTTGTGGCCCTATAATCAGGCTAGGATTCTGTGGAGGTTTAACAAGGCTGTCTGACTCCAGTCCTTAAAGAAATGAGTTAAATAAGAGAGTCTTAATCCAAATCAGCATAAGCAAAGGAATGTACTGAGGAGCAAAGCATAACAAAGAGTAACAGGCAAATTGGACAATTAGAAAATACAAGAGACCCAGCTCCCTGAGGTTCCCTACAACAGAGATTTGTGAGAACAAGCAAGTGTGTCATTGTTAAGTGGATGTAATAACTCGTTAATTTGCAAATAGTGGATAAGATCTGAGATCTACATAACTACCTTCATTTATTTTAAAAGAACCAGAAAATTTACTTAGTTAAGCAAATTACTAATAATAAATACTGGTATTTGGTTTTTGGTTAATTCCTTTTATTTTTTCTGGAGTTTAAGCCATAATTATACCAAACGTTTTTAAAGCTTTTACTATATGTCAGATATTTTTTAAGTTCTTTACATTTATTCTTAATTCGCTTGTGAAATAATTCTAGGTGCAGTTATATTTTAAACTTTGTAGAGAAGAAAACAGAATCAAAAAAATAGGGTGACTTCCTAAAGACAAACATTAATTGTAGCCACCATCTGAACCTAGGCTGTTTGCTTCCAAAGCTACTATTCTTAACCACTGTTTTAGATTTCTCCTATATTATAATTTTTATTTAATATTTGAACCCCTAGAAGAGTGCCTGCCTACATAATGAGTATATAATAGTTCTTAAACCAATCAGAATCTTAATATGCTAAATTATAAAAAATATTTTTCAAATGAGAGTCTACCATCCAATTGGATTCTACTTATCCAAAATGTAAAGAAACTGGGTCACAGGAAAATTAAGGCAGTATGTCAAAGTCAAAAAGCCAGAGTCTTGATTCAGATAGCAGAGACTATCTGAAGTCCAGAGCCTAGGACTGGGACTAACCTGCCAGATTTCCTCAATTATGCAAATAAATATAAAAACATTTTAACATATCAGTTCTACATACTTTTTTTCAGCTGTTTAAATACTCATTTTTGGCTGACCGTTAAATTATGTAGGATATCTTTGCATGTTACCTTTTTTTTTCTTCTTATAACTCCTCTTTCCTACTACTCCAGGCTTCTTAAAATAACTGATCTCCTCTAGGAAGCCCCTTGAAGTTAACCTATGCTGTCTTCCCTATAAATTCTCCCATCTCTCCCCTGCTACCACTATCATAAAATTATAGCATCTTTGATCCTCAGAGACCTTAAACACCATAGATTCTGAAGTGCTTTAGAAATCAAGTCTGAAATGAAAATGAAGGCCATAGTTCAGTGTTTTGCTCACACAGCTATTTAAGAATAAAAGTTGGACTAAAATATATTCCTTACTTGGACTGTTCTCTACATAATATTCTACCTAAATATATCTAGTTGTTCTTTTTTTTTTCTGGTTTATGTAATTTTGTTGTTGTTGTTTTTTAATACACAAATTTTAATTGTAATTTGACTATCATTTTTATTTTTTTCTATTCTTAATCTTTGTCTTTAAATTTTCCATAAGCAAATATACGCTCAGAGTGCAAGATTCAGGATTTGGTGTAGTGTTGTAGGGTCATATGGACTGCTTAGCACAGTGAAAATAAAAATGAAGAATTGTTAGTATAGATTTTTATTTGCTATTCACCATGGAAATCAAAAACTTGGACTTATGACATTTTGATGATTCGGTATTATAAATCATAAGGGCATTTTGCTATTTCAAATTTGAAACCAGTTTTGTCTCAGATGGAAAATTCAGAAAGTTTTTTATGAATTCTCTCCCAACTCAGATTTAAAATCTATGAGAACATTTTAATCATGTCATGCTAATGGACAGCATCTGAATAAAGTCCAAAACAATTTCAGGGGAGTAAGTTATATCCCTAGGGCAGCAGTATGCAACACAGGACTGTCAGAAGTTGTCTCACTTATTTTATCTCTCATTGATTTCTGAAATTTCAAAGGAGACAAATGAAGGTCAGAGTATCTACTATATAGTGGCTAACACTAACCACAGTTCCCAATCAAGCTTGGATCTGCCAAATAATAGTTATCTACATCTTACAATGTGCTTCCCTTATAGCAAAAAAAGTTTTCTGAGCTCATATGATGCCTATTCCTCAAACAAACTCAATTTGAATAACTTAATGAGGCTATGAGTGCCTAGATGCAAGAATTTGTGTAGTTTTCTTTTTTTAATTTTATAGACTTTATTTTTTAGAGCAATTTTGGTTCAGAGCAAATTAGGTTTTTACTCAAAATATTTTTACTCAAAATATTTTAAAAAATTAGGTTTTTACTCAAAATATTTTTACTCAAAATATTTTTACTCAAAATATCAAATCAGAAATTATCAGAAGTATATACTTCAGGACATACCCATAGCTTATTATTAAAATGACCACATTTATTAATTGCAATATTTTAAAACACAATACACAGTATCTCAAACTTGCTAAAAAATATTTAGCTAAACAAATCATTGCCAAATATTGGTTAAAATTTAACCAACCCTAACGGTCCATATATTAATAGCAACAGCCTTTTTTATAGATGAGAATTTTATAGTATTGAATTTCCTTAGCTTTGTGAGCTTTCTTTTCTTTCAATGACACTTTTAAAAATAAAATTATCCCTTTGTTCTTAGCCCTTCAAAAATTTGAAGAAACAACTAAGGCATTTTATGGTGAGTGTACATTCTACAATGAAATCTGTATTTTCCAGAATTTTACTACACAGAAAAAGAAAAACCCCAAATCTTGTATGTATGCGATTAAAAATGTATTCTTCCAGGATAAGTTTTGAAACAAATGGCTAAATAGAAAGTAAAGTTAAAAAAAGCAGGATATTAGACTTTATTTTCTCCTTTAATTATTCCCAAATGAAACAAGACAATAGCATATTGTCAAACACAACTAAGCCCTGCATTGACTCTCTTATACTTGTTTTTATTGCATGACAATGTTTTATTTCATCACAAAATTCATGAACATCCTTTCAAATTAGTTAAAATATATTCATTAGATTTTCAAAAGTTCCTAAGAAGTCAGGATCCTTTTCCATCTCTATCTACTTTTTCCTATATGTTGACCTCATTATTTCCAATAGGCATCTTAGGGTACCTGGAAATAAGACTACATAACTCCTCAATTCTTAAAGTTTTATCACCAAAGAGATGATAAAACTTTACTTCCAGCTCAAATGAGAAAATGCTGTGGAAGGACATAGACTAGCTAATAATGGTTTGTGTACTCACTAGTTATACCAATCATTGTAGTTGGTGAAAGAGTTTTATGACTTGCTTGGCTGTGGACAAGTAGCTATTATTCATCCAGTCTAACAGCTACAGCCAAGGAGGTGCATTACTTTTTTTTTTAGTTTATTTTTTTATTTTTATATCTTAGGTGAGGTAACCCTTGGTTGACCTCACAGATTGCAAGGACCTTGTCAGTTTACAATCCCTTATTTTTTATTTTTTATGCCTATAGCACCTGGTCTTTTTAGGTGGTCTCCCATCCAAGTACTAACTAGGCCTGACCCTGCTTAGCTTCCGAGATCAGACGGGATCAGGCTTGTTCAGGGTAGCATGGCCGTAGACTGAAGTGCATTCATTTAAAATGGCCATTTCCATTTGGAATATATATTTGGTGACAAAAAAGAAAGTGAGCTGTTTCCCCCAAAAGAGTTTAATAAAACACAGCCACTTCAGAGAATCAGAGGAATAAACACAATTCCACTTATACCCATAAATGGATTCTTAGTTTCTAAGAATATAAACTTCTTCGCCTCCCTACTTATTTATTTTATTATATCTAAGAACATGTTCCATGTGGATAAAATATATTGCTTTTACTTAAGTTTACTTGTACTTCGCGATACGCAAAAAAATCTGTGGGTTTTGACTAAATCTATACAATAAATTAGGCTGCCCAGTTGTGTACTTTGAAACATCTAGCTGATGGCCATTCCCCATCTCAGCCTGTATCATGTGCATTTTTGGAATGCCCCATGGATATTCTTAACCAACTGCCATAATATTCTTCATACAGAGAGTGTAATTTAGCTTTCTTTCCTCCAGTGATCAGTTAATGGATTATTTTCACTTAAATCCATGTAAGACACAGTCTTTTCTGCACAATGGAAGAAAAAAGTAAACAAGAAAACTAAATACTTGATTTTGATTGTATTCTTTGCACCATTATTATAGAGATCTAAGTAGCACCAGGGAGAAAATATTGAGCAAAGAAATGAATAAGCAGCAAGTGTTCAAAAAGAACTCAGATTTATAGCAAGAGTCTATTCTTCATTATTCTAGATAGAGGCATGCCAACCAAGACTCCTTCGGTCTTAAACAAAGCAAATGCTCTCTTCTCTGGTCCTACATCCACCATGGTCTTCAGTGTTCTACCTTTCTCAGTGAGTATGGATGGACAAAGTTAATCAGATGAGATCCTTTATACTTATAAGGCGGGAAGACTGAAAAAAAAAAAAACTAACTATATTTGAAAGAAAATTCCATTGTCCACTTAGATAATCCCTAGGGAAGTTTTCTAGTTAGTCACCAGCAGCTTGTTTTGACAGGGCAACGACTATCCCTTAAGCTACAAACTTGTGAATTTCAGCTGCAAATGCATTAGAGAATCAAGCTTAAAGGCTTCATTCTACTTCAGAACTGCTTTATACAGAATGAAAACAGAAAGTGCTGCTCCACTGATATATTTTGATCACTTAAAAGGAAATCAAAAGTTTCTAAAATAAAGAAAAATGTGGTCATTTTGATCAAATCTGCACATGCTGAGTGATATAAAGAATTGTGACAAATCTTTGGATCATGTAAGTGAAAAATATTTTTCTCTTGTAGCTATTAAAATTATGTTTTCAAAGATCATCTACTGACATTGGAAATTCTCACTGTATATTTTGAAATGAAAAAAAAGCAATTTTAAAACCTTATTAGTGTGGTTCCAGTTTTGATAGATATACATAAGCATAAATAAAAATAAGAAGAAAAATCTACCAACATGTTACAATCATTGTATCTAAGCGTCAAATTTAAGGCCAATTTTAATTTTATCCTAATTACCTGTATCTTCTAAATACATTGCATAAAACTGGTTTGTTATTTTAATGATTGAAAGCTGGGGCTCTAGGGTGAGAATGACTATGTATAAATTATAATTCCGACTCTTACTAGGTGCATGATATTGAGCAAGTTTAATTTCCCCCATTTTTAGAATGGCAATAATACTGGTACCATCATAATAGCATAGCTGTGAGAAACTGAAATAATGTATATAAAGCACTTAACACAGTGCCTTGCACATAGTAAGATCAATAAACACTAGCTTTTTTCTATTGTAATTGTTAAGAAAGTTATTTTTCCAAGTGATATTTTTTTGCCTAGGAATAAACGTATGTACATTGCCCAATCTAACACAAATCATTATGACTTAAATTTATGGGAAATTAGGCCGTTTAATACTTATTTTTGGATAAGAAGCTCTGCTAGGGGCTCAACTGATGCAAAAAGTAAAAGTGTTGCCGAACCTTAGATTTAGCTGGTGATATTTATGATGAGTTATTACTAGTCACTGTAAAATAAACATCTGACTGGAAGTTATATTTACAAGGAGCAAAGTGCTCTGTGAAAAGGGTGTTCCGGGTTCTCACTTGTTTCAGAAAGGAGAAAATCCAAATCACGTTTACATTTCTAAAAGAACATGAAGTAGCTTGACAATCTTTTATGTAATAGAGTCTAGATTTTTCAAAACACAATGTCTTAAAGAAAGAAATGGGAAAAGTTAGAGATTACCTGAGTTCTAGAGCTGTGAATAATTCTCATTGTTCTCGTGTTCACATCTGAAGTTGGGCCAATGCATGAATAATTTGTAATCTTGTGAAAATGTCTAGGAAGAAAATATTGATGAATCCCTATTGGTAAACCATATGCCAAAGTATCACTTTTGTTAAGCTTTGATTTTAATTCTAATAATTAAATAGGATTCTGGCTAAGAGTTTCTTTCTTTTTTCTTTCTTTCTTTCTTTCTTTCTTTCTTTCTTTCTTTCTTTCTTTCTTTCTTTCTTTCTACTCTTTTAATTAAGAGTAAAGCAGGATCTAGGCTTTACTTTGGCTCTCAATGCAAGTACATGCAACACCACCTATGACATCGGTTAATGAAATCCAGTAAGTTTCAGGTGTACAATTTAACAGTAAGGCATATATATATTGCATTGTGTGTTCCTCACCTATAGTTAGACTTCTTTCTGTCACCACATATTTGACCCCTTTTACCTTGTCTACCTCCCTCCTCCTGATTCCCATCCTACCCTCTGTATATTGTCCATGTCCATAAGTCTCTGTTTGTTCTGTATGTTTCTTGCTTATAAATATCCCACATATAAGTGATATATATCCCACATATAAGTGATATCATGTGGTTTTCAACCTTTTCTGTCTGGCTTATTTCACTTAGCATGATTATCTCAAGGTCTATCCATGTTGTCACAATTGGCAGTATTTCATATCTTCATATGGCTGAGTAATATTCCATTGTATGTATGTACTACAGCTTCTTTATCCAATCATCTGTTGTAGGACGCTTCGGTTGCTTCCATGTCTTATTCATCGTGAATAATGCTATGAACATCGGTGTGAAAATATCTTTTCGGATATAAGTTTTCAAGTCTTTGGAGTAAATACCCGGTAGAGGGATTGCTGGATCACGTGGTAGATCAATTCTTAGTTTTTTTGAGGAATCTCCATACTGTTTTCCATAGTGGCAGTACCAATTTGCAGTGTATGAGGGTTCCTTTTTCTCCGCATCCTCTCCAGCATTTGTTATTACTTGTTCTGCGAATTACAGCTATTCTGATAGGTTAGTATCTCATTGAATCTAAGTTATTTTATAAATAAAATCTGATCCTAGGAAAATGCCAATAGTTTAAGATATTATTAGGATTAATATTAGAATTATTGGAATGTTTTAAAAGTAGGCAAATTGATGTAATGTTGATATGAAAAAAAATAGACAAGATACATCCCATTCATTTATTCTACCTTTTACACCCCTTGCCTTTGAGGTCAAATTTATAAAATCTTTAAGTCTAAGGTCCTTAAGTTTAGTTCCTATGTTTTCTTCTATGCAATTTATTGTTCGGGTCTTAAAATCAGGTCCTTAATCCATTTTTAATTAATTTTGGTGTGTAATGATAGACAACAGTCTAGTTTCATTCTTTTGCAGGTGGCTTTCCAGTTCCCCCAGCACCATTTATTGAAGAGACTTTCCTTTTTCCACTGTATGTTTTTGGCTTTTATGTTGAAAATTATTTGCCCATATAAATATGGGTTTACTTCTGAACTCTCGATTCTGTTCCACTGATTTGTGTGTCTGTTTTGCTGCCAATACCATGCTGTTTTGATTACTGTCACTTTGTAGTATAATTTGAAATCAGATAGAGTGATGCCTCCAGCCCTGTTCCTTTTATTCAGAATGGCTTTGGCAATCTGGAGTCTTTTTGCTTCCATCCAAATCTGATGATTTTTTGTTCTATTTCTTTAAAAAATGCCGATAGGATTTTGATGGGGATTGCATTATATCTGTATAATGTTTTAGGTAATAAGGTCATTTAAACTATGCTGATTCTTTAAATCTAAGAACAGAATATCTTTCCAATTTTTTGTATCTTCTTCGATTTCTTTTAATAGGGTCTTATAGTTTTCAACATATAGGTCCTTCATATGTGTCATTAGATTTATTCCTAGGTATTTGATTTTTTTTGATGCAACAGCAAAAGGAATTATTTTTCCACTTCTTTTTCTGACACTTCATTATTAGAATATAGGAACGCTATGGATTTTTGAACATTGATTTTGTGTCCAGAAACTTTACTGTATTTCCTTATTGTTTCTAGCAGTGTTCTTGTGGAGTCTTTAGGGTTTTCTATATAGAGAATTATGTAATCTGCAAATAGTGACAGTTTGACTTCTTCATTTCCCATCTGGATGCCTTTTATATCTTTCTCTTGCTTTAGTGCACTTGTTGGTCTAAATAGTTTCTTCAATAAACATTTTTCAAATCTTAATTTTTGTGAAAGGTAAAATTGTTTCTGATATGCTGCATGTTTATACCTTGTGGTAATGTGAGAAAATTAGTATTTTTTAATACCTTTGATTAAAGGTTTTAAAGACAATAATATTGTTCTGTGTTTTATTTCCCCATTATATACTACTATTACATAATATCAAAGATAACTATTTATCTGGTATTGGGTCAAAATGAATAAGTTAAAATAATTTGGTAATTTGCTATCATAAATTCCTGTTGTACTTCTAGTTAAATAACTGCTATCTATTTTTATGATCCAATAGATAGCAAATTGATCAGATGTGTTGTTTTATTTTATTCTCTCATCACTGGATTAGATAGATGTTGTGAGCTGTAAAACTGTGCCTTGGAAAAGACTGTGTTCAGCTATTTTGATCAAAATTATCTACTCAGTAGTTTTTGCCTTTTAATCTGCCTTGTAATTTTTGTTGTAAGCCAGATATCATGTACTAGGTAAAAGGAACCCTGGTAAATAGGCCTTTAGTGGTGTGGTGTTAAGGTGTAGAGGGAGGGGAAGCCTTCTATAGTCCAATGATTAGGTCTCAGCCTTTTAGTGAGCATGTACTCCAGGAGCATGTGAACCTCACATGTGCTTCTCAGTCCTCTTTCATGCCCTCCCCATGTTTAGGTGGGATAAGATGGCTACAGGGGGCTGGAGTTGGGTATCTCCCTTCCCTCAGATTGGTTAGGCTTTACTAAAACTCTAATAGGATAGTCTCTGGTCAATTAGGTTCTCCTGAGGGCAGGCCTTCTTAAGAAGACAGAGTGCTCTGGTTTATTTCAAAATGGTTACTTTTCCTCTCCTGTACCTGGAAGCCCAAGAGGAATTTTTTCTGTTCTTCAGTGGGGGAACCTGGTAGAGCTCCTAGAGGTAAGACTCACAAAAGGGTGCCCCCCGAGCCCCGTCTTCCTTAAGACTGGTCCCCCATCTGGAGTATTTAACTCTCAGACTTGTCTATACTGAGCCTCCAGCAATTTTTCAGTTGTAATTTAGATTTCCCTATATTAACACTGGTTCCTGCAGAGGTTTCAGCTCATGGATTTCTGCTGCAATAAATTGTGATTTTCCATATTCACTGTCTGTCTGTCTCTACAATTTTGGGGGCAGTGTTTTGCCTTGAGAACTCACTTCTCTGATAGAGAAGTGCAGATTTTTACTTCTTGTTAAGACAGAGTAATGACTTTCAAGCTCCTTACATGCTGGACCAGAAACTGTAATGAGTCCATATTCATTACTTTTTTTAATCAAAGTAATACATATACATATTTAAACAGTCAAATGAAACTCCAAGGCTTGTAATGACAACCAGCAGCACCCTCCTCCACCTCTCTTGCCTTTAAATTCTCCAGATTCTTGATTCCCTGAAAAAACAATTTTTCACTCTTGAAAATGTTTCTTCTTATATTTCCTCCATTCTTCTGAGTTATTTGCTCAGATATGTCTTTTTGTTTTAAAATTTTAGATTACATCTATTGAATTTGGAAGATTTAAGGTACTACCTAATGGCTATAGAAAAAAATAGTCCTAGTTCTCACAACCCCAACATTGTCACATTTTCAAACTCCACACCCACCCCTTAGGAGATAATATCGTCCCATAATCTAATTGAGTTGAATGAATTATCTTTAGTCTACTGTAATTTTATACATATGGTTCAGGGTAGGGCCATGTTGTAAAATGTGACTGCATTTATTTATTTATTTTTTTGGACAAACTTTTTTTCCAGAGTTAGAAAGTTGCCTCATTTTTCCTTAGTTATTTACTTATTTCGTTTTTACGCAAGTATTTCTTCAAACTCTGACAGAAGTGCACAAGTACTCTCAACATGGACAAACACCAAATTCATTATTTTATTAACTAACATTTGTGAGCCTTACTTTTCTATTCCTGTAAGGTAAACTGACTCGCCATATTTGCCAACTATACCACTGAAACGCTGGGTATTTCTTTGATTCCATGCCATTCTCTTTCTTGATTTAAATGTATTTTGGGATCTATGTGTGTTATTGTTGTTACTTTGAACGATGGTAAACTTGCAATTTAAGTATGAAGCACAAAGAGCTGCTGAGAAGTTCCATATGAAAGGTTTGGCTTTTGGATTTTATTGCAGAGAAAATGGACAGGACTCAGCTATTATTTAGCTGACCCCAAATTTTAACCCCTATGGATTTTTTTTTTTTTTCTCTTGGTCCAGTTTTTTTTTTCTGAGAAAATCTGGCAGCTGGTGTTGAGAGGCAAGAGGTAGAAGATGCCTCAGAGGATCACTATCATTTGTTCTTTTAAGCAAAATCTCCTATTTCTGATAAAGTGCCCTGCCTTTTCCACCATTGCTTTTCATTGTGTCTGATTGTGTTTTTCTTTCTGGTGAATCGTTTACCTGAATTCCCTGCTCTGCGTTTACTGATTTGAAATTATCCAAATAACTTGATTTTATTCTTTATTTCTCTCTCATTCCTTCTTTCCTTTCTTTCTTTATATTTATTTCTAAATGTAATTTTTTCTTTATGTTTTCTTATCAAACGGTTAAAATTCTAAGACAAATTTAGGCCTTTAGTTAATTTGGAAATATGTTAAAAATTTAAAGTAATGTATGCTGATCATGTTATTCAAAAGCAACAGTATCAATAAAAGATCTAAGAATTCTTCTTTGAAAAATAATGAAACTCTATTAATACAGTAATTTTAATTTTAGATTTCTAATTAACTCTTAATTCTAAAGGCAGTGAAGTGCCTAAAGCTTCAAAGAGTAAGGATGCTGTAATTGTATTTTTTTGAAAATACAACAATTAACTTTTAAGTTATTAATGCCTTTTTTTGTGGCAGAATTACTCTACTTGGTATTAAGAATATACTTAGAATACTTTCTTCTCAAACAAAATAAATAATGTTTTGTTTCAAATAAATCAGTGCCACATATTTTTCACTAGGTGATATAAGAGGTAAGTTTATATTTCAGTTTCTTTAGAATTTGAAATATTTGATTGCTTCTTTTATAAAAAGAAACCCAAGTTTCATTTTCACTGTTCTGGTGATGAAATCCTGAATATCAATGAAGAAGCTTTTTTTTTTTTTAAATTGAGCCACTTCTTTAATAAAATTACATTGGTTCTCTAACTTAGTCTTGTCATTAGAAACCAAGATAATATTGACCAGCTAGGAGAACCTGCCAATGAAGTAGCATATTGGTTGTAATGTCCCTCGGCAAAATTTCTGTAAGTGAAACATATTTTGGCACTCACAGGCTCCAAGGATTATAGGCCTCTGTTCACTTCTCCTTAGATCTTAATTCTTCATGTGCCAAAGAGGTCTCTGACTTCTGAATACCTGGTGCCTAAGCCTTGCTATCAGAGGTTGCTAATTCCTTCTTCGAAGCATCCTTTGTACAGTAGTCCCCCCTTACCCACTACTTCATTTTTTGCAGTTTCAGTTACCCGCAGCCAACTACAGTCCAAAAATATTACATAGAAAATTCTATAAATAAATAATTCATACATTTTAAATTGCAACTGTTCTGAATAGTGTCATAAAATTGTGGTCCTGCCCAGGATGTGGATCACCCCTTATCATACGTACAATATATTGTTGAAATTGTTCTTTTTTATTATTAGTTAGTTATGAATCTCTTAAATTGCCAATTTATAAATTAAATGTTATTACAGGTATGTATGTTTAGGAAAAAACCTAGTATATGTAGCGTTTGGTACTATCCACCATTTTCAGGCATCTGCGGTGGGTCTTGGAATGTATCCTCTTCGGATAAAGGGGACTATTGTATTATCCCTTCTTCTCCATTTCTCCAACCCTGCCTTATATTCTGCAACTATTATGAATCTCCTCATATCACTTCCTGACTTTGTCCTTTTCCTCTCCAAATCTAGCATTTCTTTGACTTCCAAAGTCAAATGACTAGGATCTTCCAAACTATGCTTCTATTAAATCATTCTTTCTTAAAAATGTAGTAGTTTCTTATTTCATTCCTAACTCACCCATTTTAAGTCTAAGCTTCCTTGAATGACTTTTAATATTCTTTTTCCATTATAGCCACACTGATGTCCCCACCATTCACACTTAGTACATACTTCTTCACTATTTGTTTTTGTTTTCATTGTTGTTTTCCTTTAGAAAATCCCGCATTATTTCTCTTAAATTTTCCAAGTCATGTCAAATCCAGGCCAATTTAGCCCATAATTGATGTTCTCACTCTGAGTTATTATAAATGTTTTCAGATAAAATCTAATAAACATATCCCTTATTTATATTATTTTCTCCTTCCTTCTTTCTTTCCTTCCTTCTCTCCTTCCTTTCCTGCCTTCTTTTTAATTATTAAATTTTCTTTCTCTGTTCTTTTCATTCCACCTATATTTATAACACATAAAATTATAATTACTACATATTGGTAATGTCAGACCATACCAATTATCTGACATACTCTTCTTTTGCCTTTTAGTTATTGGACCCCCTGACTTTTAACTGAACACATGACAACCTGCATGTGGGCATGTAACTAAGTTCCAGCAACTTGGATATGAGCAAAAGTGACATGTGAGATTTATGGTTCATATCTTTGTACTCTACTCCTTTTCCTCCTTCCTATGGGCCAAAATATATAGAATTGAAATTTCTGAACCAACTCTACTCATGCAGAAGAGGATAACCTTATAGAAGGGGTATGATTTGAACCAGACTTTTAAGGCAGAGTGTGTTTAAAATTTTCTTGAGTGTATTTGTCTATTCTATATTTTCTTGGATATACAGAGCATATCTTCTATTTCAATATTTATAACCATGTAGTAAGTTTTTGTTCAAGATCCTTGTTCAAAATAAAAAGATACAATATTACTATCACTTAAATTGTAAAGTAAGTGTTCAGATAGAAATGGTACTTGTTAGGAATTAAGACCCTAATTCAAAGTAGATTTTCATGATGAATTTTCAAGTAACATTGGTCAGTAGTAAAGATTTATCAGTATAAACAGTAACATCTGACAAAGCACTTGCCATATATTAGCTATAGTAAAAAGTATCTTACATGTATCAAGTTACATGTTTCAAGTATCTCTCCAAAGAATCTGTGAGTCTCACTAATTTTTCCAATTTATGTAAGAGGACGGTGGCCAAGAAATATTAAATAATTTTGCCATGATCAAACAGTTGGCAAGAAGAAGAGATGGGATTTGAATTTGTTAACATTAGATCTAGAGCCATGCTCTTAACTACTGTGCTATACTATTCAGTAAGTACATTATATCTTTTCTCATATCCATGAAACCAAGACACATAGACAGTTAATTACTCCACCTATAATTCCAGATCAGGAAATGTATCTGTAAGTAAAACATTGAAGTAAAAAAAAAAAAAAAAAAAAAAGCTTTATAAAATCACTCTACAACAAAGCAAAGTGAAAGTTGAGAAAGTAAGGCAGGAATTTCAGATGTATTTGAGAGAGATAGAGATGGAGAAAGGAAGAGAGGGAAGTTGTGTGTGTGAGAGAGAGAGAGAGACAGAGAAAGGAAGAGAGGGAAGTGGTGTGTGTGAGAGAGAGAGAGAGAAAGAGAGAAAGAGAGAGAGAGAGAGAGAGAGAGAGAGAGAGATCATTAGAGATAATTTTTATGAGGACATTTTTCAGGTTTCCAATTTTGCTTCATAAGAATTATATCTTAAATGGTTTGGGGATTGAAGGAGTTCAGGATATGCAACCTGAAAATATGCCACTAGTTATATTGATTTTGGGCTGAAGTCACTTGAAAAACAGCGCATGCAGTGGATGGCTTTCTCTGAACTCCTCTTGTTTGCCTAAAGACAGACTCTCCAAAAGGAACTCAATTGTGATAAATCCCTTCCCAAGAGTTTCATCAACCCGAGAAGATTGACTTATTACAGAAGAGGTGACTAGAAGTCAACACATATCCAAGGCAAACTTTGTTGCAAACTACCATATTTCCCATCTTTTTTACTAACGGACTATTTATCTTTCCTAAAAATTATTTACTCTCCCTTAAATTGCCATAATCTCCCCTCCCTTTTCCCTATTACATGATATATAACCTCTCAAATCTCACTGCTTTTTTTGGGTATACACTTTTTTTTTTCTTGTGGTGCTCATGCAAATAGTATTAAAAATTAATAAATTTGTATACTTCTTCTCCTGTTAATCTGCCTATCAGTTTATTTCATAGACTCAGCAAGTGAATGTAGGAGGGTAGAGAGAAAATCTTTCCTTCCCTATAGTGTCATGCTATGGGCCCTTAGATATTCAACTATTTTCTGCTCTTTCAAATAACAAATCTCTATTAAGAATTGATACATTATTAGGGGCCACTAAACTTAGAACAGTGGTATTCCCTGACAAGGCTGTGATTCCTTAGATTCTCACTTTTTGCTTTTTAAGCAAACTGTGTATGTGCACTTTCTAACCGAGGGGGAAGCATTCAGCAAATCTTTGAATATTAAAATGCAACCAGGTGATTGTGCATAGTCACCATTCTGGTCCTACAATCATCTTTTCTACCTTAAGACCAATTATTTTATTTGATAAAGACAACTGACCCCCCTCCCCCCCCGCCGCCTCCACTGTAGGAAATTGGCACTATAGAATTAGATCACACATGTGGCTATTTTAATTTAAAAATTAATTAATTAAATGTTAATTTAATTTAAAATTTAGTTCCTCATTGGTACTAGCCACAGAATCAAGTGCTCAATGTCATAAAAGGCTAGAAGCTCCTGTATTGGACAGCACAGATATAGAACATTTCATCATCATGTTATAAAAATCTTTGAGCATCTATGTTTCTTTATCATGCTACTCATTACACTTGGCTGGAGAGCTTTAAAAATTGCAGATGCCCTGCTACCACCTCAGACTGATTTAATCAGAATGGCTCAAGGTGGTGCCAAGATATTGGAAATTTTTTTAAAGTGTTCTGAATCTAATGAGCTTAGGTGGCTAGGGTTGAGATTCAATTCTATAAAGTAAAATTTATCTTTCTTGAATCAACGACTCTTTTTTGAAATGTATCTTTTCACTCAGCATTTAAACATGATAAAAATCTCTTGTCTTGAGAACAAACAAAATCTCCCCTAAAATCTCAATAACTATGACGGCAATAACAGTGACATTTCCTCTTGATCCCAGATGCCATTTCTCCACTCAACACTCTTATTATCTGCAAGGTCAAATTCTTTAAATGTGTACCATATTCCAGAGTGGCAACTTTCTCTCTTCCTGTTTATTTTAATCCTTACTCTGACTAGTCCTGGCTTCCATCTCCATTATACCACCAAAGTGACTCCTAGTAAGTTGACCAATGACTTCCACTTCACCAAATGCAGGCAACATTTTCAATGTTTATCTTAGTTGATTCTCAGGAGTCCTTAACACACTTTTGGCAAATTTATCCTTAAAACACTCTCTGCCTTGCCTCCTCTGATGTATAGTCTCCTTGCTTTCCTATTCTGTCTCTGAAGTCTCCCATGCTTTTTCTTTCTGCTACCTCTATCTTATTCCAAGCTACCATAATCTATTTCTTATAAGTGACTTATCTACATCAATGCTAGCCACCCTCAACCCCTAACTTATTCAGTATATTGCAGCCAAAGAAACCTAAAGATGCAAGAAGGGTTATGCTTTGCACTTGCATTAATTATTTCAATATTTTTTTCTTTTAGGTTGCAGACCAAAATCTATTATTCAGGCTTGTAAAGCTCTGCATGATCAGCCACCCCTTACCTCCCCAGCCATTAAATTTTCAATTCTCCTTGCTTTTAATGCCTTAACCAAGTTGATTTTTTTTTTTTTTCGAATGCTACTTATCTCAAGATCTTTCATATGCCATTTTCTCTGGAAAGATTTTCTTTTCACTAATACTATTTATGTTTCATATTCCGGCTCAAATATCATATCCTTAGGAAAGTTTTCCTTGATTTATGAGTTTAGGTTTTCCCACTATTTACTCTCATTATCCCAGTAACTTTATTCAACACGATTAATTACAGTTTTAAAAATATGTTAATTTGCATGATCGTTTGATTAATGTCTGCCTCCTCGAGTCAATCAGTTTCTGGACAATAGGTACTATATCTATCTCACTCTAGATTTTATATCTAGTACCCTAGCATAATGCATGACTCATATCAGATGTACAGTAAATATTTATTGGATAAATGAAAGAACAGTAATTGATAGCAGTATACAACTTAGTTTTAAACACTGAGAAAATAAGTTAGTTGTATAATGAGGAAATATTAGATATTTGGAACTTCTGATACTCTTAGAAAAATAAGGGTTCATTATTAAAGGTAAACAAATATTTTATTTTTAAATGGCATGATCAATCTGATCAAATAGTGAATAATTCAGACTAAACCATTGCAAGCAGTTCCTGTCTTATAAACCCATTCTCTTGTGTCTAGAATGAAAACAGGGAAGTTACTGTAACAGTACATAGTATGTGTTGGAGGGCTATCTGCTGCAGAAGGGGAAAAAAAATGAACATTATCCTTATTACGTAGATCAATTGCCTGAATATTCAAAACTTTTGTCTTTTATCCACTCTGTCCATGTACCCAGAACTGAAAGCAATTTAATCTCAAGTAGATTACAAAATAATTTAAACATACGGCATGGTAAATTTATTTGTTTCCAGAAGCACGTGCAAAACTATCCAGGGCATCAAGAATTCTTCTCGCAACAAAAACAAGCAAACAAAAACATAATGAGGAAAAAACTGACATCTTGCTCTGAAAAATATTGTTTTAAATATGGACATTTGCTTAGCCTACAAAAAATATGAATAAAATCTATAGTTTTCTTTAAATCATTAAGACAATAATAAAAATGAATATGCCCTGTTTTAAGGGCTAGATTTTGGCAATGGGACATTGACAATGTTCTCTTGGCAGAGGCAATAAATAAATGAATAACAAGATGTGGCCCAAAGTGACAAGGGTAAGAAAAGTCAAGCATGGTTTCAGAGACATACTAGGCTCTTATTAAATTTATTTATATGCCAGGGAATTTTTTGATGCCTCATTGGTTTAGAGATGCTCACAAATTCTTTCTTGGATGAAGTCATGATAGAAATATGGTACAGTCCTAAAGTAATCAAATACTATGAAATAAATATAAAGTATGTAAACAACAACAGAATTACATTTCTTGATGACTTCTTTGAACAGATATTTGCCTACTTTTCTGAATAAGGCATGAAGATAGAAGTTACATGAAATGAATTCTTGCTACAAAAGTCAGTTAAGGAGTCAGTAATATTTGCATATGGACCCCAATTCTTTTAGGTTCTTTTTTTATCCCAAAAGAGGATTAAACTGATGGAAACAGATAAAAAGGCTGTAATGTAGGGCGAGCTGGTTTATTATGCAATAAAGAAATTTTAGTTTGCAGAGTAGTCAACTTCCTTTAATACTTTCAAAGAAGTAGAGATTATGTCTTGGGAGAAATATATCTATATGGCTGTTGAACTTTTTTTGTAGTTTCTAACATTGAAAATACATTCCTTTTCCTTAAAAAATTATTTCCACCTATACAGCATTTTGTGGTGAATCTCAATGAAGTTAGTGTCCTGAGAATGATATATCTTAAACATCAAAGAATGTCAGACAGTTTCTTTGAGCTAAGGAATCCCATATTTTTGAATAAATATGTCCTACTTGGTATCTTTTCATTAAGGGCCACCTGAGAACATTTATAAAACTATATCTGTAAATAATATTATTTATGTTAAAGGGTAATGGGATTTTTAGTTTATAAATTATTGATTATAATGTTTTGAACATTCCTTGGAATAGAGTAGTATCAGAATATTGGAATACAGGGAGTCGTCAACGCTCTGTCTCAGTCTTCCAAGAAACTTTACTGAGGAAGCTTTTTCTTTGACTTTAAACGAAAGTGTTGTTGAGATGAGAGAGAAGAGGCAGGAAAAGAGTCAAGATAAAAACATTTGAAAAATGAGACAGAAAAGCCAGGAAAAGACAAAACAATTGAAGATTCTCATTCATCCAGTGATAATATCTTTGAAAGCTGTCATAAAGGAAGCTAATTAAAAAGAATAACCTACTCATTTAGAAAGAGCACAGAAAGAACATTAGAATGTTATTTTGGAAAAATGTTAGTACAATATGAACTGGCAAATAAAAATGTTCTTTTGATATCTGGTAGAGATTGTTCACTATATCTCATGAACGATTCTCTTTTTCACTTCATGTCCTCTCTTTAATTAAGCATCAGGGTTAGGCAAAGCCCAAGTTTTAACTTACTAATTATCATCAAGGAGATGAGATAAGTTATAGCAAAATAGGACTGGATCAAAGAAAAAGAAATCTCTACAGCATTCTGAACAGATTTTGACCCTGGGTTCTAATTCTAATTGTTCTACTTTACTTAAAATGTGTCCTTAAGTAATTGCCACACTTCAGCTCTCTCTGTGTTAATTCTCCTATCTGTAAAATAGGTAAGTGGTTTTCATGAATTCCAGAATATTTTCCAGCTTCAATTGTTTAATACTGAATGTGTTTTTTTTCCCAGTGACTCACCAGCAACCATGGTGACTGACTCATTTTT
>NW_006434709.1:15200854-15245783 GCF_000325575.1 Pteropus alecto
CTTTACTTTTGGTACATTATATCATTATTCCTTAGTGCTGTATTAACATTTATATTCAGTAGGCACTTGTGTCTACTCGGACTCAGTCCATAGGTTAAATAATTTTAGAGAAATAATGTAATCTTGCCATAAAAAGTACCCCTCCATACTAATATAGAAAGACACAACATATTACTACTAAGCATAACTGATCTACAGACATGTCAGGAAGCACAACAGTGACTATGAAGTTATGGCAAAATCTCACACATTTTATACAGCAATGAAAAAGAAAGAAAAAGGAATTCACTATCTCCTTGAGAGACTTAGGGCTGTACCACCTGACTATCTTTTGTATAGCTCATGGGGAACTCTTGAGCTAGTTCTGGAAGTATGTTTTGACATAACTAGATATTATTTGGCCCCAAACTTTAGAGATATCTCTACCTTATAAAAACTGGAGAGTAGGCTTAATCCTTAGAGAGATTTATCTCTATTTTGAAGATTATCATAAGGAGTCAAATTTACCGTCTTTTCAAGGAAATACTGAAAAAAGAAATGGGAAATTGGTCTTTTTACCTTTTATAACAGAGAAAATTATTTTTATTTACTCTGAAGGTATAAAGAACCTTATATGAGTTAATTACTTGGGCCTCAAAAGAAACAAAAAAAGAACATAGATTCCTGTTTTGAGACTGGAATTTTAGCAGAAATACTATGTATAATCAATCACAAATAGTAAAGTCCAAAAAGAATAATACCTTAGCCCTAAGTGAAAACTTCAACACAGGAGTCAGTTTTGGGCATTTCATAAGAAGCCACTGATTATCACTGTCTTTGTTTCATCGTCTCAATTTTAATCATTTTTGATCTCCTAGGTTTTGTCATTATCCAGAGCTTGGGGGTGGGTGGGGGGTGGGAAGCACTTTTTCCATTGTTCTAACAGTGCTGTCCAATAAAAATAAAATATAAACTACATGCAGAACTTTAAATTCTTTAGTAGCTATATTAAATAAGTAAAAGGAAGCATGTAAAACTAATTTTAATACATTTTATTTAATATAGTATATCTAAAATATTGCCATGTCAACATCTAATCAATGTAAATATAATTGAGATTCTTTACTTTTTTTTTAACCAAGTCTTTGTACTCTGGTGTGCATGTTACATTTGTTGTGCCTCTCAGTTTAGCCCATTCACATTTCGCATGCTCAGTAGCCATGTTGAACAACACAGTTCTATCTAGATTCATAAGGAAATGTCATAGCTACTCTCTGTGATGGTAGTACCCTTATAATTTTATTCTGGGATTTTTAAATTATAGGCCAATGGGATTACTTTTTCCAATTTATATTGCTGCTGTTTGTGGGTAATAATTACTAACATCCTTTTCTAGCCCTCTGAGTTCCAAATTGATTGAGAACTAGATTCAAGTTTCATGTAGATATAAATCAAAATATCAGCTTCAATTTTTTTTAAAAAGCTGTATTGTGTAGTATGGCTTAAAACTGCGTCTACACTACACTTCCTAATCCTGTTTCCTGGGTCAAGCTCTGAGGCTGCCTGTCTGAATGGAGGTCTATAGAGCAGACCAGACTCTTACCCAACCACACCTCCCTCAGCGAAGGAGCTGAGTGGACTGGGTTCCACTTCTCTAAAGGGAGATGCCAGGAAGAGTCTTTTTCTATTTTTCACAATCAGATAAACAACTTTTCCTCTTCTTTTAGAGGAAGAGGGAGGAAATCTGAAAAAAGAAAAAAAAAAGATCTCCAATACTATTTTACCATGGGGAACAGAATAGACAAAGGAATAGTCAGTCTATAAAGCTACTCCTAAATTTCCAAGAGGATAAGATTTTAATTTTTCTAAGGAAAACTATGTAGCAGTGTGTTGGAATGAGGTGCACTAAAAAAGCTTTTAACTAGATTTATGGGCGATTTTATTTGCAGAAGAAAGAATAACCTGCAGATCTATGTTAGGAAGAAGCATGCTAAAAGCTTTTAACTAAAATTATGGCTGAGTTTATTTGAAGATTTACTATACCATGACAATTAAAAAACAACAACATGCAAATAGCCTATCTTTCTTACCCAGCTTTCCAGGTCTTCCTTATGTATAGCCTTTTGAGAATCTGTCAGAATTTGACTGATTAGATTCTGAAAATAAGTGCTCTGGGCCAGATATATGCAGTTGAAGTGACTTATCTATTGTTGGTTACAGCTCAGTGAAAAATGGCTGATATTTCCTGCCCCAAAGCATGGAAGTGGCCTTATCTAAGCTTGCTTATTTATGTATCTAATAATTTGTTTGTTTGTAATGCTGAACAATCATTGACCAACTGGAATGACAACAAAAATTTGTTTCTCCCCTTTGGCTTCCTTTTATGCTTTTTAATGTACTGAAAGTAGCCTTCTAAATGTAAGTTTGGCTTTGCTTAATTTTCCTCCCAAATCATGATAAATGATTTTCAGGTGCAATCAGCAGAAAATCTGAAATGGGAAGAAAAAGATGCATTTGTTCACTCTTTACTGTTTTACTTTAGTTTCCAAGCTTTACTCTTTAAAAAAAAAAAAAGAAAGAAAGAAAAACTTTTTAGTACATTATTTTCAGTACCGAGAAAGAGAATAGGACCAAACATTCAATCAACTCTAATGACTCTTTTGAAGGATCATAAGCAGTTGGGGACTGGAAAGCTGTCATTTCTGAGAATCTAGAGGACACATTTTTTAGGGCCTTGAAAACAGCAAGCTCTGAGAGAAGAAGGTGGCCTGAGAGACCATGAAGGGCCACTAGAAATAATCTTTGTGACTGCACAATTTTTGTAGTCAAGATTACGTATTACTTCTTAAATTACTTGATACCATTACATAACACCATTCCTTTATATATTTGTTCTACCTCTACCAAATACCACACATTTATTCAAAATCATTTATTAGCATTTTCCCTGAAATGAGAATTAAAATGTCAATGTGTGTGTGTATATATATGTGCATAAATATGCATATATATGTATATATATATTTGTGTGTTATATATATGTATGCATGTGTATATGTGTACATGTGTGTATATATATATTTCAGACAGATATAGATATATCTATATCTATATCTGTCTGAAATAAATAGCATTGAGCTCTCTAAGCTAGATTTTTTTTTTTTTTTTTAATGCCTACAGCACCTGGTCTTCCTAGGTGGTCTCTCATCCAAGTACTAACCAGGCCTGACCCTGCTTAGCTTCCGAGATCAGATGAGATTGGGCTTGTTCAGGGTGACATGGCCATAGACAGCACTGAGCTCACTAAAACTGAGAAAATGTAGTGCTCTTCAAAGAGAGAATATTAGGATACCAGTCAAACAGCTAACTGGAGATCAGTCTTCTCTCACCACTTAATCTTGATTTCATGAACGAGCACAGCATTGCTTTTTTTCTTTCCTGAATATACACCAGAGATGGAGATCAATGTGAAACTCATTAAATACTTGGACATAATTTTTAAGGATACTGAATTATTTTAACATCCATTTTTGCATTCCTACTATGTGACATACACTACTAGAGGTAGGAGTGATGTCAATATAAAATATTTAGTCCTGACTTCAGGATTTCAAATTGTATCAGATAGACTATAGCAGAAATGTGGCCAAAATGTTATGTCAACACAAATGAGGTAGTATATTCTTTTAACCAAATATTTTCAGAAACTTCCTTTGGAAATTTGGAGGAACAAGAAAATTTTACTACTTTCGGTGTAGCACAGATAGACTGAAATTTCTAGTAAATCTCTGGAAAGAACAGGACCAATACAAGCTTTCAGGTAATACTTCACACAATCTGTCTAAATATTTGAAAGCCAATGGGAAAAAAAAAAATCCATTCCTACCTGTTCTTTGGCTTGATATACACAAAACTTGAATATCTGATGAACTCAGTATTTATAAATGATCTGATGCCTGACAAATCAATGAAAAATATATTCTAATATTTGGAATCATATAGAAAAAGTTCCTGAGGAGGTAAGTTATTTCTACATTTGTTCATTGGGCCAGGGGAGGGGAGTGATGAGTTAAAGAGAGCAGGATGGTAAGAGAAGGAATATTATGAAACAGCAATTGCATGACACTAGTTCAGAACAGTGGTACAGGAATTAATTAGTGTTTTAGTGGGAAAGTAGTGAGTCTTTTCCTATTTCTATTGTGGCTAGAGTTCTTGAAGAATAACTCACACTGGAAATTCGTTTTGAAGGATCAAACTAACATGAAAGATAAGCTAACTATGCTGCGTAATTTTTTTACTTTCTCCCTGCTTTACAATTCTTTTCATGGTATCCCTGGCTATATCACAGTGGCATGAAACTCTTCAAGCAGAACTTAATATAAGTATACTGGATTAAATATTCAAAATTTATTTTTAGCTCAAATTAGTTACAGACACTGGATGTTACATCTTCACATACTTCTGAGGACAAATTACTACAAAAGCATTAATTCATCCATGACTGTAATTTAATTCTTACCTAATTTAATTCTTACCGATAAATGACCTCAGAAATAACTGTAGTGCTACAGCCTATTTAATTTTTGCTTGCTTGCTCTTTCTTTACACACAAGTGCACCTACATAAAAATGAGACCTCTCCCCGCCCCCACACATAGCAGTATTAGACAGCTCACATTAATTGGACATATAATCACAAAGAGAGGTACTTACTTAGTTCTCCTATTACAGGCAACAATATCTAAACTGCTGGATCATAGGTAGGTTTTGGTCACATGCAAATTACTAAAGCAAGATCTTTTTCATTGCTTCCTTAATTTTCCTGAGTGGAAGGGCATCAAACCACATATGAGCTTATTTCTATTCCTCATGGTTTAAGATTTTGTGGCCTTAGAGCAGAGGATATCAGAACCCCCTCTTCGAAAAAGTCCAGAGGCTAAGTGGCCTGGCTGAGGAGGTTTCAAGGACCTGAAAAACTATTGAAACCAAGATACATTGTTGACAATTCCATAATTCCAGTAGTTTGGCCTCAAAATTTGGAGTCTTTATCCTTGGTATGTTTTCCTTCACACTTTCATATTCAATCTATGTTGACATTTTCCAGAGGTTTACTATTATTGCCTCACTTAATACTAAATCTGCTTCAGTCTCTTTTTTATAGCATGCATCATCTGCTAATATAATATAATTGACTTATTTTTTAATCAACCATTGTTTCTTCCTCACTGCTAGAATATAACCTTTAGCAAGGTGGGAACGTTTGTCTGTTTATTCCCTGATTTATTTGAAGTTCCTAAAACAGTGCTCCCTCATAGTGGTGCTCAATAAGTATTTATTGAATGACTACGTGAAGCTGACATCTGAGCAAAAACATAAATGTGGTAAGAGAGTAAATCTGCAGAGACTGTTCCAGAAGGAGAGAACAGAAAGTACAAAGAGCTAAGAGGGGAGTCACAGCAGCAAGGATGCCAGGATTGAGTGATGGGGAAAGTTTAGGAAATAAGGTACGTAGTTAATAAGTGATGAGGCTTATATTTAAACCTGAACAGTTTGGCTTAGGGACTGTGTTCTTAACTGTTAAACTGAGATCAATATCCAACTCTATCACTTACTAACTATATGATTTGGAGCTAAGTTCATAAATACTCCTAACCTCAGTCCTATCACTAGTGATACAGGGGTACGAACCTTGTAGAAGTACTGTGGAAACGAACTGAAATATTGTATTGTAAAATGCCTTAAAATGGATTAGTAAATATTATACCCTTCCCACCCCACATTTATCCCTAACTTGTTGGATACACTGTATTTGTTTGCGTTGAAGAGCTCTAAAAAATAAACAAACACAAGTCCCCAAATGTAAACCTGAGAACCATTAGCAAATCTAACCCACCAAGCTGATATCAAATAATACTCTGAAGGATTATAAGGAAACAATAAATTCTTAAGTAAACTCAGGTCAAAACCAGCTGGCACTTGATTAATTGTCTAATCAGGCAATTACCCAGGGATAGACAATGAATTTTGAGTAATGAGTTAGCCTGCTGTCAGCCTCCAGATAGCTGAGTTTCCTATTTAAGAAGAGTCTGTGGTAAGAGATAAGGACCCAGAGCAAGGATAATCCTAATTATAAGCCCAGGCAGGGTACTTCCACTTTTGTGCTGGGGGTCAGTGCCAGTTGTATTCCTTGTGTCTCTTCAATTCACATGGAAGAAATCAGTAAGCACTTGTTTACTGCTCTGGAGATTAACTTTACTAGGTAGGGTATGAACTCAACAACTTAAAGGATTAGAGGTCTTTATAAGAAATATTGACCTCCCATAACCCAGAATATTTCCATATTATAATAATAATCCATGATTGTCATCAACAAGAAAGATATTTAAAGTCTTACATTGAGGGAGGGGATCACATTAAATATTATCTACAAACTAATTCAGAATTGTCTTAATTTCTGTGCATAAGTTCTGCTTTCTAATTAGAAAGAAAACTGATTAAGTATAGTCACTTTCCTACCATAGCTGCTCCTCTCTCCCCAACCCCTAATGCAATGACACGCCAATCACAGTTCTAGATATGTTGAAAAAAAAACTTACTATTGGATCCTTGGAAGAGAAAAAATCTATTAGTTTCGGGGAAAATCCAGAAAAAGAGGAATTGCAGTCAGGCAATAATAATCAAAGGAGTCCATGAAAGCAAATATGTCTAGGGCCCGTGTAAGTCATACTGTGACTTTAAACCCAATATATGTTTTATGTTGGAATATAAACATTACCAAGGGTTCTAGTATAGCTCTACATGGCCATCTTTTTCTAATGTACTTCTATGAGAGCCTATCAAGAAAGCAGGCAGCCACATAGCCAAGAATTCAACTAGGAGGCATGGTCAGATTGGCAAAAACACTCACATGGGAAACCAGAGATCCTCTTATGGCAGCTGAGGCTCTGCTTTGCTCTGGTCTGTGCATCTGAATCATGGCTCTATCTCTTTTCCCCATCCCTAATTCGGGTTTGGTAGTCTGGCTCTCACATGCTGAGTTTCTTTTTCCTAACCTTATTTTAATTTGCTGGCTTTGCTTCATTCCAAATTCGCACTTTTAAGTCATTGATGTGATCTTCAGGTTGTAAAGCAAAGTCTAATTCTCAGAAATTCCTTTCTAGACATGTTGTGTACTGGATTCCTGGTTTAACCACCAAGCCATAGCAGTTTTTCAGGAATGGGTCATGCTTCAAGTCCTGATACTGAGTGTGAGAGAAAAAATTTCCTCCAAAAAATGATGTAATTCTAACTATGATCACCAGAGCCCACAAAATTTCTATTCATCTCTCACCAGGATGTGTTATTTCTAATTGTTAATTATTACTATTATAATGATCCTAACCCTTTCTCTGAAGTAGGTGAGCAAAGAATGACTGCATAGTATTAGCTTAATTTTTTTTTATTATAAGGGACATAAGAAATCAGGCTTGAAAAGGCTAATTCTAGGAAGTGTACCTTTTTTATTTCATTCTTTCATTTACTAAGTTGATCAATTTTTAGTAAAAAGAAATTTAAGATATATTCTATGCCAAGTATAGCTCACATTCTTTGTTGGATTTATTCTGTACTATTTTAGTCCTATACTTATTCATTTATTTGTAATGACCGATATCTTATAACTTTATATATATTAAACATACTTGATAAACAAGAAAGCTAGTTTACGTCAGTCTGAGGAGGGGACTTCTGTTGATTTGATGGATATTGTAAATAGGAACTATTGATTTTAATGTGTCGCTCTCTGTTTCTCTGGGATGGAGCTAGTCTACCTGTTAAAATCTATACTAAGCTACCAATATTAATATTAGGCCAGTGGATCAGGGCTTATAAATGGGAATCCAAAGAAAAAAAAATAAAGACACTATAGATACGTCAGACAAATGTCAAACAAAATTAGATAAGTTGTACCTTTTTCAAACCTTTGAGGATGTATGCATTTTTAAAGGCTTGCAAGGAGAGGACTATAGTTAAGGAATAGGATTACTCCTTGCATTATCCAAAATAAGACATGTTGTGAAACTTTCGTGTTGACCACAGAAGAGAAAGAGAGAGACTGGAAAATTGTATGGGGGGCTTTCACAACCTTAGTCTGGAGTTGACACATGATTTCTATTCACATTTATATATATGTATATATGGAATCTAAATTTAACTGAGCATCCTGTACTTTACTTGGCAACCCTCCCATGAAGGAAATCAGCATTGGTAAGTATTAGAAAAGGCTACATCAATTCTCCATTCAAATACCCTTAGGCATTTGCTTTTGTCTGTAGAAACTTCCCTCCACCTTCAGGGGAATCCTCAGAGCATACCATCCTGGTTTTGTCCTGGGTGACTGAAGAAAGCTTTTTACTATTTTTATTCCTTAACTTCTGTTCTTCTTTTCTAAAAATGCTTTCTTTTGTAAAAACTCTGGTTTACAAACTAGCATTACAGCTAACCTATCTGGTGGTAGAGCAAATCCTACTTGCTAAAGTGTATTCTGAGGTGTGTGCAATTAGTACCCATTGACTTTTGTTGAAGGGCAGTGTTTGACTCAGAAACAGCACAACTTGCCCCTGTGGCTATATTCCGGGAACAGAGCAAAGTTAAGAATGGATGAGCAGCTTTAAAGTTGCAATAGTCCAGGGATTCGAACTTTCAGAAACTAGCTTTAAAGGATGGTGTGAGGAGATGTGCATGGATGTGAGTTTTAGGAGAAATAATTTATGCACAGAGAAAGAGATGTCTGGAGGAAGGAGAGTAAAGGACAGGTCATGTACTCAGGAAAGTGCATACCAAGATCATTTCTGTGGTTTGGGGAGGATTAATTCCTAAACTCAAATAATTAGATAAGAGACAAAATGAAAAAATAAGACAAAATGAATAAGACAAAGGTATCTGGTGTACAATATTAATTGAGAAAGGGTATATAATTTGCTTAGTTTCTGACTTAAAAGGCTTATAAAAGTTTAATAGTTATTAACCATTATTATTAATTTTTATAGATTCCAAGATATATTTTTTCCATGATCAAACCTTTCTTAAATTCACATGTACTTATAATTTATAAAGTCTTAAAATTACTTTCAGGTAGTAGTTGTAACTTAGTGATAAAAAAACCTTCCTTTGACATCTTTGGTAAGATCAAGAAATTGCATCAAAGTGTCTATGATTAGAAAAAATATGGTGTTATTAAACTGAACATTGATAGATTGCTTGCAAGAAATATAGGAGTGCATAGGGGGAAAATACATAAAATGCCTACATGTTAATTCAAGCAAAGATTGCAAGCATATTCACATAATGATTCAATCTGAGTTCCTCTCTCAAAGTTTCCACTCGTTTGAGGAAAGTGCAGATGAGCAGTAAAATGGATAGGAGACAGATAATTGAAGTTTGGGGCCAAGAATTCTAAGAACCTGGGAAATTAGATCTTGAATATCTAAGTGTTGACTCTCTTTTTCTTTGTGTTTCCCTCACTACCTATTTCAATTAAAATGAAAATCCATACTTTACTAATTGTAGTAATAATATTTTTCATGATCAACATAGTTTGAGGTGATTATAGAAAAGGGTTATCGTACAATGTAAGGTATTACATGTAAAGCACTAAGAATGTGGTCTGCTACAGCATGAACAGCTGTTATTATTTATTCATTTTATTTATTTATTGCATCGCTATCATTTTAATATAATGGCTCCTCTAATTTAGTGTCATGGAATCAATGCAAACATGTGCTGTCTTTCTCTCCCTGCCCTAACAACCTACAAAAACCCTCTAGACAAACTCTTCTAGTCACCTGATTCTTTGTGCATTCTTACCTCTTTGTCCTTTAATTGGGTCCACCTCTATCCTCTCCACCTAACTAGGTTCTATTTGTACTTTGAGTGGAATCTAAATTTCACAGTTTCTGGGTTTTCATCCTGAGGGCCCTCCAGAGATCTGTTTTCTCAATCACATTTTTTGATACATATTGTCTAAACAGGTTTAAATTCTAGCTCCATGTATTACTAACCATAAGAATTGCATTTTCCTCATCTGTAAAATGGGAATAATAATTATACCTATCTCAAAAGGTTATGAAGATTAAATTATAGTATTAAATATGCTTAACGCATAAAAGGTACTTAATATAAATATTAATTCCCACCACAATTCTTGATGCCAGATATTGTTAACTCTTCGAATTTACATACTTTCTACCTAGTTGTATTTTTAGTTCCTTGAAAACAGCCAACATATTCTTATATATACATATGACTGTTTTGGTTCCTAGTGCTGTGCTTTTAATTTAATGTGTTAAGCCAATAACTCATAAGATATGTCTGAGCTGGGGATTTAAAATGCGTTGCATGGCTAGGGATCTCAGTGGTGATAGAATTGTTCTGTATCTTGACCTCATCAATAACAATATCTTGGTCGTGATATTGTACTATTACCTTGTAAGATGTTACCTTGCCGGGGGGGTGCGGGGGCGGGGGGGGAGGTTTGGTATTGGAATAAGATCTGCAGGATCTCTTGATTATTTCCTACAATTCTGTTTGAATTTACAATTCTCTCTAAATAACATTTAATTTAAAATATGCTGCATGTCGTCTACAGTTTTTTGGTGTTTCTTTTGTTACGTCAGTGTACTGTTTTTGTTTTATAAAAATTGAGGGGCTGCAGGCAAAGTTATCTTTGATAAGATAAACTAAAAAGAATAAAAATGATTTAAGTACTGATCCGTGTAAGTACATTTGGCTCTTTTTGTAAACTATTAAAATCATTTAAGTCATCCAAAATTGTTGGGCGCTTGGGAGTTGTACATACTCAGTGGCTCCAGTTAGTTTGCATGTTTTAATTTTCACTTCCATTGCCAATTTAATGCCTTATTTGCCACTGCCAGGTCCTCTCCTCGGGAATCATTTCACCTTCCCAAGCATTTTATCACCTTGCACACAACCCATCTGTGTTGGTTCAGGCCAACAGTAACAGAAGAGAGCCATATCAAACTCTCTCTGGATTCGGGCACCTTCCTCTGCCCTTGAACACCTGGCCTTTTGGAAATGACTTTATCTGTCACTTGTGTGTGTGTGTGTGTGTGTGTGTAAAATACAAAATAGCTGTACTCATACAGTAATGAAAATCTGAACAAAAGAAGCCAAAGAGATTAGGGGACCATTTACCAGGATCTCAACTGTTACTTCAGACAGCCAGTGTAGAGGACACTAACTGAAGCTCAAACCTGGGAGATGTTCTACTATGGCTGCTGTGTCCCGGAGATGGGATCAAGTTTCATGATCTCAATTCAAATCCTACAGCATTTCTAGTATTCTCCTGTATTTTTTATCTGAAATGTGTGCACTCAAAATATCCAGGGGAAATTAAATCACTAGTTAAAGCTCTAGTATTTGAATACATACACAGGGACTGTGAAATAGGTAGGTGGTTTTATAATGTGGCTTTGGGTTCAAGTATTTTACTAAAAGGTGTCCTTCTATCAGTGAAGTTGGAATTATAACAGGATTGCAAGCTATCTTCCTTGGAAGACAGTACTTCTGTAACAACAACAACAACAATAAAAAAATAATAGTACCAAAAATCCAAAGGACAGCAAATATTGCCTTATATCATCTACTTTGGAAGCGTTTTTACTCCCAAGATGTTCCAAGTTGGGGTAGTAGTTTGACTTTTCTGAAGGCTGCCCTACTCAAATTTTGTAAAAATAGGGAAACAGAAAAAGAAGGAAGAAAGAATTAAGCATGTCGACCCCCCTCCTTTCCACTTCAACCACACTTACCACTGGGAGGCATAGCACTCTTCCCATACTCTCACATTGCAAACTACAGAATATCCCTCTGTAGCATATTTTCTTCATTGAACTGTGTGTGTTATATTTCACTTAAACAAACTTGGAACAAATAAGGGATGTGGCTGGGTGCACAATTTGAATTACCTCAAGCTGATCTTTCTTTATGTGACCTGGATAATGGAAAGAATATCGGAGTCTGGAAGGATTCACCCAATAAGATAACTATATAGAGTGGAAGCAGGGGAACCAAAATTAGAGGGAAGAGATTAAAAAATACTTCAGTTTCTTTTATTATAATAAGAAGTAATTATATATTATGGGAAAATTAAAATAAAGATATTTCTTTTAGGCAGTCTTGCTCTAAAGTATTAGGCTTGTACCTATATTGTAGGTACATAATCCCAGAATGCAACTGAATAGGTGGCATTTATTAATATGTAAGTCCAGCTATAACATACTACCTCTGTAATATCAGTTCTACTATTACATCATAATAAAAAGAATGCAAGATTGTAAAAAAGCAAGAACAGCTTAGTTGTTAGTTGGTGATTTACTACCTGCAAAAGTGTACTTTTAATTGTTGCTGAAACTTTTTTAGAGATAAAATAACACAAAGTGATCGGAGAGAGAGAGAGAGTAGACACTTGGAACTTTAAGCTCATCAATTCAGCTCTTTAAAATATGAAATATTTCAAGTACATATCTAAATAATTTAGAATTTTCTTTTCTATCTGTATTTTCTTATGTTTCCCAAATGCTTTAATCCTTTTTATTTGCTTATAATATAAGACTATCTAAAATATTTTGATTAAATTACTAATTTTCCTAAGATAACAAAAATTACCTTGATCTTTCAGCTGTTTTTGTCACTTACTTAAATATGGCTATGATAAAGAGAATAGAAGTATGTTGGAAGAAAATAGTATGCTTCCTATGATTGTTTTTCCTTTAGTTGTAGATATTTATGACTGCTATTGCTTTCTGAAATACCTGAGTTGATCCACGGCAAGAGACGTAGGTCTAGAAAGAATGGAACAAAGAACAGCTCAATTTTTCTGTATCTCAAGAGCACTCCCTGATAAGCTTCCCACATGATAATTTCTCTAAATTTTTAGCAGTTTCCTGAGGAACCCAATCTGCACTATATCTTAAGTGATGTCAAAAGACAACAACCTGGAAGGTAATATTTACATCATTTATCAATAATAAAAGACTAACATACTATATTAAATAAATATTTTTAAATGTGGGGAAAAGTGCAAATCCAAATAGAAAAACAAGCAAAGAGCATAAACAGACAGTACAAATAAAATATATAGAAATGTCCATTAAACCTATGGCAAGATGTTCATTACTCACTATAAGAAAAATATAATTTAAAACGACAGCATGATACAATTTCTAAACTATCATGTTGATGAAAATTTAAAAGTTTGATAATACATTATATTGGCAATGCTGTGGGAAAATAGGCAGAATTTTATACTGCTGGTAAGAATGCAAATTGGTACAACCATTAAGAAAGGGATTTTTGCAATATCTAAATAAAGTTAAAAATATAGCTTTACTTTTTGACCCAGAAATTCCACTTCCAGGGATTTATAATATACAACTCAAAATGAAAAGTTACAAAAATTATATTTTGATAGATAAATGTGGTGAATATTCCCAAGCTTGTGTTTTCTACCACATACATTTTTTAGAAACAAATGTGATTTTTTAATTTAGAAAATAATACATTATACAAATCTTTTCTAAACTATTATATAAATATACTATATAATATATAGTATATATAATTGTGTGTAATTATTTTCTAAAAAAATGTATATTCAGACACTCAAAGACAGAAAGAATCATAAGGCAAATGAGGCCAAATATATACAATTGGTGAAGCTGTGTAAAATGTGTATGGTGGTCCTTTGCACTATTCTTGGAAATTAACTGTCAATTTGAAATGTTATAATTTCATTTTGATACTATGACAATTGTGTTTCTGAGAGCCATTAGGAGTAATAAATATAATATACCTGAAACTAATATAAATTAAGAAAATAAAAATAATAATAAATAATAAAAAATAAAAAATAAAAGTAACTAACATTTATTGAGCACTTACCAAATAACATTCACAATACTGTCTTTATTTGCATTATGTAATTTACCACAACAAACTCTGATACAGGTACTAGTATCTTTATTTTACAGAAGGGATTTAAAAGAGGTTAAATAATCTTCCAAAGGTCACTGAACCAGATTGAGAGAAAGAAGACTTGACTTCTATGGTCCCAGTTCATAATTACAATTCTTATCTTTTGCTTCTTTCTAGAATTGATTTTTCCCACTATCATAGAATCTGTTTTTTTTTGAAGACAACAAAATGAATTTGTAGATCAAATAGACAAAGAGGTATGGTTAGGTGAAACATATTATTTATTAGTTATAGAGGAAATAAGGAAAGCCAAAGGACCTTGAAATATTTAGGTGATACCAGACTAATGTTATGTTCTGAATCCTCACATCTCATTTTTTTTTTTTTTTTTTTGTCAAAGAAGAAAAACAGGATTATCTATATCTGAGATATCCAAGTAACAATGTTTCAGGAGATATCTATGAAAATTTATCCAACATCTCAAGATACATAGAAAATTACCCTTAAGTGGCACAATATTATAGATGTGTTGGAATGCATTTTTTCCATATCTCCTGTGGCATCTCCTAATGCTAAGGGATAAGTAATCCCATACCTGGCCATTGATTTATTATTTAGATTTTTTAAAAATATGATGTTACTAACAATCATATTTGCTTTGAACTATATTTTGGAAATGTTTTGAATTACATTTTGGAGGAATTATCCCATACTGACAATAAGAATTACTTCATTCATTCATTATGAAGCCAGTCATTCAATAATTTTGAGGGTTCATCATGACTCCTTTTCTTTAACTTTCACTTCATTCACTTTTATCAAACATACACAGGAAAAACAAACTTTCAGAATTGTCCATCTAGTCTTTGTATGTTTCTAAGCCTTCCAAATACTTTCATCTCATATTTTTCTCTTCGACATGCAACTCAAGCTCGCCTGACACTGCCTGACAGTGCTTCATAACCAAACACAAAGAGTCCTGAGGACCTCACGATCTAGTTGAGAATTTTCATACCTAAACATATTCGTTACAACATTGTATTAAATGGGCTTGCTTTTATTTAGAAGTGCAGTGATATTGGGTATAGGAGAGATAATAACCCTTCCTGTAGCTGTCAGGAGCCTGGGCTTAATGCTGCATAGACATTCAAGGGATGGATATAGAGAAAAGATGCCTGGAGAAAGGACTCTTAACCTGAGGGATGCAGTTAATCTCTACGTAAGATTCCAATTCAGGGAAGCAGGAAGAAACCTTAGGAGGTCTGGATCTTAACAACAGTTATATTCAGACACAATAGGAAGTTGACCAGGGCAGCAAGATAGATATTATCTAGGAGGACAAGAAAAAAATATCCACTTCGAAAGAGAGAGATGACCAGAGGAAGCCTCTGGTTGCTAGAGACCAAGAGGGCTAAAGATACTACATTTTGAAAAAAAAAAGTCAGAATGGAACACATCAATTTACAGTCACTTCCTTATTCATGTGTTTCTCATAAACTTAGTATCTTGAATAAACATACTTGTAACATTTTTAGAACTGGAAAAATTGAATTCAAACTTTATTCCAGTATAGTATATTGTGATTTTCATTATGATGATGAATGCTTTTAGTCCAATCACTTTAAATTAGTTATGTTTCATTTTCATTTGTAACTCTTGAAATAACTTTCAGTTAGGGGCCAGAATAATTCCTTAAAAATGTCTCAAATGACAAATGGTCTAAAGCAAAATACTTTACTGATAGGAGAAATCACTTAGGACAGGAAAATTAACTTTTTAAAATACACTCTTTTTGTTTCGAGCCTCCAAGTTCTAAAATGTTTCGCATATCATATAGAAATAATGACATAATTATAACTCTTCTGGTACTTATAATGATAAATTTATTCCTAGTTAATTCATTTGTTTTTATGTAGGGACTTCCATGGGATTTTGCTTTAATTCAGTATTAAACAGGCTATTATTTGAAAGTGTTTCCAACTCAGCGATAAATGGTGGTGATTTAGTTATAATTAAATAGAAATGAGTATGTGAAAGCCTAATGAAGTTCAGAGAAATATTCATTATGTTTTAATACATTTATGTTATCTATTTGCCCAATAAATTGTTATACCTCTATTGTCATTAACTAGGAATTAACTCATTTAATTTAAAAAAAGATTTCTAGTCTCAAAATTCTTAGTTATATATCCATTGAAAACCTAATTGAGAGTGCAAGAAACATATCTTCTAATGAATCAAAAGAAAACTTAGTGTAGCATTGCAAGTGAATTATAATTGACTGCAACTGTTTATGGAATGATGATGGATCTGTAGCATTCAAGGTTTTTCTGCATTGACTTGTTTCTGACACTAAATATCTTTACACATTTTAGAGTTCAATGCTTTATCAAATACTGTACATTTTCTCTTCTGTCTTTTACTATTTGATACAAAGGCATTATCGCATCAGCTCTTGTCAGTGAGTCATTTTTAATTTCTAAAGGATGGGGTGTTTCACTTGTTCACATTGCTGTATTTTAATGCATTTGTCTAGCTGGGCAGGATGTGCCCCCACCCTTCCTCTCAGTGTGGAAAATGGTAGGAATTAACTGAGTGGCTGCAGATTTTTCTTTTGTTTTCTCCTCCTCCCCCCACTCCCTCCCCTCTTCATTATTGAGATGTCATTCACATACTCTATACTTCACCCATTTAAAGCATACAAGTCAATGTTTTTGTTATATTCACAGATATATGCGACCATCACCACAGGCAAGTTTAATTCATTTTTTTCATCTGAAAAAGAAGCCCCATACACTTTAGCTATCACTCCCCTTATTCCCTTATCCTTTCCACCCCCTAACACACATAGCCCTAAGCAACCACTACTCTACTTTCTGCCTCTACAGATTTCTCTATATAAAATGAATGGAATCATATAATATATGGTCTTTTATGGCTGGCTTCATTCACTTAGCCTAATGTTTTCAAGTTTCATCCATACTGTAACATGTATTAGTACTTTATTCCTTTTTATGGCCAAATATTATCCATTGTGTGTACAGACTATGTTCTCTTTATCCATTTGTTAGCTCATGGTTATTTGGGTTGTTTCTATCTTTTGACTATTATGAATAATGCTGCTTAAATACATTCATATGAAAGTTTTTGTGTTTCATTTCCTGTGGTTATATGCATAGGAGTAGAATTACTGGGTCATATGGTAGCTCTATATTTAACATTCTGAGGAAATGCAAGACCGTTTTCCACAAAGACACCATCATTTTACATCACCATCAGCAAATATGAGGGTTCAATTTTTCCACATCTTCATCAATACTATTTTACCTAACTTTTTGATTATAGCATTCCTTGTGGGTTTGAAGTGATATCTCAGTTTTTTTTTTTAATTTGTATTTCCTTGATGACTAATGATGTTAAATATTTTTTTATGTGCTAATTGGTGATTTATATCATTTGTACACCTCCTTTGAGAACTGTCTATTCAGATTCTTTTCTCATTTTTAAACTGGGTTATTTGCCTTTTATTATTGAGTTGTAAGAGTTTTATATATTTGAAATATTAGTCCATTATCAGATATATGAGTTCCAAGTAACTGAACAGCTGCAGACTTTTCTTATTCAACAATTAATGTATAGTGCCAAGATCAGCTGTGATTAGTGGTCGCAACCCCTAGTGACACTTTTGAATATTCTGAACCCTGTTACTAGATGAAGTCAATCTTCGTTTGTTATTTATTTCTTGTGTTTGTTTGAAATGAACACTATAAAGAGAACTTTAGAAAAAAAATGTGGACAACAGCTAGTCCTTCTTAGCCATGTACTTACACATCAACATGTTATTCTTTAAAATTCCTAACTCTAATATTAAGTCCCTGGCACTTTGCATAACCACAAAAGCCCTTGAAGAGACTAGAGTACTGGAGAACTATAGTCTCCAGAAATGGATTTTCCTCTTCTGTCTTGTGAGAGGCCTGCCATTGAACCTCATCATCGGGGCAAGGACTTTAAAGAGTACAAGGGCAAAAAAATATTCCATATTTCATAGCCATCAAATAAATCTCAAAGTTATTTTTGACATCAAACTAAATTTATATGTATGTATATTACTTCCATGTATTCATGGCAAATACATATTTTATTTAAAATCGTTCCTTTGTAAAAAGGGTTCAGCAATTGGGTCTAGAGATGGTTTCTAAAGAAGCTGATGACTCTATATCTTCATTCACATATCTCTATTTTGTTTCTTATTTCTTTATTTGATTCAGTGGCTAGAAATGAAGCCCTTTGCGCTAGAATACAGCAATACAGACTGAGTGATATTTTTTTTACCCCATTGCCTCTCTGGCATCAACACAGTTGACTAGCCAAGATCTTGCTTATTGTATAGCTGTCTTTTGTTTTTCGTACTGGAATATTGATTCATCCTAGTCACTGATCCTGTGCTTATGGTTATTTTAAAGGCATAACTCAGTCACTATAGTTATAAAATTCTAGTTTATTTTTGGCATCCTTTATGAAGCTTAATTTTTCCCCATTACATAGCCTGCATGGTACTTCTCTGGACATGTTTCAATGGGTCACTATGCCTTTTGCATGTGATCTATCAAACTAGGCTTCATACTAATCAGCAAATAATCCTACTTAGTCCAGATGGAATTCTCACTTGCTGGTCTCTACATTTCCACCCTTTACTTTTCATCCATCTATGCCCATGGCTGGATATGTTTATGGAACTAATTTCTTAACCTCTACAGTTTCTCTACTGGCAGGAACTCTTTGATCCATACCTACTTTTGTTTGTTTGTTTTGTTTGTCTTTTTTTTTTCTTAAAAATTATATCTCAAGTTCATGTTTAAATTAGACAGACTGGTGTAAGATTCTAGTCAAGGTGACACATGTATCCTCTTTACAAAATGAAGTTCCACAGGTGTAAACTTAGTATATTAACTCTAATATTGGGTATATATATGATTACATATATGAAAATATTATTAAGAGTTAAGACAAAGAAAGGCCCCAGTCTTTGTCTCTTAGGATGTTGTGGTAGCATTGTAGAAAATAAACAATGACATTCAAATATTTCATGAAGTTTCTGTAAGCTTATTTATAACTTGTCACTACAGCTACTACACCTTCTGAACAAAGAGTTTCCAAAGTTCTTCTGCTGACTAAATTACCTTCTTTCTGCCATGTTATTGATTTTACAGAGCTGCATTTTAGCTTCCTTCAGGCCATTTCCTCCAGGCTACCCTTTTCTTCCTAAGGCAATAACCATTTTTAATCTTGCCAACCAAGCAAGAGATGGCTTGCTGACAAGAACCCAGCTGCCAAGCCCCTAGCACTCCTTAAGTTTTTCAATTGCGCTCAAAGAGTAATGTGACAGATCAGGAGCAAACTTCTTATTTATTTTCAGATTGACCAGATATTCATATTTCAGGGAATGAGAAATATGTACATATTTGAAAAGATGGAATATGAAAACTTTGCTTCCTCAGGAGTCAAGTATTCCAAACCAGTCATTTTTCTCCTTCTGTGCTTTTTTATGCTCTACCAATGAAGGATGGAAGGGTCCTGCTGTAGATAGAAAGTCTGTGTGAATTTCAACAAAATCCATATGTTGAAAAGTTAATGCCTAAAATGATGGTAGGAGGAGGTGGGACCTCTGGGAGGTGATTAGGTCATGAAGGCAGAGTCCTCATGAATGGGATTAGTGCCCTTATAAAAGAAGCCCCAGAGAGATGGTCAATCCTTTTACTACTGTGAGGACACAGTGATAAGTCATCAGTATGCAACTCAGAAGAGGGCTCTACCAGAACCCAACCATGCCGGCACCCTCATCTTGGACTTCCAGCTTTCAGAACAGTGTATTATAAGTACCAATTTATGGTATTTTGTTATAGCAGCCCAAATAGATTAGAAAAGGTCATTAAAATTATAATCACACTCTTTTTCGGATGAGCAAATGGAGGTTACAAATTGAGAATCTGTTTTGAAGTGAAATAATCCATGGAGAAAATAGTATTTATAGATATGAAAGCATGAGTTTAAAAATCAGAACAAAAACAACCATCTGTCACCATACAAGGATATTACAATATTATTAACTATATTCTCCCTGCTCTATATTATGTCCCTGTGACTTATTTATTTTATAACTGGAAGTTTGTACCTCTTATTCCCCTTCAACTTTTTTGCCCTCTCCACCACACTTCTTCCTTTGGCAACCATCAGTTTATTCTTCAAACCTATGAAACTGTGTTTGTTTTGTATTGTTTGTTCTTTTTGTTGTTGTTTTTTAGATTCTACATATAAGTGAAATCTTATGGTCTTTGTCCTTCCTTGTCTGACTTATTTCACTTAGCGTAATAACTGCTAGGTCCATCCATGTTGTCACAAATGGCAAAATTTATGTGGTGATCACTTCATTAGGTATGTTAATGTTGAAGAACTATGTTGTATACCTGAAAGTACTATAATATTATATATTAACTATATTTTAATAATAAAAAAATAAAGTAATTCTGAATAATCATTTAATATGATGGGATTGAGAATATATCTATGGGCTGGAAAAAAGTCAACAAAATATTATGCCACTAAATCAAATATTTTGATATTTAAGTGATTCTTAACATAACATGGGACAATATTTGTTGAAAAGATTAATTGAGAGACTACAGACATCTGATAAATAATGTGATTAAAAAAGACAGCAAAGCAATTTATTCATAGTTGATTAAAAATTCACTTTATGTAGTATATAGTAAATTAGTTTTTTTAACTTTTTACTTTTAAATACATATAGATTCATAGGAAATTGCAAAAAAATGTACAGGGTGGAGCCTAGCATCCTTTTCCCAGCCTCCCCCATGTTAACATCTTGTATAACTGTAGGATCATATCAAAACCAGGTAATTCACATTTGTAATATCCACAGGGATTATTCAGATTTTACCACTTATAGATGCATTAATTTTCAAGTGTGTATATACAGTGCTGTGCAATTTTATCACATGTGTACCTTTCTTTAACTACGACAGGTTCTCTACTCATTCTAAACCCCGATAGCCACTAATCTTCTTTCCATCTCTATAATTTAATTATTTAAAAAAAATAATTTTTTTTCCAATTATAGTTGACACACAATGTTATATTAGTTTCAGGTGCACAGCATAGTGATTAGACATTTATATATTTTATGAAAATGTTATGTAAATAGAATTTTATAGAATAAACTTTTGATATTACCTTTTTTCATTTAGCATAATTTCTTTGAGGTTTATCCAGACTTTTGCATGTATCAGTAGTCTGTTCCTTTTTATTGCTGAGTACTATTCTGTGGTAGGGATGTGTATTACATTTGTTTAAACAGTCACCCATTTAAGGACATTCGAGTAATTTCCAGTTTAAGGCCACAATACATAATGCTGCTATGAACATTCATGTGCACATTTGTGTATAAAGATATAGTTTTTATTTCTCTGAGATAAATGCCCAAGAGGGTAATTACCAGATCATACGGTAAATTCATTTTCAGTTTTAACAGAAACTGACAAGCTATCTTGCAGAGTGCTTGAAACATTTTACATTTCCACCAGCAATATACAAGTGATCCAGTTCCTTTTCATCCATTAGTATTATCACATTTTTATTGTTATCCTTATGGGTTTGTAGCGATATTATGGTTTTAATTTGCATTTTCCTAATGGCAAATGATGTTGAACATCTTTTCATTTGCTTATGTGCCATGTATGTATCCTTTTTGGTAGAATATCTCTTCGAGTTTTTTGCCCAGTTTTTCTAATTGGATTGTCTGTTTCTTTAATGTTGACTTTTGAGAATGCTTTGTAAACTCTAAATACTATTTCTTTAAACATATGGTTTGCGAATATTGTCTTCCAGCATTTAGCTTTCCTTTCCATCCTCTTCACATGACCTTTCAAGGAGTAAAATTTAAAAATTTTGATGAGGTCCCATTTATCACTTAAAAAAATAAATCATGTTTTTGGTGTCAAGTCTAAAATTTCTTTGCCTAGCCCTGGGTGCCTAAGAGTTTCACTTAAGTATTATTTTTTTTCCTCAAAAGTTTCATATTTAGGTTACATTTAAGTCTTTGATCCATTGCCAGTTAATTTTCTATATGTTATGAGGTTTATGTCTAGGTACAATTTTTTTTTTTTTTTTGGCCTAAGTATATTCTATTGGTATAGCACCATTTTTTGAAAATGCTATTCCTCCTTCACTGAATTTTTTTTTTTCACATTTTTCAAAAATAAATTTTGCATATTTGTGTGAGTCTATCTCTGGGTTCTCTATTCTGTTCAATTGATTTATATGTATATCTCTTCATAAGTATTACAATGTCCTGATTACTGTAGGTAGACAGTAAATTTTAACATCAGTAAGATTGAGTCCTCTCACATTATTCTTCTTTTCAAAATTGTTGTAGTTATCCTAGGGCCTATGCCTTTTCATATAAGTTTTATAGTAAGTTTTTTTATGGCTGAAAAAAAATTGCTAGAATTTTGATAGCAATGCATAAACCTCTAAGATAAATTCGGGGAGTATTGACATCTCTAGCATAATGAGTCTTCCTATCCATGAACATGTTAAGTATCTCCAATTATTTAGGTTTTCTTCCAGTTTTTAATCAGAATTTTGTAATTTAATGCATATAGGTTTCTACATATATTGTTATATTTATACCTAAGTATTCCATCTTAGGTATAAATATAACAATTTGGGTAGGTGATATTTATTGCATTTTATCTTAAATCTTATGATTTTGCTGAAGTAATTTATTAGTTCAAAATAATTTTTTATGGTAGATTTTTGTGAGTTTATACATAGACAATTATGAAATCTGCAAATATAGTTTCACTTCTTCATTTCTAATTGGTATGCCTTTTAATTTTTTCTTTCCTTATTGTCCTGGCTAGAACTTCTAGTGTTATGTTGAATAAGAATGGTGAGAGCAGAAATTCATGACTCGTTCTCAATCCTCAAGGTAAAGCAATCAGTCCTTCACCACTAAATATGATCCTAGACATAGTTTTTTTTTATATATATATAGATAATCTTTATCAGTTTATCAAGTTCTTTATTGCTAATTTGCTGAAATTTTTCTCACAAATAGGTATTAGATTTTGTCAAATGCTTTTCCTTCATTAATTGATATGATTATATGAACCATCTTCATTAGTCTATTGTTATGGTGAACTATATTGATTGATTTTCAAATATTGAACCATCCCTACATACCTGAAATCAATCCCATTTGGTCATGGTATTTAACATTTTTTATGTAATGATGAATTCAATTTGCTAATATTTTGTCAAAAATTTTGGCATCCAAATTCATGAGAGATACTGGTTTGTAGTTTTCTTTTTTGAACTGTTTTTGTGTGAGCTTTATAGTCACAAATTAAATTTATTTAAGGGTAATAGGATCATTCAGAGTGAGCAAACTATTGATCTTTCCTCGAGTTTACTGATTTTATTCCGGGTCATTTCTACTCTACTTTGAGACCATCCAGTGAGGTTTTTACTTGGTCGTTATATTTTTTAGTTCTGAAATTCTCATTTGTTTCTTTTTTTGTAACCTGTATTTATTTTCTAAGATTTTCTATATTTTTCACTTGTTTCAAGAGAATTTTTAACTGTTTCTAAAAGCATTTTTATAACAACGGCTTAAAATCCTTGTCACATAATTTAACATATGAATAATCTCGATGTGTCAATGGATTGTTTTTATTTTTTAGATTTTGTTTTTCTTAAGTCTTGGTGTTATAAGAATTTTTTTATTCTATCCTTGACATTTTTCATATTATCATAGAAGATACTGGATCCTATTTAAAACTTCTGTTTCAGCAGATAGTCACACTATTGGGCATAGCATGTATGTCCTTGACTACTTTTGTAAGCTGTAATTCCAAGGACAGTTTAATTTCCATAGACTTGGCAATGATATTCTGGGGTTTTTTGTTCTTCTGTGTAGCCTGCAGGTGCCAGTTGGGCTTTCAAGTGGGAATGAGCAAGTGGTACAATCTCACCTAGACTCTCCTGATACGGCCACTTTGGGTGGACTGACCCACTTGCTATCCCAGACGTGGAACAGGGAACCTGCTAATGCTGACACTTTAGCAGACCAGGCTGCCATCCCAGGCAAGTATCTTGTGGGGCAGGAATCCTGCTGTCACTGCTGCTGAGGTGGATTGGGTTGCTATTGTTGAGGCATGGGACAGGAAATGGTCTCTGCCTACAATTCACTTTGTCATTATAAGCAGGCTATCAGAAGGTGTGGTGTGGGGAACCTGTTGGCCTGCCTGGCTCTGCTGTTATTACTATTGGCAGATAAGCCTCTGCTTCTGGTGGATGTGCAGCAGGGATGGGTTGGCCCAACTATTCTTTGCTGATATTACCCTTACAGGTAGATCAGTTGCACAGTGAACTTTTAAACATACACTGTTTTTAGTAAAATTAAATTAATATGAATATGTAGCAGAATTATTACAGTATTTTCTTTTCAATCCTCTACATTAAGATTTTGTGATAACTCTTGGCAAAATGTGATTCAGAGATTTTTGTCTTTTCTGTTCTCATCTGACATTTTCTTTTCAAGTTCTTTCAAGATCTTCTGATTCTCTTTTGATGTTGTACTTCACAGTCTGTGCTAAGAGAGCCATACTTTTGAGTGTATCCTTTGTTACTCTTTGTAGAATTTCTTAATGACTACATGCTAAACTTAACTTGAAATATGGTCTTTATCCACTGTATTAATAAGGAAGCTATGCTTCTTTTAAATATGCTCTACAAGTCTATGGCCATGCTACCCTGAACAAGCCCAACCCCGTCTGATCTCGGAAGCTAAGCAAGGTCGGGCTTGTTTAGTACTTGCATGGGAGACCACCTAGGAAGACCAGGCGCCATAGGCATAAACAATAAAAAATAAAAAATAAAGGATTGTAAGCTGACAAAGTCCTTGCAATCTGTGAGGTCAACAAAGGGTTGCCTTACTTAAAAAATAAATAAATAAATAAATAAATAGATAGATAGATAGATAAATAAATAAATAGATAAATAAATAAATAAGATCTACAAATGCTTACTACTACTTACTATATTTTCCTATGTATAGTGATAAACTTTATTGTATGCTTCAATATCCGCCTCTATTTACCTGTTATTTAATAATGGAGAGATGATTTGGTGTGAAAAATAACTTCCTGGTTATAATCCAAATTGAATATTCTCAACAGAAACATAAATGCCACTGTACTTTATATCACTATGAAATATAGAACAGGAGCTCAAGACATTTTAAATTAGGACCATTTAATACCCAATGAGAAATTGGCTTCATAAGCACCTATATGTCTAATTTTTGAGCCAGGTAGACATGATAGTGTATGAACTGCCATCTTGCATTATTTTGTATTACTTTATATTTTATTAATGTAACTATTCAATATTCACTTTAAGTGTTTGTGTCCCTAATTTCACCAAGCAGCAATTAAAGTTATTTACATTCATTTATTTGACTTTTTACTCCAGTTCTGAGTATCAATTAGTACTATTATTCAATTTAATATTAAATGAATCCCAGGTTATCCTATATTTAATCATTTATTTGACTCATCAAGCCTATATTTTTTATTAGTAATTCAGCAGAAATGCCATCCCAGGCTGCTATATAAAATGACAGAGATAATTAAACCAAAAATCAACTCAATTTTTCCCTAAAAATAGGAGACAATTTCATAGTCACTTTTGCTTGTTCCATAACACTATTTTTCAAATTGTTCAATCAGTCCAGGAATTAAGGTAAGAGACCTTGAGGAGTCAATACTAGTAAGCAGTTTTATCTTCATTTTAAAAAATTCTATAAGAACATATATCTTAGAGGAAAGATGGTATTGAATAAATTAAAAAGTGATTGATAGTTCAGTTTATAAATATTAAGTCTGGGAAATGCTGAATCTTTTTGTTTAGAAAAACAAAAAGAAAAGATCAAAAATGAATTAATTAAAGGGCAAGGCAAATTCTGTTTGTCATCTGTGTTTAACTGTGTTTAACTCTTCTTGAGCAGCTACCTGTATCATATATTATTACTTCCCCCACTTCTGCACTTGCTTTTCCAACTGTGCTTGCCTCTGAAATGGCTTTTTCAGACCCAGCTAAAATGCCACATACAGGCAGAAACTTCTATGTTCACCTACTTTCCTTCTTCCACTGAATCATTTATTATTTGCTTCTCTTTTATTTAGCCCTTCATTGAAAGCCTATGTTTGTTGCTTACCTTTGTAAAATGAAAATGATAATACCTAAATTTCATTGTTGTCATTAATTTTAAGTTGCATTTTACACACACACACCTTGACATGAATTAGCATATACTAATTTCTCTACTCTACATCACAAACTACTTAGTAGTTATTTAGCTCTGAGGTAGAAGACTAGGTAAAATTTGGGAATTAATGCAGATTTTAGAGATATATACTAAGGATTACAAAGAAATATATGTAAAACATAACATAAAAAAAGCTGTATATCCACAAAGGTGTGTGTTAGAATGATGAAAAAATATTGAATCCTAATCCTGTGGCCTGATCTTACAAGTTTTTGTGGGACATTTGAAATGTTCATAAATAACTGGAACTGTGGATAAGCATGATTTGACTTTTAGAAGAATTCCTCCTCCCTGCTGACACAGTGGTATTAAAATTGCAATATGGTTTAATGGATAAGAACATGGATTTTAAAGAGGAAAGGCATACCTTTGAATGATAAAATTGTCAAATATTAGTTGTATGACCTTGGCAGTTTTTTAAAACTTCTCTAGGTTTTAAATAACAATACAAATTAGTTGGGATATTAATAGTAGACAAGAGAATGTATGTAGTGTTTAGTACTGTTAGTGCCCATTAAACACACCTATTATTATTAAATATTAACCTTTGGATTGTTAATGTAATATTTGGACATCTTCTATTTTACACTATTTTTTTTTCAGTTTAAAATAGAGAATAAGGGATATATTTCTTATTGCTTCTACAGAAGAAGCTTTCAGAGGAGTTAAAAAGCTAATGTTATTTTTCTTTGCCTTTTTATCTAATATACATCAATTACAGATATTATAATTTAAGTCTAACCAAATTTTTGCATATGATTTGTCATTCCACAATTTGATTAAAACTTGTGAAAAAGGCAAAAGGTTACAGGATTAAAATATTCTAAAATATTTATGGAACACTAAAAATAGTTATATTTAAGGCTAATGAAAAGGATAGTATGAAATTTTGAAATGTGAAAGAAATATCACAATTGCAGAAATACAATATAGTTAATGTATATAATTTTACCTGCTGTGAAAACCAGTTCCTGGTATTGCTTTTCAAATCTTGTCAGCATGTTCTCTCAGATGGAAAGATAATTGATTTGGGAATTTCAGACAATTGGTGGATTGTAAGTGGGAAGGTCTGATTTGATCAGTATGCCCACTGGATTTTTTATGAACCCTTAAACAGGCTATCTCTCTAAAATAATTTGATCAGCTGATCACTTGAGGTAGGTTTGGGAGAAACTAAGTTTGGCAGGAAGAAATTATTATGTCACTTTTTGTATTCCCATCACTAGTTTATTATGAATTTTAGATTTAGTTAGAAGAGGAATTTGAAAGTAATAATATGGGTAACTCATTCAACAAATATGTATCGAATAAGTACTAAGGTTTAAAAACAAATATAGTTTCGAGGGATACCTGGGTGGCCAAGACAGACACTATGTCTGGTCTAGTATAGTTTGTATTTCAGAGAATGTAAATAATAGTAAAAATAAATAATAATTTAAAAATCTAAAATAAATTGTAAGTAATGACTATATAAAAAAAAAAATAAAACACCTGATGTAATTCACTGTAATTGAGGGAATGATGGCAATTTATACTGGGACAGTCAGGAAGTTCTCATTAGGAAGCTGAGGTCGGAATGATAGGAAGCACCAGTTGACAGTTCATTTGGTAGTGGAACTTACTACAGAGGAATCAGTAAATATTAAAGTCCAAGGTGTGGGCACAAGGCTGTAGTGAGTGGCCAGTGAAAAGGTAATTGGTGGTAGATGATGTAGGGGAAATAAACAGACCAAGTGAGGCAGGGTATTTTAGGCCATGGTGCTATGGGAGATTCAGATATGAAATGAAGACATAGAAGATGTCTTATGGAGATTTTACATGAAAGACAACATACAAGTTACTCTTCACATAAGAAAAAAAATGTGAGCAGAATACTATGAAAATTTAGAAGAGTGTACATATTAAGTATTTTGATGCCCCTTTATTAAAGAGGTGATATTTGAGTTGAGTTCTTAAGTATTAGTTAGACTTTGTTGAGCTGAAAAGTTAAATGCCAACCAAGTTAAAGTGAAATGATTATTTTTCTTTCAGTTATAGAGGAAGAACATTGGTAGTTTTGAGTGGGAGATTGCATAATACAAGGAGTGCCTTAGAGAAGAACGATGTTTGAAAGGGGATGGCAAAACAAATGAGGAAGCAAGGTGAATGACAGATCATGGTGCTACAGAGACTGCCAGGTGCTACTGTGCCTAATTCTAAAATTCTCGCTGGGTCATCCTTTCCATTACTTTCATATCATGAAACAGATGAAACATAGCAAATCAACTTCCTGAGATTAACAGGATAAAGTCTAACTTCAATGTGGTTTTCGAAATTCTCTAAAATCTTGCTTCTTGCAATTTCACTTACATTCCTCATCTACTGGTTTACTGGATTACTTACAGTTTTGTAAACATAGCATGATCTTCAGTTCTTCTTGGGCTTGTTTATAATCTCAATTGCCACTGAATTGTGCACCTGAAAATGGTCAAAGTGATAAATCCTATGTTATGTATATTTTCCTGCAATAAAAATATTAAAAACTTGCATCAAAAAAAATATAATGGTCAAACATTATTAGTTTTTTCATTAGAAACAAGAGAAGCATATTTTATTACCAGTGTTTATTGCACTGGACATCTTAGTGAAAGAAGGAAACCAAGAAAAATGAATAAGAAGCATATGGATTAGAAAGAAAGAAAATCATTATTTTCAGAAAAAAATGATTGCCCACATATTTAAAAAATCAAGATACTTCCCTGACATATCTGGAATATTATATTTTCTTATTTAAAAAATCTAAAGGCAAAAAGAGGCAATATTGAAAATATTAATGAACACAAAATGACCATTTTGAATGGTCAGTAAATAGTGAATGCTACATTGTTCTGTTACTCTGTGTCTATGTTTAACTTTTACCAAAAAGCGGGAGAGGAGAGGAAAAATGAAAATCAGGTCCTTGTGGTTTCATGTTTAAATTACTTCAAACATTCTAGGAAAAAATACATACATGCACTATTTAATACATTCCCTAGCATACAGAAAAAACAAGGTTCCAGAAAAATATCATAAAAAAAGGGAAAGAAAAAATGGCAAAGATAGTCCTTAAATACAAATTTTAAAACCTTAATAAAATAAATTTCAGCAGTATTATGACCAAAGAGTATCATTCTAATAAAGAAAGCAATGTTAAGAATTTTAGTTTTAACATATTAATAAATCATAGAACAAAAAAACATATATAACCATCTTGAGAGTTACTAAAAAGAAAGAGCCAGCTAATGAAAATCAAAATTATTCCTGACTAAAAATTAAGTCCCAGACAAAAATAGGAACATGAGAATATTTAATAAACACGATTATGCTTTAATGGAAACTATGCTAAAACTCTGGATTTGTGGTGAACGGCTAAGTCATTCCCAAATAAATAAAAGAGAAGACAAGGGAGCCTCTTTCATGACCATTACATTTTCTTCAGAAAGTTTTAGACAATGCATAAAGACAAGACATTGAAATAAAAGGAACATGTATTTTTAAGGAGGAAATAAATGTATCTATATTTGTTACCAATGTCATAGCATGCCTAGAATATCAAATCAAAAACATAAACTATTGCAAATAAGAGCATTAAATAAGGTTCCTGAAAACACAATTAAAACAAAAACCAAAAACATTTTTATATAAAACGATGACCTACTATAAATGTAATGGAGAAAAAATATGTTTATGATATTCAAAGAAAAATAACATATCAAAGAGTAGGTTTAACAAGAAAATTGCAGACCTATTTAAAAGAATGTCTATACTTGAATATGGAACATAAAAGAAATTTTGTTGCAAAATTGATCAATACTGATTGAAAAATAATTAGAACATTATTTAATTGCTCTGAATATTCTGTATTTTCATTTATTAATTATGACTTTGGAACAGGAAATCTGTAAGCAATAATATACTTATGCAAGTAAAAACAATAAAACAAGAACAAGTACAATGTCAAAAAATGCTAAAATTTCAATATATTTTCTTCAATTGAAAATCCACAAAGCATGATAAAATTTATTTAAGTATATGCTGTTCATCGAATTTTAGAGGAAAGTTTATCTGTGTTGTCTATGAATAAAATTTTACTTTAAAATATCATCTGGTTAACTAACTTGTGTTTATTACATCAATTCCACTTACATTTCAGGTGACTTCATAATAATCTCATGGCAGTGCTGGTAAAGATAATGTGATCCCAAAAGGCTTCATTTTCCAACTTTTTCAAAATATGCAACAGAGGAGAGAAAAATGTGTGATCTTAGAAATGATAGGCTATTTGCATGTCTTTACATGTGGGCAGTTTTCTACACATACTGTTACGGTCTAAAAATAAAATGCTTGAAAATTCAGTTCTTTTTATGCTTATAAACTAAGTTTGAACTTTTGTCAGAAATGAAAGGAAAATGAATCTATGGCTTATTGAAATCCAACTAAATTGAACTATGGTAAACTGGGATAAGGTAAATAAATATTCATAGAATCAAACTACAATAGAAACATCATTCTAAATTAATCTAAATGCAAGAAGTGATCAAATAACCAATTTAACCCAGTGGAATCTTATCTTTTCTTGTTGTGCATAATGAATTCTAAGTACTATAACAATTAAAACTGATAATCAGTGTTAGTTCTAGATATTTTATTCATTCATTTACTCATTCATTCATTCATTTTTTCTTTTCAAAACAAATATACTCTATGACAATGGGGAAAGAACTGAATAAAGTTTGACAATACAACAAATATCCTATTGTTGAATATGAAATATATGTAAAATCTTATGTGAAGTGGGCTTTTGAATAGTGTCATTTTGAATTATGTATTACTTTGATTCAACTCAGAAATTTATTATGGTGTTCCTATGTAATCAATATATTCTGCTGGTAATTTTGGTTAGCAAAGTCTTTGCTTAAATAAGTAATAGTAATATAAAAGCAATCAGCTATTCAAGGAGTTTAGGTAGATCTTAACTCCACTTATTTTAGAATGGATATGAAAAGATCACATTGGGTTCACTTAACGAAAAAGAAAGGAGTAAAGGAGGAATAGAAGAGTAAAAGACATGATATATATAGAAAATTAAAAATAAAAATGGTAGACAAAATCAACCATATCAATAAGAAAATGGGTTAAAATTTTAAAAAAAGAAAAAAAAAAGAAAGAAAAAGAAAACACTGGTCTAGACTTCTAGTTCTTGGAATAACTCCCAGATTTAGTAAGGGTCCTAATCTGGGTGCAGTTCCCTTGTGGAGTTAGTATTCCTAAATTCTTGGTATATATAAAATAATAATAATAATAATAATAAATGTGAATGGATAAAAAAATCTTAATCAAAAGGCAAAGATTATAAGATTGGATTAAAAAACAAACAAATGACAAAAACAATATTAAAAAAAATAAACAAGATCCAATTGTACACCTGTATGCTTTCTACAGGGGACACTTTAGTTTCAAATATACCAATAAGTTGAAAGCAACAGGATGGAAAAATATATATATATAAACAGCAACCATAAGTTAGCTAAAATGGCTATGGTAGTATCAGACAAAATGGAGTTTAAGATAAAAAAATGTTACTATAAAAAAAAGAGATATTTTTTAATGATAAAATGCTCAGTAAATTAGGAAGGTAAAAAAATATAAACATATGGACCTAAAAGAAGAGCTCCAAAATGTATGGAGCAAAACTGACATATTGAAGGGAGAAATAGGTAATTCAAAACAATAGTTCAAACTTCAATACCACATTTTCAAACATTAATATAGCTACTAGGTTGAAAATCAATAAGAAAATAGAATACTTAAATAGCAATATAAACCATTTAAACCTGGAAGATATTTATAGAACACTCCACCTGACAACAGCATATACTTTCTTCTCAAGTACACATGAAACATTCTCCAGGATACATTAAAAATTAGACCATAAAAACACCTCAATAAATTTAAAAAGATTAAAATTATACAAAATATGTTTAGCAACTTAATACTGCTGGCGATAATGTAAGAGGCCAACAATGTTGTAGGGTCTAAGGTCAAAGTAAACAATCACTTGTATTTCTACAGGCTAGTAATAAACCATAAATTGAATTCAATAATTTCATTTTGAAATAAACTAAATTTAAAACAATTTCCATAAGAAAGTGAAACAATTCCATTTAAAATAGTATAAAAGGGAATAAAACGCTTATGAATAAATTTAACCAAAGAAATCCAAAGCTTGTATTCTGAAACCTAGAAACCATTAATGAAAAAAAAAAAGAATCTAAATAAATTGAAAGATATTCCAAGATATTTTCAAAGATACTGATGAGAAAGCAATGTTTTTAAAATGGAAAGACTTCTCAAAATGTCTTGGAGATTCAATGTAATCTTTATCAAAATCTTATATATTTTTCTGAAGATATTGACAAGTTGAGCCTAATATTCATACGGAAATGTAAAGGACAAGTAATAGTCAAAACAATATTTAAAAAGCAGAATGACTCATATGTCTTGATTTTAAAACTTACTACAAGGATACATTTCTCAAGACAGCATCATTCTAGCATAAGGATAGAAATATAGATTATAGAATTTGGGGTCCAAAAATAAACTCTCACATATATTGGTTAATTGATTTTCAACAAATTGCAAGACAATTCAATGGGAAGAGAATAATATTTTCAACAAATGGTGCAGGGAAAATTTTACCTACATACAAATGAATAAATTTGTGCCTATAATCACTCATCATATTAAACAACACCTGGAAACAGATCACAGACATAATGCGACAGCTAAATATATTTAATTTTATAAGAAAGAGAGTAGGAATAAACCTTGATGGTCTTTGGTTAGAAAATTCTTATATATGAAAAGTAATCAAAACAACAAAAAATAATACACAAGTTGCACATCATCAACTTTAAAAACTTTTATGTTTCAAAGGCTATAATTAAGAAAATAAAAAGGCAACACACAGAATGGGAGAAAATAATTGCAAAAAATACACTTGATAAGAGACCAGGGTTTAGAATATATTAAAACCTCTTACAACTCAATAGGGACAATGAAAGGCTTATAAGCAGTCTACAAAATGGACGCAAGCTATAAAGAGACATTGTTTCAGGGGCAATGAACAAATGGCCAGTAAGCACATGAAAAGATGCTCAAAATTATTAGTCATTAAGGAAATGAAAATCAAAATCACAGTGAGATACTACTTCACACACGCTAATATGGCTATGATCAAAAACACACTTAATGGCAGATGTTGATGAGGAAGTGGAGAAATTTCAGCCCTCATATATAGCTAACGGGATCCTAAAATGGTGCCGCCACTTTAGAAAATAGTCTGACATGTCCTCAACTGGTTAAACAAAGTTACCATAGCAGTTTCACTGCTAGGTATAGGTCCAAGAGAAATAAAATCATGTCTACCCAAAAACTTGTATATGAATATCATAGATACAGTCCACTCAATTTTGCCTTATCATTTTTGAGAAGATGAGCACAATAGTCTTTGAGATATAGTAAGTCATGGCATTTGGCCATTATAAATGACAAAGTAAAAATATAAATTAAGTTGAATTATAATTTCTTTTTGTACATATCTGTATCTGTTAGGTGCCAGACACTGTGCTACCTTTCTATATGAAGATAATAGATGTTTAATAGTGATATGATGAATAGATAAAGGGATGGAGAGATATATAGGTCATAGACAAATTTTTAAAAAGAAACAATTCTGTTTTTAATTAATCAGAACTAAGAAACTGAAAACAAAGTCATTCTATTTCTGTAGTCATCTTTGACCTTAAATTTGATATGTTCCATCTTTGAAGAACTAAAGAAACAATAAAAGATGATAAATCTTTTAAAACCCCTTAGACTTGTTTGTTTGTTTGTTTTTTACTTATTTATGCTTTGGATAAAATGTAAATTTTAACTTCCCTGGAAAATTGAGCAAAAGATAGAGTGGGTACTGATCATGTCTTCCCAATAGGTTCCTAAAGAATCTCAAAGCAATCTAGATTAGCAATACAGGATTTGCAACTTTCTTCTAGAAATGAGAAAGGTTTGTCCACCTTCTCCACCCCTCAACTATAGGACCTTTATTCAGTTCTTCTTTTTCTTTTTTTCTCCCAGCAACAGCAAAAATCTTTATCTCCATGTACTCATTGCTTCCTAGCTTGCCTGTAGATTGGAATCTCTGACACACTCAGGCCTCTGTCATCTTAAATTACGGACTTCCAAAGATCTAATCTGAATTCCTATCAGTCAGAAAACCAACAGTTTGTTATGCAAGTCAGACATTTCAGGTGATGCATACTCAACAACCTTCTATCTACAGTGTCATCTGTTTTATTTTCTATCTCAATTTCATACTTTTTTGGGCAAACTCACCAGGGAAATATATTTCAATGATAATGTATGATAATGTTGCTCTCTGCACTCAATCTCATTACAGAATCCTTGTCTTCTAAAATGGAAAATGGATTTACATCTCTTAGGATTATTCCTGCCACACACACCGATTCAGTTAAACAGCATTTGGGTGGCTTCAAGTTAATTTAATTTTCTTTGGCTACTTCATGAAGCATGAGTCATTCTCAAGCAAATGATTTCACTTTCAAAAGTTGTTTGGGGAATGCGAAGTAAGGGCATCATCATTAGTTTCCCGTTTCCCCACCCCTCACTATAGAATAGGTATCAGCTGACATTTTCAAAGACCTTAAAAAACATTTCAATGTGTGATTCCCATTTGATGAGTTTAAAAACCTCAACAAGTGATCTAGTATATTTCCCTGTCTTTATTTAGGGCTGTATTTAAACTAATCTAGAAAAGTGTTATTTTTATTGTCAAAAAACAAATACACTGGATGGAGTTAAACAGTCAAGAAAGTCTTTCTTCAAGACTACTGAAAAAGGAGTCAAAGACTATTGCAATAGGGGAGAGATAACGGACTCTAATCCCTCAAATGAAAGGTGGAGAGTTTTTAGGCTTTGGGATGAGCTAGTGGAAAAATACTGGAGAACTTTAGGTAGGAAGTTGGCCAATGTGATTAGGCTATCTGTGTTTACTAACTGGCTCTTATGGAAATTAAGCTCTTATATCCTCCCCGCCACCCCCGCATCCCCAAAACACACACACAGACTGAGAAATAAGAGCCCTATCTTTCTGGATGATTACATTTCAAAGGGATGGCTCTCGGGCTCTCGGGTTTTTGAGAAAGGCATTCCTTCCAAGTAAAAGGAAGATATTGGGATAAATCTACATTTCGAAAGGGCAGAGAAAATTTTCAATGGTGTTTCTTAAAGGACATGGGAAGCCAGGGGCCTGTAGTCAGCAAGAAACTTGCCTAAAGTTTAGTTAAGCTGGGGGAACATTAAGGCAATCTTGGTCACAGTTATTTATGAAATACTATAATTCTTTGCATACTGACTTAATCCATCAATTCCAAATCAGAATACCTTTATTTTTTTTTAATCTTCATGTCTATAATGATATTTTTTCCACATAAGTTTGGAGAAACAGAATGGATATTTGGGGTAAAATAAGTGTACTAGTTAATAAGGTAAACAATTGAACAAATCTTAATGTTTTGGTTTTAGATACTTAAAAGGGCTATGTCCCAAATAAATCTTCCGAGGAATTCCTTTAGAGAAAACAGTTTTTTTAAGATACGGAAATATCTTAAAAATTGTTGTGCAGTATTTATTTATTCAAGCTTTCAACAGTAACAATATTATGTCCAGTGTAATTTCAAAAAACTATTGCCCAGCAATTTAAATTCTTTAATAAAATAAGGATTTAGATTATATACTATGGCATGAAATGTATTTATTCATCTTTCACATAGTGATGTGTTCTTTTCATTTTCTTTTTATTATTTTCTTGTACAAGGAAAAAAAAAAGACTGCGTACAGTAGCCTCCTCTGCCCCCTCTCCCCCACAATCAAGGTTTCATTTTGTTTTCTGTGGTTTCAGTTATGAGAGGTCAACTGAGATCCAAAAACATTAAATGGAAAATTTTAGAAACAAAACAGTTCATAAGTTTTAAATTGCATGTTGTTCTGAGGAGTGTAATGGAATCTTGTGCTCTGTCCTGCTTGGTCTCACCCAGGGTGTGAATCATTCCTTTGTCCAGTGCATCCATTCTGTATATGCTACCCAGCAGTTAGTCACTTAGCAGCCATCTCACTTGTCAGGTTGGTTATCAGAAAGAGAAATAACATTCACATAGTTTTCACTATAGTATATTCTATAGTTGTTCTATTTCATTACTAGTTATTGTTGTTAATCTTTTACTGTGCCTAATTTATAAATTAAACTTTATCATTGGTATGCATGTACAGGAAGAAACATAGTATATACAGGTTTTGGTACTAACCATCATTTCAGGCATCCACTGGGGGTCTTGAAATGAATCCTCCACAGATAAGGGAAGACATATATGAATTTTTTGAAACTCGTGATACTATTTCAGACTTTATCTCCACTGTTATAGCCCAATAAAATGCATTCAAATATTTCATTTGCTTCATATTACATAGCTGATTTATACTGATATTTTGGGGACCAGAAACCATCTGATAAGAAATCAGATGGAAAATAACATTTATTACTATATATGGTACTCCATATCAAATATTTTAGCGTTTCATTTATCTTATTTCAACTATCTTAACAACCCTATAATGTAGATCGTTTTTTTATGTATGAAAAATATTCTAACTATTAGGTCTATTTGGTTAATTTACCAACTGATTCTTTCTGTTCCACTCCCACAGTCTAATTACAATAAAAAATCTGATTAAAAAACTGAACCATTTGTGAATTTTGAGAAATGAAGATGTTTGGTTAGCCTGACACCAATGATATTTAAAGACTATATATTGCATATGAGTTACAGATCATATTATTTTTCTCAACTTTTTTTTTTCCTGCAAGAGGCTTATCCATTCTTCCCTTTTGCCTGTGACTTGCAGTATGTTTGCTGAGAGAGTCTCTGTCTTCATGATGTTGTTGGGCTTGTTGAAGTGACTGATTTTAGACAATGAAACGTGAGTGGGTATGATATGTGTCCATCTCAGCAGGGACTTTTAAAGCCATTACGTTTTACACCAGTTTACTTATTTCCTTTTTCTATAAGAACATCATGTTCCAAATAGATAATGCTCCTCAATTCTAGAATTAAGAGACACATGAGGCAGAGAGCTATATAGCAACTGATTCACAGCTACCACCATATGATATGAATAGCAATAAATGTCTGAGATTTGTGGACTGCTTGCCATAGCAGCAAAACTGACAAATACAGCACATACCCTTGATTAAGTAAATGTAGTATACTACTAATTTATATATCCATAGACAGCATGTACATGTTGTCTGTTATACATGTAAAGATAAATATGTAAATTCTATGGGGTGATGGAAATTCTTAGCACTAGTATGATTTAAATTCTGAACAGAATTTCATTTAAAACAAATTGTGAAGGTATCAATCAACATAAGGGTCCCTATTGCAATAAAGATTGGCCCATTTCAGTACTTGCTAAGTGCTAAGTCAGCAATTACATTTTCAACATGTATAATAATGTCCATTTGTTGATGTGCTACTCTGTGAAGGGTAACTGCAAATTCGGTCAGGGAAGAGCATATGTCTTCAGTCTGATAAATATTAGGAAGCAGCTGAGGAATGTGGGAACCACAACATATTTGCCTCAGTTGACTCCGCTCTGAGACACAGACACCTTCAGTTCCACAAAATTTATTACTTTCCCAGTAGTGTTTTATAGTTTGGGTTGTTATAGCTTGGGTGCTAGCTATACCCTTTGAAAGTAAATTATTCTCAGGCGATCTGGTTGCTGCAAAACCTATTGCTACACTATTATCCCATATTGGGACCCTTGGCAAATCATAGCCTGAATCCTGTAGAAATGAACAGAACAGGCAACCCGCTGGGTAATGTTTTTCCCTCCCAACAACCTTAGTCATGTTCCTGGTTTACGTCATTGTTTTTCTTCCACTATCACTAACCACCTTCATATTAAACAAATATATACTGGCTGTCTCTTAAGTTAAAAAACACAGGTATATGGAAAGTCAATGTGGCCTTAAAATGCTTCACAGCACATGCATAGAGCCTCTACACTGTAAGCTTCTTTACTATTGATGGCCTTGCTGCCCACTTTGCACCCTTTGCAGATTTAGGAATGAAGAGTCATTTGATGGGGTTCAGGGCAGGCTGCCCAAGAATGTGCCACTTTGGAACATGGATTATTTTGAACTAAAGACAATCAAGGCCCAACAGACTCAAGTAGAGTTTTTATCTTCTGAATTGCCTAAAAAAATTAGATATGCGACATGTATAGATGAGAAAGCTACTACCAGAGAGAACTTTTAACATCAGAAAGATGCATCTGCATGGCATGGCAAACCTATTTGTTTACCAAACATTTACACCTCCCATCTTCCTGGGAACTGTCCCTGTCTCCCTTCTTGAAGTCCCAGATGCTTAACCCCTTCTTCTTAGCTCAGGGTGGCATATAAGCCTCAACTGCCTGACTTGGAGCCTCTCAATGTCTTTGTGGAGTTCCTGTATATATAAAATTAAGATCTGTTTTTCTCCCGTTAATCAGTCTATGTCAATTTAATTATTTAGCCAGCCGAAGAACCTAGAAGAGAAGAAAGGAAAACTTTTCTTCTCTTGCACATTAATCGAAAAAGAATAAAACATACAAATTAGAATGAAGCTTTAATAATTGGGAGAGACACATAACTCATCTATACTGGATACATACATTGGTCTGATTGCTCTCTTTCTATAGCAAATAGCATGGAAATACTAAATCTGTAAATGTCTGATATAGTTTGTATAGGTTTTGAGGTATGGCTCTAAAAAGTCAATATCGTTTACCTTCTTTTTTTCTGATGGCAACCATTAGTGCTGCCTCTATGTCATACTTCATTACCTCATATATTAAGTGATGGGCCAAGCGCTGTGTAATATTGGACATACTATATTTCCATTACTCATGTGGTAAGTATAACTGCAGAAATGTAGCTTGCACCCAATTTAGTCAAAGTCACATATACATAAATAAAATAGTGGAACTGGATTCTGAATAAGTCCAGTAATTTCTTTCTATACCATTCTGGACTCCACAAAAGTATTATGTTGTCTTAGAAAGGAAAAATGCTGATATCATAAATAATGATGCTTCATCTTTTTCTCCTTTAAATATTAGGGATGAGATTGAGATCTCAGGATAATTATCTTTCCCTTTTTTGAGTTTAAGTCTAAAACATTAACTTACACATAACTTGGAGATTGGAAAGTAAAAATAGCAGTAATTCCGTGCCAGAGAAGTATCACAGAGCTACTTAATTGGATCTCATAAATGCTGATAATTACAGTTTATCCAGTGTTAGAAAATATTGCTCTAATTGTCTAAAACATGCTTACTTTAGCAAACCCAGAGTAAAACTCTCTCTTGTCTTTTCTCTTCTGTCTCCCCATAAGCAGAAAACAACAAAATTCCTGTCTCAAAATTGTATTGCCATTTAAACTTTCACATATAACACAGCTTTTCTTCAAATCTAGCTTCCAGGTTTCTGTTTACTCACACTCACAGATCTAGCCTAAGAAATTTCCTTTTCTATTCAAACCGTTGTTCTCTTCAGGCTGTCAAGACTTTCCTGCCCAACAGTAGCAGACTCTTTGCAAGAGGCCAATATCTCCCCACCTCATCCCAGTAATAACAGTAAACACTTACATAGTTAATAATATATACAAAAACTCTTCAGCCAGTTAAGACAAATGATCTCATTTAATCCTCGCAACAACTCCATGAGGTAATTACTGCTATGATTCACATTCTACAGGGAAGGAAACAAACACAGAGATGTTAATCGATTTGACTGTCAGACAGTAAATAAGTGTCTGAACCAAGATTTGAACCAGGACATATGGCTGCAAGGTCTATATTCTTGATTACGGTTCCAACCCGCTTTAAATCTTAAACCCGGTCTGTTGATAACTCTGGTAATATTTCTGTTCCTATGCACAATTTTTTTCCCATAAAATATTTTCAATAGGTGCTTGCTGAATGCTGGTCTCATATGATGTTATAAATTATTATTTAGAGCTTCTTGAATTGAACCCAGGCAGAACCTAAAGATTAACATCATGTTGAAAACCTTTGTGTGCACTTTTTCTGGGTGGCTCTTGAACCTCTAAATCTATTTAGAAATGTTCACTGGCCCTATTACTCAATGTAATAGAAATGCTGACTCCAACAATGTATAAGATTATTGGAATTTTAAAGTGGTGAGAGCTATTGCCACCCATTTCTATTTTATTTTGTTTCATTCTTAAATAGACATTAAGAGAAATTTAAAAATCTATTGTCATTTCCTTTTCTCTCTCTCTTTTTCCTCTCTTTCCTCCTCTTTTTTCCTTTGTTCATTCTTATGTTTTTTCTCACTTTTCTTCCTGAACCACTCAGGCCAAGTCAATAGGTGAGCTAAGCAAAGTAAGCTTCCACGTGGGACTGGGGGGGACCTCCACAATCTGGCACAAAGTTCAAGCCTAAGCAGGATGAAGACAGCAATGGCAGTGGTCCACCTGGGGCACTGGAGCCTGAGTAGGGTAGAGTGTCAATTTAGGAGCACAGACAGAGCAAGGTGTGGAGGGTGTCACCAATAGGGCAGCGATAGCAGAAGCCTTGTGCAGGGTAGCGGTGTCCAAGCAGGGTGAAGAGAGTGTCCATGCAAGAAAGCAGTGGCAGTGGTGGTCCGGCATTGGGTGTTGATACAGAATATGATAAGAATGGACGGTGGAGCTGAGATAGTAACAGGAAACTGATTATATGTAAGAGAGTGTTGATTAAACAAATATGTTGAAGATAATGGATTCCAGATTTCTCACTGTCAAAAAACAGAGTTACAAATATGGAAAGGAAGAAAACTAGAATTAACCCTGTGATGTTGGATTTGGATTGTTGATAGTATAAATATAGAATTATTAATATAGAGAGGTAGATACAGAAGTAAATATAGATGTAAATGTGAACGTTTATATATATATTACATGTATATACACACACGCAGAGTAAGTCTAAATGTATATTGTTATGGATTGAATGCTCGTTTCCCCTCAAAATTCATGTATGTTGAAACCCTAACCCCACTGTGATTTGTATTGAAGGTGGGGCTTCTGGAAGGTAATTAGCTTTAGATCATGAAAGTGGGATCCTCATAATAGGATCAGTGCTGTAAAAAAGAGACATGAGAGCACAGAGTTCTCTCTCTTTTCCTCCTTCCTTCCTTCTCTTCCTCCCTCTCTTCCTCCCTCTCTCACTCTTTCTTCTGTCCCTATCTCTATCTCTTCCCCTCCCTCTCTCCTCTCCTCTCTTTCTCTTTCTTGTTCTCTCTGTCTCTGTCTCTCTCTATCTCTGTCTCCACAAGGAAACACTGAGGAAAATCATGTATCTGCTGGCACTTTAATCGTACACTGCCCAGCCTCCAGAACTGTGAGAAATAAGTGTCTGTCATTTAAGCCGCCCAATCTGTAGTATTTTTCTATAGCAGTCCAAGCTGGCTAAGAGATATGTATATAATAATATGAATGTGAGTGTGTGTGCATGCATATCCAGTAGCTATGTCCTCTGAACTTAGAAGCAGCACTACCCCAGCAGAAATCAGCACAACTAGCACCCAGATTTTAGTTTCTAAATTTCATTCTCAACTTAAAAGAATTGATACTCCTGAAGGAAGAGTTGTTTCCAGAGCTAAAACAGGGAAAATAAAAGATGAGTCTGGAACATTTTTTTTTTTTTATGTCAGAAAGCAAAGATTGCCCAATAAATGATGAAGACATATCAAAATAACACAGAATCTAGCTTGAAGAAGCTCTCAGGAACCAAATCCTAGGCAATTTCATCATAAAAGTAAATATAACAACAGATTATAACTCACTGAATATAATATGAGCCATGAATCCATACTGATATAAATAAACTAAAAAGAATAAGGAATGGAATATTTACATATTTTCACAAAGCAATCCCTTCAAGTTACTTATTATTAAAAAAGAGAAAGAAAAGAATAAAATAACTTCATAATGTGGAAGACCACAGACCCTTAACCAAATGATTAAAGTTAATTTCATCAGTAATTGTACAAATTGAAATTGTCTGCTAAATTACAGGATAAAATGAAAACATGACATCACTTTTGTGATATTCTTGTCTTAGATGCATAACTGGAATCTCATCATGGGAAAAGATCGGAAAAATCAAACAGGGACATGTTACAAAATAATTCTGTAATCTTTGAAATTATCAAGTTAATGAAAATCAAGGAAAGACAGAACAAAACTAAAAAGACATGGCAACTAAACGCAATGCATGATCTTGGGCTTTTTTTTTTTTTAGGACATTATTGGAATAATTGGCAAAAGTTGAATAATGGTTGCAGAATAGATGGTATTAATGTACCAGTATTAATTTCTTGATTCTGGTGATTATATTGTGATTAGATAGAAGAATATACTTATTTATAGGAAATACATTCTGAATTTTTGGATATGGTGGAACATCATGTCAGCAACTTAATGCTCAAATGGTTAAGGAAAAATGTTCTTTTTACTTTTCATGCAAATTTTCTCTAAGTCTGTGACAATTTGAAATAAAAATAAAAAAAACTATAGTATTATATGCTTATTGAAATAAAGAGAAATTTAAGGGCTATTTATATTCATTTTATGACATTAAGTGACCCCTTTTTATCTGAGATATGTGTTATAGGATTTGATAGTCCCATTCCTTAAATAGATATATACTAGATGTTAATTTTAGGCAAATGATTACTGTTTCATAAGCCCTAGACTTATTGGTTGTGAAAATACATTTTCCATGGGTGAAGGGTTCAGTTAAGTCCGTAATTCAGGTAATTAATCTAAAATTTTTAGTTTACAGAATCCACTTTGGTGAAAACTTGTCAAGGAAGGATAGCTGATTAATAATTTCCATTTCTGTTGGTTATGACAAACTGAAGAAAAATTCTTATGTATCAACACTTGCTCATTCTTGGCCTATAGATTTTAACGCAAGAGTTCTTGACTAATTAACCAATAAATATTTATTGAAAAAGTAGAATAAAATATAAGTGTGCATTGTTTTTTATCTGTGCCAATATGTCTATATTATTTGTTTCCTTCCTATCTTCCTTCTTCATCCCTTTATTCTTTCCTTCTTTCCTTTCTTCCTTCCATATTACAAAATCAAGACCACAAAGGATTAGAAGAAAAATATAATAAACTAAGAGTTTTATTTTTTTCAAGTATTTATTCATGTCATTATTTCGTTAACATTCTGTTGCATATTTGATGTTTCCCTAACCCCTTATACATTCTTACATATTTAACTTGAAGTTTTCATTGTCTACTCAGAGTAGTAACCTTTGCTGGCATAAAGTTGAATATATTTTCGGTGGGTTAGTAATGCAACTGTTCCAAGAAAACACAGTTTGAAGCACTTTTTAAAGATTTCAAACTAAACAAACTTGCTCACATTGTGGAAATGAGAACATGCCCAATTTTGACTGTTTCCTGAACTATGAATGAAAATGTAAGATCCTTCAGCTTTTTTAGTTCAAACATATATTTGTCCTTTAGGCTATTTTGTTTTCCTATAAATATTTGCAAATATGTGTTCTCATGAATTTTCTTTACAAATCACACATCTCTTCCTTCTATTGACCCAAACGACTATTTTTATAGGCTTAAGTTCTAGTTTCCACATATCTCATTAATATAAAATTGATATTGTGCTTTATCAATAAAAAATTACTATTTTACTATCTCTTAACTATTATAAATAGCTTTCACTTTAACTTACTTCTGGCTTTATTATTTTTCATTGTAGCTCATTTTATGATACAGAAAGAAAGGGTTCATTTATTTTAAAAATCTTGATATCTAATTGGAGAGATATCTATGCAAAAATTTATTAACATAAGATCTTTAAGGAAATAATAGTTTTTTTATTTAGGTGTTCCAAAGTTCTTAAGACATCTGTGGGTCAATTTTCATAGATGTGAGATTATATTTGAGCCTAAATTTGGTTAGATGGTAATTTAAAAGAAAAATGGGCACTCTGGGGGAAAGGAACAGTGATAGCACAGACAACAAGAGGGAAATTGTTTGGTTCAGTCACAGCTTTCACTGAAGAGGTAATAAAGAGCTATGGACGTACTTTCCAGGGTTAAAAATATAATGTTAAATATAATTTTGGAGAGTCTAAGAAGCCCCAAATGCTCATCCATTGTCCCTTCCACTCACCCAGAGAGATGCCCTGGGTAGTAAGTACTGAGATGCGCAGAAAAACTCTCCTGGAGAAACCATGTTATGCTTATTACTAGAAGCTAAGGTGGAAAAGTTAACAAGTGAGAGTGTGGTAGGCCTTGAATGTTCAGAAGATAATACCGGTCTCCAACAAATCGGCTCTCTGAAGGAACATTCACCGCTCAAAAAGCTGAGTCATGGGATCAGCT
>NW_006434709.1:15245831-15276173 GCF_000325575.1 Pteropus alecto
TATATATATAGAGAGAGAGAGAGAGAGAGAGAGACTGAGAGAGAGAGAGAGACAGAAGGCTTAAACTCAAAAGATAAATAAAGATTGACTGGTCTTTGAATTCCCTTGGCAAATCAAAAAACAGGCTTCTTCCTTTCTCTCCTTCTCTCCCTCCCTCACTTCCCTCCCTTCCTCCCTTCCTCTTCCTTTCCTTTTCTTTCTCTCTCTTTCTTTCTTCCTTTTTCTTCTTTCTCTCTCTCTTTCTTTTCTTTCTCTCTCTCTCTTTCTCTCCCCACTTTTTTCCTTCTTTCCTTCTTTTCTTCCTTCTCTTTTTCTCTCTCTTTCTTGCTTTCTTTTTCTTTCTTCTTCTTAGCTTATTTAGTTATAACATAGACTCTTTCCTATTCATAGACATCCAGAAATAGTTTGCACTTATTATGAATAAGAGGAATATTTATTTACCTCAATAAAACTCAAATGGGACTAAGGGGACCATGCAGTTTTAATAAGGAATGATTAACATTGATTTTAGGCCACAACACATTACCATGGTTTCTTTCTTAACCATAGTCTTTATTTCCAAGGCACTGCAATAATTTAGATCGTCCTAAATAGCAATTAATTCATTCATCAATTCACATACTAAGCCTGGCACATTGCTGATTGAGTATGGGGATGAATAAAATAGGGTTTTTAACCTTAGGAATTCATGGTCTAGTTAAGGAACCAGGTAATTAAGCCAGTGACAAGATGAAACCTGTTCTCTTATGCCAATCTCTTGGACATCAATTCGATTTTCTCTGCCCCCGAACCATATAATCCTATCTCTAGGGTTATAAATAACCAGAGTTGCCATGGGTGTGAAGCAGTGGTCTTGTTATGGCAGAGCTGCCCTCGCTAACTACAACATCTAAGCCATAAAAACACTTTTTTTTTTTTTTTGCACTTAATTGATTAGGTCTAAGTATTATTCTGTTCACCTAAAAATACTTACTCTACCACTAGTAAATAACAATTGTCTGGCGATGTTCTGAACATCTGATTTATATCAAGCAGAATTTCCGAATGTCATAATATGTAAATAAATATAGGAGATGAAGTTCACAAAATATTCTAGAATTGTTGGGTACCAATAAAGTAGAGCAAGAACATTATATAAAGAAAATGTGTTAAAAATTTCAATATGGTTTTAGAAGAAATAGCATGTCATTTTTAAGTAAGGCAAATAATTTTACCAGTGGAGGAGAGACTGATCCTAACATGGATGATTTTGCAGTGTTTAATCTAATACTGCTTTAAGTTAGCTCCAATTTAAGAAGATACCAGTATTTGGCAGGAGAAAGAATACCTTATGCTCTTTTAAAATGACTTTTAACTGTGGTCACTTTCCATGGGAGGATTTCCTCTTTACATCACCTGCATTTGATTTAATCTCATGCAAACTCTTGGTAAGTGAATTTACCTAAAGAAAATACAAACTTTCTGGTAAGGAAATGTCTCTAGAGCTTTGAAAGCCAACTCCTTTGAAATAGTTCAGAGAAACAAGACCACCTTATATTTTATTAATTACTGTTTTCAATGGATGAGATAACCTCCGAATACCAACCGAAAGCTAAACAAAATAGGGAATGAGAAAGGTAATGATGTCAAGAAAACAGAAGCTATTGCATGCTGGTGACTTAAGTAGTCCATTTTAATTTTATTTTTCTCTTGTTTTGTTTTTTTCCTGAAACTGTTAGTGATAAGAAGAATAAATTCTGAGGATCTAATATACATCATGGTGACTATAGTTACTGATACTATATTGTATACTTAAAATTTGCTGAGAGTAGATCTAAGCTTTCTCACCCAACAAAACAAAACAAAATAAAACAAAAAACCCAACAGGTAACCATGGAAGGTGATGAATACATTAATTAAGTTGATTGTGGTAATCATTTCACAACATATACATATATAAAATCACATTTTATTCTTTAAATAGATACAATTTTATTTGTCAACTATACCTCAATAAAATCAATCAATCAATTAATCAATCAATCAATCACCAGAGAACAAAGCAGTGGAGAAGAGTTAACAAAACAGAACGATAATGCTGAGAAGAGAGGCACTTCAGGGCAGATGAGAAGGAGCTAGATAATTCCTTGCTAGGGCTGCTGGTTAGTATCAAGAATTATATTTCTAGGCCCCTTCAGGGAAGCCAAGATTTGACTAAAATTGTTTGAGTGCCCTTATGCACCAGTCACTATATGGGGATTCAAGTGACAGTTACAGTTAGGCTTATGACTTCAAACAGAAGGATAGCCTATATAGCTGGCAACCAGAGGGAAAAATCCCCAGGCTGCAGCAGCCTCTACAGTTGCAGAGATGTTTCGAGACTGAATGATGTCCTAAGTAATTATCTTGGCATTCTGTGGTAATCATTCAATAATTCAATAAACAATTAACATCGCTACGTAATTGAAAAATGTTACATGATATTTCTGCTCGTAATTTGGTAACTAAAATCAGTGTCTCATGCAATTGTTTAAGTCACTGTAGACATATTTTTTTTCAGTGTACGTTAGCTTATCCTTACCTCTCAAATGATACTTTTTCTTTATGATATCTTTATTGACATTATATATCCATTAGGAAACCAAGAGACCTATGGCACCATTCAGTCCTGATTCCCAATTTCCAAATCTCTAGCCCTGCTCTATGTTATCCTTGAAGAAATAGTCCCAGGGGATGAGTGATATGCACAAGGTCAGATGGGTAGCTAAACTGGACTTTTGTAAGCAGCCTTTAGAATCTGAAATCTACATTCTCATTCAAAGGAAAGCTAAGTAATCAGTGAATTAGGAGCAGATAATTTAACAATTCTGCAGTAAATAATATTGTTCTGCTTTATGTAAAAGGGAGTTAGGTAACGTATAGAATGAATATATTAAAACAGGCAATGAGTAATCTGATAGATAGATCAAAATATAGATAGTAATTATGTATTAGAATTTATGCATGCCAAATTCTTTAAACTGCAAATTCATAATGATAAACACATTTTTTTCTCTTCAGAGAAAATAATATTCTTATTAGGCTTTGACCAACTTAAATCACATTTTTAAAACCTTAACTTTCTTACCTTCAGCGAAGATGCTGAGTATGCTTTTGTTTCGGAAAGTGCTGTTCCAAAATATCATTTAGTTTAAATAAATGCCTTATATGAGAACACTGGCACATTTCTAAATGAGGTTAAAAAAAAGCATTGCTGTCAACACAAAATGAAACTACTTAAGCCAATCTATTTGCCCTTTATCCCTAAGAAAACAAGTCCTACCTGCTATGATCTAGCCAATTGGATATAGCAAGACACAGAACATTAGCTGACCACTCATCCTCAGAGAGACTGCCTTTCCTACATAATTGGTGACTATATAAAAAACTAAATACCATTGCACAAACAAAAACTACCAAATGCCAATGGGGAAAAAACCCTGAGGTCTCTAGAATTACTCATATCACTTTTTTTTTTGTTGTTAAAATAACAGAAATATCTTGCTTCTCTACTATTTACATTTTACTAAACCAATTACAAAAACTAGCTCAGCTCAGTAACTTTGGGAGTTTCTTCATATTTTGGTGAAAACTGCCAGAACTAAAGTAAAATAAATGTCCCAGAATCTTGCTATATAAAGTGTGTTCCATGGACCAACATCATGGACATCACTTGGGAGCTTGTTAGAAGATCTAGGGCTCCAATCCTGAGACCGCCTATGTTAACTATTAAAATATGCGTTTTAACAAAGATCCCCAGGTGGTCTCTATGTACTTCAAAGTTGAAGAATCAACATCATAGAAGACATGGATGAGTACACATTCTGCTCCTTTCTGTCAATTTTCCCTGCTGCAAATCTCTGGTAGGTCTCCATTTCCACTCCTGCAGCCCCTAGTTTATCACATCAATCTCTTGTTTACAAAATTCCCTGGATCCATTCACTTGTTAAAAATTCTCCTCACTTTCAGCTGACTGTCTGAGTTCACTGACCAATTGTTCTACCCACCTTCTGAGTCCATAAGCAACCTTTATTTCTGTCACATCTTGCTGGTTTCCCTTGGTTTGCCTACCCCTCTTCCACTTCTCCACGGTTCCCGGCTTTTAGCACACACACGCCTACTTAATTTGATTTGCCTTCTCGGCCTACACAAGATAATACTTTTTTATTATGTTCAAATATATTAAAGTATTCACTTCATAATTAGAAAAAGATAAAAACATATGTGAGATAAAAAGAAAAAAAAAACACCATTTGTTTTCACGTGCACTTAACAATTTGAAAAAGCACTGAGGATTCTTTGCTATACCAAAGACTTTAAATTGCTACTTTAGAAACACAAATACAATTATAATCTCTTTAAAGACCAAATGCCATATAATGTCTCAAATAAAAAAAAGAACAAGCACAGAATTCAATAGTGATATTGTTATACTTCAGTTCCAAAAGTCAGTGTTGATTGGTCAGGCATGCTTTGTGCTTCTCTCTCTGGCATTTTGAAAACTTGATAGACAAGTATTGTTTGAAGTGAAGCCAAAGCACATATTAATTAAATTAATTAATTAACATTAATTTAAGCTAGTTATCAATAGCTACTAATAATCTCTAAGTCAAAATACAACTCATTCTATGAATAAAAATTAACTTGTTTTATGGGAAAAAAAGAGTTTTTATGGATTAGTGAATTGTTTGTATTTTAATACCTAGATTTTTAAAAATGAAACAAAGAAGATAAATATTTGTACAAAATTTACCAAAATTTTTTTTATTTTAGATATGACAAACTACAATGATAAAATTATGTACCTATGTAATGGTATTTTCCTATACTGTATCTATCACTTTTATGAATCTATGCTAGTTTCTTATATTGATGCTTTTATTTTTTCCAGTCTGTTTTGTTTGTTCTGCTAATGAATTGTATTTAAGACTATCTGTGAAGAACATAAAGTCACAGATAAAGGTTTTGTCTGTGCAGATGAAACCATGAACTGGCTGTCAGCAGATCTGAGTTCTAGTGCAAATTTTGAGCAGTGGCAAGTATGATATCATTTTTGATCATCAATTTCCTAATTGCTAGCTCTAACAGTTCACACAGACATTCTATAAGGTTGTTTTCTGTAGAAAAGTCTTGCTTTCTTACCATAGCTAAAATGTTCAACTCTCTTTCAATTTGGGAGAAAGATTTTCAAAGTACTTTTTATGAGTGTCTGAAAAGCCTTCCATTCTGGATGGCAATATTTTTCTGTTGCACTTAGTTTATTGCTTTGGATTTCTGGGCATAGAGCCTACTTTGGTTTTATTTTTGTTTATGTTCATCGTATCCATTTCTATTTTGGAAGCTGAAGCTTCATAAATATACTATTATACACTATAAAATTGGATAATAATACTAAAAAATTGATTTTCTATATTTGCACATTCCTTAAGAACTTTGGGTGTTGACTGCAATTAGTCTAATTCTTCAAATCGGAGCTGTCACCTCTTCCCTTGCCTGAAGCAAGGCAGCAGAAAGTACAAATCACACTCAACAGCTTGACACCAGGAGAAGGAAACAAATACCTCTGCATAGAATTTACACATGTGACAGTGCGTCACCCATACAGAAATGGAAAAGGATGTCTTTTATTTTTGAAAATACTGCTATTCTTTCTAATAATTAGGACAGCCAAAGATGAACATATACTTTATCAGTGGAAAGGGATTTCAGAGGCATATTCCAATTGCCTCTTCTTTAAGGCCACTACACTTAGCACAGTGCCTATTTTCAATGACAACAAAAAGCTGGATGAACTAAAAAAAATCTATGCTTTTTCTTTCTTTCTTTTTTTTTCTTTTTGCATTTGTCAGAGAACCGAGATTGCAGGACAAACAGCTATCTTGACATCTATTGAGAGAGAAGAATCCAGAGAGCCACAGCTGAGATCTGCTTACCAGGAATAGAAACCTCTGGAGCCTTAAACTGAGAGGAAAACGAAAATGGTAATTTTGATCAATTCCTAGAGGCTGAATGTAGATTAGTGTAAAAGTGAGAAAGTCCTGAGCCAAGGTCTAAGAGGAACACCATACTTTTGCCAGGAACTCCACCAGTTTCTCACTGTGAACATTTGAGAAAGATCCTTTCATGGATCAGGCAGAGGAGGTGAAGACTACTTTTTGTGAAATATGCTCGAGTATTCTCTGTAGCACAGGGCTACTCTCCAGGGACAAGACCTTAAAAGAATCTTGTCCTATAGACATGGGGAAGGACATTCTTCTCACCCCATTTTCCTATACTCTTTCTGTCTTACTTAGTGGGCTAGAGGCTAAGAAATTATACAAGAAAAAACACTTACAAAAAGGTCACAGGCCAGTTACAGACAAATAGGCACATGCCCATGAAAAGACAGAGATTAAATGGGCAAATTATAAAACATCCCTCTTTCCTACACCTTACCACCACGTTAGTAGGGCTCCAGTGTAATAGTAACGATCACTATTGAGACAGCTACATGATACCATTTATCGGTGAGGAGGAGTTCAAAGGGAAATCCAAAGTCAGGAGAGACAAAAATAAGAATGCTAGAGGAACTGGAAACCCCTAACACCAACAGCTATAGCAATCATTAAGCAAAGTCCAACTAGCCAGATTGATATCCTCACAATCAGAGACCTACTTACCTCAGCTCCTGTTACCTGGTAAGACATGACTGGTTTCCAACAAAAATTACAAAAGCACTAAAAAGTATGGAAAAAACACAGTCTGAAGAGACAGCAAGTATCAGAACTAGACTCAGATAATAAGCAAGATAACATATTAATATAAATGAAAAAATGAAGGGAGCAAGAAGAAAAAGCAGATGAAATATTATGGGATTCAACAAGATAATGAAAAAGGAAAAGAGCTTTGAGTTACTTAAGGTAAACTAAAAAGCAGGTAGACTTAATTTATGAGATTTAATGGGTAATATAAAAAGCTTATTTCATACCTCCGAACAGGCAATTTAAAATCTATGGCTACAGAGAGAAAGATAACTACTGATGAATTGCATGCATGGGCTAAAGAATCTGCATGAAAATACATTCCCTTTCTCCTCTCCACTACACTAATCCTTTAAATGAAAACTAAATATTTAGGTCAGCAGACAGGAAATAAAGAAGTATGATTTAAGATTTATCTAATTACCCGTTCTATACCCCTCTCCTCCAAAAATATTATTTATGAGTAATAAATAAAATTTAAAAATATTTTTGCGTAATTTTCACAGAAACTCTTTCTCACACTAATAGCTTACTTTTAGATTAACAGAAACTTAATCCTATCAGTAGCTCCAATTGAACACCCAATGTGTACATAATACTTTGTCCAAGTTGAAGAATAATACGAGAGAGAGAGAGAGAGAGAGAGAGAGAGAGAGAGAGAGAGAGAGAGAGAGAGAGAAAGAGAGAGAGAGAGATCCATATCTTTATGATCCAGGAATGGAGAATTCTCTGAGGACTTATAAACATGACATCAGTTATGAAAGATTACCAAAATAAGTAATAAGAGGGCAAAGCCTGATATAGTGGAAGAGAAAGGTATAATACAAAAACAGAAGTCTGTAATAATAGGGTTATTTGAGAAGGCTTCCTGCAGGAGGTAAGTGCTGAGCCAGATTTTTAAATCATCAAAACCTCTTTCAAACAGCTCTAAAGACTCATTTTATTTTAGGAAAAAGAATACTTCCATCACATTGATTTCAGTCATCTTCCAAGACTATCAAATACAACAAAATTGTTCATGTGGGCATAACATTTATACATGTCCACACTACTAACAAAGAACTGTTTTACAAGCGTACCTCTAATATTTGAAGCCGATTTTAAAATTTTGCCCTATTAATTCATTAAAGGTAAATTTGAATATATTTCTTTTCTTTTTTTTTTTTTTTGAGTAAGATTTTTTTTCATGTAATCAGCTTTGAATATCTTGGCAGCCTATATGAAATAAGAAAAAGAAAGCTGCAATTTTTACATGAATGTTTTTAGGCCTTAATGCAATTCTGTTTCATTTAAAACAAAGGCATTATGAAAGTTAGTCAATATATATTATCATATTACTCTGAGGGAATTTCAGTCATGTAGTGAAATTGAAATAAATTTATCTGGAAAAAATTTCATAAATTATAAAATCTAAGAGAAAAATCCAAAAGCAATTAATGTTGTGTGGTTTTATAACAGGTAGGTAATACAAATTAAAAATAAATGTCTTAAAAAAATACATTTATAAAGATATGGACACAAGTATTTGATTTGTTGAGGTAGAAAAAATACCAAACATAAGTGTTGGCTCTGAAATATAGTGTATGTTATTTCAAATGGAAAGATCCAAGGGATTTAACCAGACAACCAAGAGACACCTGAATTTACGATTATGATTGAGAATAGGGGTAGAGGTTGGGAGACAAGAACTGGAGTCTAGCTGTACAAATAAGATGGTGCTCTTAGTAGGGAGGCAAAGTTATAAACAGCTAATTTATATACAGATGCAAAGACAAGAAAATAGCCACTAGATTTCAAGTGGGTCAAGGATCATATATTAGAGATCATGAATAAAGGCTCTAGTGATGGAGGACCACTATTATGGACTTTGGTCACATGGGAAAGGAAGAAGCCACACAGGTCAAATCATCTGTAAACAGGGCATGTTGCTGAGGTCTGCTCATCATGGGTTGCCTACAGTGAGAAGAGAGCATCAGTTCTCAGCAGGGAAATATGGGAATACTGATGATCCACAGTATTTCCTCCGACTGAGAAAATGTTAAAAACTATTTTCTTCTTCTCTTCCTCCTCCTCATCTCCCTCCCCCCTCCCCCCCCCTCATTCTTCTTCTTCTTTTTTTTTTTTTTTTTAGAAAGCAACCTTAAAATGAGGCACTGGAGAAAGGGTGTTCAGGCGCATAAGTTACATTAAGTTCCTGAAAAATTGTAAAATCCTCTTCAAGCCCTTCTTTTTTGGGGGGGGGGGATCCTTCCTTTACCTTTGACACTTTATTTTTATTTTTTTTTAATTCTTTTCAATCTTCCCAGGAATGTAAATGTGGAAATGCTGTGAAACAGAAGAAGTCATTCTGCTTTTTAGGGTTTAGACTTGACATAAAAATAGTAATAAGCCTTGAGTTTGTTGGACCAAGGTAACTCCAAAACTCCACTTATTGGCATAGAAATATATTTTTATGTCTAATGTAACAGTAGAAATGTTAGCATTAATTTATTTAAGCATATTTATTTTGGAAAAAAATGGCACTAGAATACTGTGTTAGTCTGCCTAAAACATACAGATAATTGGTAATACATGTCATTTCTGTAGCCTGTTATAGACTGATCATATCGTGCTAAAATATGAAACAATGAGAGAGGAGGCAGAAGGAAGGTTCTAGAATGTGCATTACTTCATATTCCTCTAAAGTAGTAATTTTGCTTGAGAAGAATGAAATAAAATGCAGGTTAAGTGCATGGAGTATATTTCCCCCTCATTCCCTACTCAAATGCTGAGATACCATCACTCAATTCTCACTATATTTCTTAAGATTTTGAACCTGAGTTATCCCGATTTCTACTCTGGTCTTCAGCTTTTTTCGATGAAAGAAAACCCCTTCAGCAACACTTTCCAAAGGATATAATTATAAATATAGCTTAAGACTCTGTTTTCAAGACTTTTAACATTGTTGTTGATTTTAGAAAGTAATTGGTTTTTCTTTTCTTTGTTTCCCCCTCTGAATGCTCAATCCAATCTATACTGCCTGGAAGCCAGACTTTAAACGAAGCAGATGCTTCAAGTTTAAACTCTGCACTGGTAAAGTTGTTTCCTAGCAACATAAAGTTATGAAAACTTCAAGAGCACCATTTTGCTCAATATGGTTTCTTCCATTTAGTTTCATGTACTCACTGGTTTATAAAGAACTGAATATCAGGTCAAAAACAACTTGATCCTACACTAATAAGAATTAAAAAAAAAAAAAACACTGTTGATTTTGAATTAGAGACAATTTCAAATCTTGGGCAGACAAAATCTAGATTCACTATAATAATTTAAAAAATTTTTCATAATTAAATTTGGGAAGGACTTCATAGAAAGGTGATCTATTCAAGATGTATTATTTTAAACACTTTAATAAACATTTTAGACTTTTAAAGAACTAGTTAACACAAGCAAGTGAAATGATGTTTAACTGAAATGCTCCATAACAGTGGTTCGCAAACATTTTGGTCTAGAACCCCTTTACATTCTTAAAAATTATTGGGCTTCCCAAATGGTTGTTTATGTGGGTTATATCTATTAACACTTCCCACTTAAGAAATTAAAATCTAGAGATTTTAAGTCTTTATTTATTCATTTAAAAGCGTGTTAAAATCATATATTCTATGAATATTTTCAATAACAAAGTTTAGCAAGATGAATGGCATTGTTTTATAGTTTTACAAGTCTCCTTAATGTCTGGCTAATAGAAGACAGCTGGGTTCTTATGTCTCCTTTGACATTTCCTTTGATTCCCTAGAAAGCTCTACTGTGAGTGCTTGCAGAATGAAAATGAAAAAGGCAAAGGATTTCCTTTTCTTCCACGCCCCTCTCCTCCCTGCCATCTCTTCCTTCTTTTTCTTCTTAGTTTGGATCGCACTTTGAGAACCTTTGCTTATCAGTATGTTTCTAGTATATATGAAGACTTAGAAGATTTCCTTTTTTTAAGTCATGGACATTAGGCATTACGGTATGGTAAAGCGATTAAAATTTGGATACATAGAGTCAGTTTGCCTGAGTGTGAGTTTGACTGCTTTCTTGCTCTATACCCCTGCTTAAGTTACTCTAAGTTTCAATTGTATCATTTATAAAAATGAGTTTCGTAGTAACATTACCCCCCACAGCACAATTAAGAGAATGAGGTAGGAAGTAAATAGAAAACCCTTGGCATATTTCTGGCCCATAAAAGTAACTACTCGATAATATTGCTTATTACCTCTGATTTTAAGACTACTAAATAGACTAAAACAAATTTATTAATTAAAAAAAAAAACAATCACCACTTTTGCTCCCACCGCATTCCTGAAAAAGAGGAAATAACACCAACCTGTGATTATCAGATGCTCATGCCCTTTTATGTAGAGTTGAGGTTTGCTTAATTTTTAAACATCAAGGCAAAGGTATCTAAAACCAACTCTTTCTTATTTGCTTCTTTCCCAACATAAGCTCTTTTAATATCATCTGATAGAAAGATAGAAAGACAGGAGGTGAAGATGGGTGATTTTGCTTAAAGAAATAGTGGAAGTGAGTACTAATGAAATTTAAACAAAGCACAGAAGTACACAATTTGGTTTTGATGATTGATTTGTGGTAATTGGTAGTTTTATTCTTGCTTTGACCTTTGTTCTGACTCATACATTGGCCCAAACTAAAAATTACCATAGGATTGAATTATATGCTGATTTCTCTCACTCACTGGATCAATTCCAACCACATCATCAGTAGTACACTCTTTTACAGCCGTCGCAGGACTCATCACATTTGGAACATATATATCATCTTTCATTTTATAATTTCAAAGCACTCTCAGTATTAGCTCAGTTCTCATAACTCTGTAGCTAAATATTTAGTAAACATTTTTTTTTTTCTTTTCCCCTTAGGGCCCAGTTAAAGAGAGTAAATGGACTGAGATTGCATGAGGTCTTGCAAAGTGCCGATGGGGGAGTCCTGAACTCTGCAATAAATGTTGCTTCCTCAAAAAAAGAATAAATGGACGTTCTTGGAAATAAAACCTTCAAAATAGGACCTTACATGTTTTTGAGCTTTAAACATTGACAAAATATAAAATGATGTTAAAAATGCAGTTTAATAATTTAGCAACAAACACAGTCCTTTAATATTAGGCATTTAAAAAACCATGCTACTGCTGGTTATACCAAATCAGTTTTGATAGCCTTTGTTATATAAATTAGTGGTTAGCAAGATGTTTACAAACTGGGGTATTTAGCCCGTTTGAGTGATTTTTACAAGTCTTAGGATTTATAAACACAATGTTTGAATTAAAAAGAAAACACTTCAATTTTATGCTACATTATGATGAATTTTAATGACATCAAAGTGAAGAATCAAGAAAAATAAATGATAATTAGGCATCTCATCTATTTATCTGAGAGAAATAGCATTGAACTGGGTGTCTTCCTTCAGTAAAATATGCTAAAGTTAGAAGCTCTGTTTTTAACTTCTGACACCAAGAAGTTTACAAGACAGGTGTTTGAACTTCAAATTCTTATACAATAGTCTGATAAACATAACTACTTTGCAGTTTTATTGTGATAACTGAATGAGTTAACATATGTGAAAAAGCCACCCAATTCTCAAGGAAAGCAAATTTTTTCCTGTTTTTTCATTCCTTGGTTTCATTTTTCTTCCCCCTCCTTGTTTATTGCATATCACATCTTTTTATGTTTTTAGCATTTAATCTTTACTACAGATGCCAGTAGCAATCAGATTTCATGTACCCTTCTTTTATAGTGCATTTAAAAAGTGAATGTTGGAGCCACAATTTGCTGAATTCAGTTATAACTTTGTTAAGACCTTAATTTTTTAAACATTGCTCAACCATTTTAATTAAGTTGAATTAACTGCAAAATATTTTCAAATATCAACAAAAGAATTTATTGTCATTCTATACTATTATTTATAGTGCTGTAATAGTGCTGTAAAATATTAATTGTCTGAGAGAAAACACTGAGGCACATATAGGTACACTAGCTTCTTTAAAGTTACAGAGCTAATAAGTGTCAGAGTAAGCTCCAAAATGAACAGTTGTTTTGTTTCAGTCTGGGCAATTAACCACTGCACTAGATTAACCGTGTTCTTGCTTTTGCTTGAACAGCTGCCCCCAGAAATCAGAAAAACTAAAAGACATTTTCTTATACACTTCAGTTTACTATAAAGAAAATGTGATGACAAACTGGTTTCAGGTTGGCAAAGGTCACACAACAACCCATACTAATGTACTAATGTCTCATAGAGTGAGGCTACACATGTATTTAGAGGTTTCCACGGATAGAAATGATCTTTCTGATGCCAGCCATCCTGGGAGGAAATCAGATTCAAGGACTAAAATCTGGAATCTGTAAGGTGTGCTATTGACTAAGCCCAAGAGGAAAAGCCTTCTCTCTGGGCTTTTCTCGCCACGTTTTCCACTTTCTGAAGCTTGCCCAGCAACTCCCCAGACATGGTAGAAACTTGCTTCTGCCGAATGGAATCAAGATAACAACTCTGAAGAAATAGAGCCTGGAGGTAGCTGGCAGGTACATTTTGGAAATCTTTATAAGGACATTTTATAGCCTTTGGCTTTCAGAACAGTTTTGGAGATAAAAATGAGATATAACATTTTGTGTTGTAATTTTCTTCCATTAAACAAAGTAAGCATCCTCAAATATAAGTTGTGACCCACACCTTAACATATTATGAGTACAAGTAATATTAGAAAAAAAAATAAACTTGGATTTTAAGGTTCAAATGATCTATGAAATTTATTTATAAATGTAAGTACACAAGCAAGTAGGAGGATGAAGAATGTGTAATTATTCTTGTCAAGAAGCAAGAGGATTTCCACTTTGGTCTATGATGCAATAAGAGAAACTGGACTTATACTTCTACTTTCAATAACTAAAAAAACTGGAGAAAATATAAGAAAATAAGCAATGCATGAGTATGATTCATGAGAGAATGATGGAATTCCCAAGAAACTGCTTAGAAGAGGGCTTTTCAACCTTGTATACCATTGGCATCTTGGACCTGATAATTCTTTGTTGTGGGTGTTTTCCTGTACACTGTAAGGTATTTAGTAGCATCTCTGGTCTTGGCCTACTACATGTAGTAGCATCACTTTTGTTGTAACAACCTAAAATGTTACCAGATATTGCAAGTGTATACTAGGAAACAAACTCATCGCAGTTTGAGAACACTGGCCTGGAGGTAGTTCCTAGGCTATAGAGCAGAGAAGGTAAAAGCAAGAAGAACCAAGCAAACCTGCTGAGTTAAGAAGACTGAGATTAAAGGTTGGAGAGGCTAAGGTGGCTAGAATTTGCAAAGCGGTCTACCATAGAGTTCATAGAGAGTGAGAGACAGAGCAAAAGAAAGCTCTAGAATCTATTCAGGGGTCTCCTAGACTTGATCTGTGCATGTGTGAGAAGAAAATACTTGAGCAGGAAAAGAACCACTAGAAATGAGTAGGCAAAACAATTTGCAGAAATCAAACAGAGCTGGATATAGTTTTCTTTCCCACCAGCCAGAGTTGAAAGATCTTTAACAGATAAAGAAACCTTAGAAAGGTGTCACCTTAGTAAATTAACCCTCAAACAGAGGATGCTCATAATACATCCTAAGAAACTTAAAAGCAAGGATTCATCTGATTCCAAACTTAATTATGCACCAGAACAGTGTCCAATATTACTTAATGAAATACAACAAAATCTAGCATTTAGCAACATAAAATTCACCGTCAGTCATCCAATCAATAAAACAAAAAAAAATAGTCTTCATACTCATGAGAAAATTTAATCAGTTGTAACAGGCTCATAAGTGAAAGAGGGAACAGAATCAGCAGATAAGGAAGGACATTTGGAAATTAAAAAAAAAATTATGCCATAGATTCAAAAAGATTTAAAAAAATGTGAGCATGATAAAAAGAGAAATAGGGGATATAAACATTACAAAATAAACATGCATAAATATATATAAAAAGGACATTGAATGGAATTAATAACATTTTAGATACTTCAGAAGAAGAGATCAGTGAACATGAAGGAAGAGAAATAGAAATGAAGCATAGAAATTAAAGAAAAAGACTGGACACAAATATAGCCATGGTGAGATTTGAAACTATAATTGTATTCTATCTAACGTGCATAATAGTATCCAGAAAGAGGGGAGGTTCCGAGGGGTAGTTTTGAAGAAGGAAGAGTAGAGGATTTTCTAAATTTGGCTAAAACTCTAAACCCATACATTCACGAAGCCAAACAAACCCCAATCAGAATAAACATAAAGAAAACAATACTAGGGCATATCAAAATCAAATTGTTAAAAACAGTGATAAAAAAAATCTTAAAAGCAGTCAGAGGTTTAAAAAAATACTTATTTTGTAAAAAGAAATAAAGTTAAAATGGACAAAGCCTTTCTGTCAAAATTTATGCAAAACAGAAGAAAACAAGAGAATATTGTTAAAGTACTTGTGGGGGAAAATAATCCCAACTAGCAGATGGGGATTACAAGAGATATGAAAGAAATTTCTTCAAGCAAAAGAAAAATAATATCAGATAAGAATTTAAACCCATACAAATTAATGACAAGTGCCAGGAATTATATTTATATAATACATATATTTATTTAAATGTTTTAAAATAATTAGAAAGAGTCAATTTTGTGAACAACAAAAAAATATATTTTATAGCTTATAACATAGAAATAAAAATAACATCAAAAGAACAGAAGGTGTGAAATAGATGTAAAGTCTTATCTACTTTCTTTCTACAGACAGGTAGTGGCATTATACTTGAAGGTAAAAGTAGTAAGTTGAAGATCATACTTTCAACTCTGGAGTATCATATCAAACAGAGATATGAGTGATAAGACAAAAGTGAAGACAAAGTAGAATTGTAAAAAGTATTCAGGTAACCCAAAAGAAGTCAGAAGATGGAAAAGCAACAGAGAACAAATGGAACAAATAGAAAACAAATAGTAAGATGGAAAGCATAAGGTTTTAAAGGATGTTATGAACATACTAAGCAAAGAAAACTGAATTGAATATATTATTATTAGACAAAGTAGATATCTGAGCTAAGAATATTATCAGGCAAAAGATAAACATTTTATACTGATAGAGTCAATTCAACAAGAGGATATAATAATCCTAATGTGAATGCACCTAATTTAAAAGCTTCAAAATATATGGGGGTAAAACACAATTAAAAGGAGAAAAATACAATTATGCAAATATAGTTGCAGATAGTTAAAACTTTTTCTCAGTAACTGATAAAACAGCTGGTGAAATGAATAAAGATTTGAGCAATACTCTTAACCATTCTCCCTCTTGAACAGCAATAAAAAACCAAAATAATAGTAAGTTAAATCTAGCAATATATAATAAAACATGACTGAATATGTTTAATATTTAAAAATTTATCAATGTATTTCATCATATTAACTGATAAAAAAATTAGAATATATGTGATTATCTCAATAAATATAAAGAAGTCTATCACAAAACTCAAAAATCGTTATTAAAACTTTCAGCAAACTAGGATTAGACACTAACTCCTTCAGTATGATGAAGAATATTTTTGAAAACATACATCATACCTAATGGTGAAAAGACGATATGTTACCCAAAATAGATGACTCAATGAAGTTGTCGAAAGTATTATACATGCCTTGAGATTTAAATGACTGTCATACCTAAGAGATTCTGAACATAATTAAGGCACCTCTGGGGGCATTTCTGAGAGGAATCTCCTTTAAAGGATAAGAAGCCTCTTAGGAAATGACTCAGCCTAAAAGAAGAGAGTGCTGACACAGAACAACAGAGTAAAATGAAGGTGAGGTCAGCTCCTGTAGATTTTACTCCTCTTGTTCAAAAGTTCAACTGTAACACCCTGCCCTCATCCACCTACTGAGTCCTAAGATGAAAGGGTAAAACATTAACAATAAAACTTTTAGTAAATGCTAATTTTAAAATTACAATCTATTTTTCATGAGACACTGAAGACTCAAATATAAGCAGCATTGATTTCAACAGTTTTGCAGATAAAAGAAACCTTGTCAACTGAAAGTAATGAGAAACAGTGGTCTTGGTACTGATTTTGGCAACCTTAATGTCAGAAGGTGACTCTTCTACCTTCATCTCACCCCATTATCAATTTCACCAACAACGCCATCGTCAGACACTCATTAAAGAACTGAATTAACTAATGGAAATCAATTGATTGTTAGTAATTATTACTGTTTCATAGAAAAACCTTTAAAAAATCTATTGATAGTAAACAATTTTATTTTGGGATTCATTTAGAAAGATGCTTATAGAGATTTTAATAAACTCACTCTTGATCTTTTTCCTTATATTCCATATTTTACCAGTAAATTCCTCTACCTCTTTTATTACTTTTATCATGAAATTCTGGGGAGATGTAATGACAGAACTTGGAACATTCTAACTTATCTGTTTATTCCTTACCATTAGGAAGCCAATAGCTATGAGTAAATGGCTTCTCATTTTAACGTTTATTTTAAACTTTTCTGAATGGATTGGAAAGTCTAGATTATACTTTTTTCCAGCTTATTTGAGGGATAATTGACAAATAAAACCATAGGTTATTTAAAGTGTACAATATGATGATTTTACATATTCTGTATAGATTATACTTTGAAAATATACAACCCCCAGTTTCTCATAAAAAGAAAGTATTATTTCTTGCTTGCACTCTATGCCCATTGTAATTTAGCTAGGGGTCTTATCAGAGTAACTCAAGAGATCTAGACTGACATTAATCCCATCTTGATACTCACTTACATCATAATCAGTAAGTGAGTGATAAGAAATGTGTTTATTCTAACATAGGCTCTTAAAGCTTTGGCCTAGAAGTGGTGCATATTTCTTTTGCTCACATTTCATTAGTGAACTAAGTCACATTAACACATGTAACTTTAAGTAAATGCAATCCTACCATGCCCAGGAGGAGAACTGGCATATTTGTGCATAGCCGGAATGGCTATCATGTCCTATCTCTGGCAGGTTTGATTAGCTTCCAAGAAGTAAGGAAAAAAAAATTTTAACTATAAAAACAAATGCAAAACATCATAAAGAATTCTTCCTTAAAGCTATAAGTGCTTACCTGAGGCCTATTTGCACAACTTTTACACAAATGCTAATTTGGGGGCTGAGTTTTGAATCAAATTAAAAACAAAGAAAAAAATCAAAAGCAAGGGAAAAATGTCTAATGTACACAATAGGACAGCAGCAAAAATAACCAGAGAAAATAAGTTGAATAAAAAGAAAAACTTAAAATACCATCTGGTATGAGTGCAGAAAAAAAGTAATCTTTGTACTTCATTAATCCCAGTATTATTTTCTTTGAGTATGTACAGCAATTGAGTACACAATGTGTACCTGACTTAGTGAGAAATGATTAATTGATGCCCATATTCTCAGTTTAGGAATAAAATAGTACATCTAATTTTTGAAATCATTAAGAGCTCTTGTATCTCAATTGCTTACAAATGCAATTTAAACAAAATTTAATTGTTCAAAAAACTCTGTCTCCCTCACCCACACGATATAATTCTCTAATAATTCTTTACTATAGTAAGATTTTACTATAGTTTCATAAGAAGTTGCTTTTTTATAATAAAGCAGTTGGCTAAGAATTAAATAACACTGACCAATCCACTCAGAGTATATTACATGTGTAGATGGTTATGATAGATTCAGTCATTGTAAATAAGTCCCTCTTGGACACATTTACACCAACTTGTCGTAGGTTTTTTTTTTGTTTTTTTTTAAGCTGTGTTTGTAAACTAAACAATTTTTAGGATGATAATAGACATTAAATTAATATGTCTGCAGGATTCACTGATAAACTTCTGAGGATATATTCTACATAATAATAAGAGAATAAAACAATTTTTTCTCCCTTTCAATACATTTAAAAAATTATATATACTCAGTTTAACCATATCACAAAAGGGCTCAAAATGTATCTTTTTATTTAATTGTATTTTTATATGATCAAAGACAAAAGAAGGCAAAACTTTTGATTTGGCATTTTAACTGTGTCAAACAGGATGCTACCTATATAGAACATGAAAGAAAAAAATCACAACAGTAGATATTTGTGCACCATTGCTCCTGTTCTGACTTCCAGAGAGACTGTTCAGCCTTTAACAACTGAAGAGCCACTTCACTGATGAATAAAGTCACAAAGGATCTCAAAATTGTAAGATATATTTAGCTTCATAAAAGGGCTGTGTTGAATTCCATGTGGTTTCAGAGTTTGGTGTAACAGGCAAACACCAGGGAGTATATTTAGGAAAGATGTCCTGAGGTTTGCACTAAGAAACTACAGCAAACAAAATAGAAAACAGATGGGTAGCATCCTCAGTGCCAAGTGATACTGGGATTCTGCAAATCATCTCACTCGCACACACACACACACACACACACACACACACACACACACACACACACGAGTTCTCTCAGCTTGAGAACTACTTTATTAAAAACTGGAAACTGTCTTGTTAAAAGAAAACCAAGAACCATAGATATTCTGAACTTGCAGGAACATATTAAAAAGAAGCAAGGGAATAGTCAAATTGATGTACTCTTTGCCATTATGTTTTCTGTATCTACCATCACTAGCCATTACTCTGACTATCCAATTATCTAGAAATAAGTATGCACATATTTTCTGAGAGTTGAGAGATAATCACACTTGACCTTTAAACAACACGGGATTAAGAATGCCAACCTCATGCGGTCGAAAATCCATATATAACTTTTGACTTCCCACAAAACTTAATTGTCCCTCAGTATCTGCTGGGGATTGGTTCTGGAACCTCTTGGAGATATCAAAATTCACAGATGCTCAAGTCCCCCATATAAAATGATGTGTAGATCAATGCACACAGTCAACCTTCCGCATCTGTGAACTTCCAACCGCAGGCGAAAAACAGTACAGGTAGTTACTGAAAAACATTGCATATAAGTGGACCTGCACAGTTTAAACCCATGTTGTCCAAGGGTCAACTGTATATTGTTTATGATTTATATAGATTGGGTTAAGAAAAACACTGCACAATAAAAAAACAACATTTCAGAATAGACAAACACCAGCAAAGAATGTATTTCTGTGCATGATCTGTGTAGGACCTCCAAGAGGGCAGAACATTTTCTAGTTTGATAGAAATACTCTGAAAAATTCTATATAAGAGAATTTCATAATTCTTGCTTGGAGAATAAGAGGGGAGAGGAAACAAATTATAGGTTTTAGGTAATGAAAAATATAATTGGTCCATAAAAACATTTACTACACAATATTGGGCTAAAGAGTGTGGTTGGTAAAACCATAACTCCAAGTCCTTACTACCTACAGGAAAACTTCAGATGAGTCTTGTTGAATAATGTATCAGTCTGTTGTCTTTCTCCAAAATGTGTAATCCAATGATTCACTTAAAAGAGCATTTGGAAATGCCCTTAAAGGATTTAATGAGTTCATCAGACTAGACAGTCCTCAGGCTGCCCACCTAATAAGAGAGATGGAAATCAAATGCGAATCATCAAAGCTTTAATGAGACTCAGTAACTTCAGTTTGCTTCATCTCCAATTGTGAGGAGGACAACACAGGATTTGGGGAATAAATAGAATATGATCTGTTTATGAAAAGTACAATGGTAATGTCACTTTTTTCTTTTTTTTAACCTAGACAATAGTGGCAATAATTGGTGACTTCTAAAAAATACTAAAAAGTAATATATATGAATAAAATGAACTTATTAAGGGCCTTAAGAAGGTCTGAATGTGGTTATAGGAAACAGGGCAGGAAGTTAATGGTGGTATTGGAAATATGAGAAATGTTTTAATATTTTCCATGTGCATTGAGGCTGAACACAGTTTGAGGTCCTCGAACATGGCTAAACAGCCAAGTCTCCATCATTTCTCTACCTTAATTCTCCTACTTCTGGGGTGTGGAGGAAGGGGCAGGAATCTCTCACTATATCAGGGATAAGGCTTCAATATAAATATGAATAACTCCTTAGGTAACTCTGATGCTTGGTGAAGTTCTGAGTAGGATAATAGCTTATACTAGGGGGGTGGGGAAAGCAAGACTTCTCTTCAGTTTTTGGTATGGTCCCTTATTCTTCTGAGATAACCCTTAATAATGCCATGTGTGAGAACAGTTTGTGGAATTCTGGTTTTAGTTGCTGAATGTGATAGTTAATGCCTGTTCATTGCCCCTCTTCTCAGCCAGCTTGTTCTCTCTTCCTGGCTACATAAATATTGTCACAATAATAATGTATTCACATCAGGTAAATTTGGAATCTTAACTGTTATCTAGGAAAATTATTTCTTTATATATTAATGATACTTTATTATAATTTAAAGGATAGCTTTATAATAAAATGCATATATAGTACCACAGGATAAAAAGTACCTCATATACCTTTGGGTAACTGAGAAGTTTTCAATTAACGGTAAATAGGTTATGATTTATTCCTATCTTGGCACTGATCTTAATATAAAAAAAATTAAAAAGCAAGATAAAATGCATCTGGAAATTTTTTAGTGATGCCTCAACACATGTAAGAAAAGAGAGAGGATAGGGTCAAAAGAGAGAATGACAGGGAGACATAAAGTAGTTCAGCCAAATGAGGCCAGAGGAGTCAAAACTTCTCCAGAGACCATGAGTTTCTGGAGAGAAGCCTGCAGCACAAGATAGGAACAAATTTGTGCATTTGAAAAATGTTTCATTTTCATTTCATTTGACAAAAGTTTCATTTCCCATATTAGGGGAGAATGCTTCTCCCTGACTCTTCTGATTTCTGTAAGGATGGTAAATCAGTCTAATTCTGGGGCTTATCTTTAAGAATCTTATTCCAATATTAGATTTATTTAGTAATAAAGTCAATATTTCTCCATCTGCCTACTACTTTGTCTCTCTATTGTTTCCAAATCTGGGAAGGAAAACAGAAAGAAAAAAATGCAAAATAGTTTGACTAAAAATCTACTTTTGTTGAAAACAAAAGCAGAAAGCCACGTTGCTTTGAGAAACAATAAGCCAGCACAAAAATTCATGGCTTTCTTTAATTAATCATTCAACAAGTACTTTTTCAAAATCTGTTTACTAAGCTAGATGCTCAGGAGTTACAAATAAACACCAGCTGTTATTATCTGAAGAGAGATCTCATCTTACTTCTCTATGTCATTTCTTGTTTTTTCTGAGTAGCATGACTTTCCTCCCATAATCTAACCCAGCTTTCATATTCTATATTAAATATCCCAGTATTCATATAGATTTCCCTAATCCTCTCCCTTGGCTGGAGATGCATTATTCCACAAAAACCTCATTGACCTTCATTATTTCCCTTCTATTTCACTTTGTACTATTTATTTGTTGCTGATGATGAGGAAGAAAAAGCCAGTTATGATAGATAGGATAAAAAGCTTGGGGATAATGCCATAGAAACAGGATGGTAGAAGTTATTCCTCCAAGCAACAAACCTTTGCTCCAAAATACAGTATGGAGGGATTCAACATGAACTTGGCAGTGAGTCATAAAAGGAATTATAGTCCATGTTTTGAGCAGGTAGGCAGGAAGTTCTAGGATGAGAATGGATTAGAATTTGGCTTTGGAGATTATTCTTTTTAGAATATATATTTATCTAAAGGTAGAGGAATGGAGTAATCTAGATAACTCGGGTGGTTAATATGAATGCAGGTTTGAGGGCTATGGCTTGACTGGCTGGAGAGAAGACATATTCAAATTCAGCAATAAATTTTAGCTTAAGCAATAACCCCAGCTGGAAGGTACTGAGTTGAAGATTAGGATAATACTAGGGGACTCAGCTGGCTGGGGTCACCACTGCCACCCCCACCACCATACTTATAGCAGCATCACAAATCCTAGCCCTCACCTGATGCCTAGTCAGGGAGGACTTATCCTGTGCTGAAGTTCACCATTGATTATATTTGAACAAGGCTAAGATAGGTAGAAACTGAAAAGGGGTTGGCAAACAGACCCTTCATATTATAATTTATCTAGTCATACGGACTCTCTCTATAATTTTTTTAAATATACCAGGATCTTTCATTAGCTAAACAAAGAGATTCTCCTGACCTGAAAATAAGGCAAACAGTGAGAAATAAAGGAATGTAACTGTAATTTCAGCTTGGCAGTTCTGAATAATTATATGTGGACATTGGACAATTGGTGTAATTTATCTGAGCTTCCAAGCATAAGTATTTTTTTTTCTTTATTTGTACAAAGCAATGGTGAGATAGTCAGTATATGGGTCTCATGGGGAAAAGAAGATAGAAAGGATGGCACTAAACTTTCCCCTCCATCATGGACCTCCACCATATTTGAGGCTCTCTTTGAAGGGCTTTGTTATCACGGAAGACATGGTGATGATGGCGAAAGCACATAGAAGTTCTTTTGGAACCCTGGGGACCAAGGGGAGGCACATTCTTGCCATTTCGGTATGGACCAAAACATATTTTCTGAATCATAATGAGGATACCACGGCAATATGTGAAAATTCAAAGTTTGTACCACTTTCCAGAGAAGAAACAGCTGTGGATTATTATATGGGTGCTCAGAACACAACAGGAAGAAGAACAGCAGCATCCAGCTAGAGCATGGGTGGTATGTACTACTTTCTTCTGCTTATTTCATTACAAGAGGAGAAAATGGAAGAAGAAATAGTTTAAAACACTACTTTGTCTTTTAGTATCCATAATGTTCTTTCATTCAGTCTCTCAATTTGATTGCCAGAAAGCAATACGAGTCAGGTATTAACGCCGTGCCTGAGATCTCTAAATTAGTAAGGTATGCCTTCTCAGTTGCAGTCCTTGCATGACCATACAGCCAGATTTGCCTGGGCTTAAAGTTAATGTGGCTTCCTTCACTTTCAAAAATGACCCAGCTCAAACAAATTATATGGTCACTCCTTCATGGACCATTTGTATCCTATCCTAGGTCAATTGAATCAAAATACATGTGGCTGGTGTTAGGGCCAGGGATCTTCATTCTAAATAAATGTGCAAACAATCTTCATGTAAACAGTGAATTTGGGATTTCAGCCCAAGACACTCCAGATCCCAAACCCATGTATGTTCTATTACACAACTCTAGCTCTTAGGAAGATATCTATGTTCGCACTGGTACTGAATTTCAAAATATAGAAGTTATGTTTTCACATTGTTTACAGTTTTAAATACTAATCTAAAGCCTCAAACAAGATTTAACATGTTCGGAATAGAAGGCTAGAAGCTCTCTTATACTGGCAAAAAAAAGCCATTTTGTACAATTTACTCACATAAATTTTGTGTAAGCATGTGATTCATATTTATGAAATAGATTTTGTATTTCATTTTGTTTGTATTAACAGCTAAAGGAATAGAAGACTAGGTATAAGAAGTTGACCATTAGTTTTTTTATTAATTTATTTCATCACTAGTGAAATTTCTTTGAACTATTAATTTCTTAAGATACTGAAATAAGTGAAACCAAAAAATATTTTCCCCAGTAGGTATAACGTGAAAAATTGGAACTTAGTACAATCTGTATGTAAATAAAGAAAATTCATCAAGGAAAAGCATACATTCTTCAGAATAATTTTGAATATGATTCTGGCCCTTCATCATATAACTTTCTATTGTTTTGGTAGCATATGTTTCCTGGGTTTGCTTCTTCATTACTCTCCCTCTCCTTGACATGATCCAAAATTTACAGAGCTTCGGATTTCAGTATCCAAGCTGGGCTAATTATCACAGTCCAGCAGATGGTGTGCTCCAAATGGTATGTAACTGAAGCTGTGTTAATATATTTTCATAGCAGGCAGGCCGACAGAGCAGCATTCCCTCCTACTTTTCCACTATGAGTCTTTATCTTAGAGGTGTGAGGTGAGAAGCACAGGGCAAGCAGAGGAAAATCTATGTGTGTGCTTTGGGACAAACCAGGGAACTTGCGGTTCCCTGAAGAGTCCAGCTGCCAGGGGATTTGATTCTGCTCAGGATTCTCCACTAGTTGGTTTGTTGCAGGAGTAATTTGGAGAAACTGGCAAACTGTAATTTGCTAACATTGGTAGAACTAGAGGTGAACTGCTCATGTAAACTGAACTGATCCCAATACATGGGCTTGGGATGAGAATGCCTTCTCCAGGTGTATATCTAGGAAAGAAAGCTGAGAACAGAGAAGTTTATCCCTGATGCCTTAGCAGAAAATACACAGGTTCACTAAATGAATGACTAAATAAGCCAACAAATAAACAAATTCAAAGCAGAAGCAAGCAAATAAAACCACAGCAATATCCTCATGTTATACTATAAGATACTACACTAAAGAGTCTGATCTGTATGTGTGCTGAAAAATACATATCCAAGAGTTAGGTATACACAGTCCTTCTAATGAACTTGACCCATGAAAGGGTCAAAATGAAGATGAACAACCAGGACAGGTGGTGCCTCTGAAGCTAACACAATAAAAAAGCAAAACAGGTAACAAAAAAAGAAACCTTCTAAGTGATGAAATTAGAGCACAAAACTTAATTTGTAGGTCTAAAACAAAATGATTTTCAAATGTAAACATTTGAGAGAGAGAGAGAGAGAGAGAGTGAGAGAGAGAGAGAATCACTGCTGAGAACAAATTAAAATGCCAGAATATCAAATGGAAAAAACAAACAAACAAACAAAAAAAACCACACACACACAGTAGAGGATTTAAAAAAGGAAATAATAAAAACACATAAGATTTTCAGGAAAAATCAAGGAAACTAGTTATTTAAATATTAAAAATTCCAAACTGAGATAAAAGGGAAAGATGAAGAAAAAGTATTATTATTTTAGTATTTATTGTTATAAATATCTTTCTAACATGAATAAGAATTTGAGATCCTAATCTCCATGTTGAAAGGGTTTACTGAGTATCATAGTGAAATTTACTGGCGTATATCCTAGAGATATGTTTGAATCTCAGAATAAAGAGAAAATTTTATAAACCTAACTATAGAAATAACACATTATTTAAAGAGAAGCAAGAACACAAAACATTACATTCCTCATCTGTAGTACTGTAAGCTAAAAAATGATAAACCAATGACTAAAGACTTTAAAAAAATAAACATAAGCTAAAAGAAATACTTATTCTTATGATTCATTGGCTATGTCTACATGAAACCAAAATACCTGTTTAAATGAGATAAAAATTCAACTGATTAAGTACAGTGTTCTCAGGATGCTATAAAACGGGTATAGCTTTGATTGAAATGACTTTTTTAACATCATGTAAACACAGACTAAATGTCATAAAAACAAATATAAACCATGTTTTTTTTCAAGTTAAAAAATGTGTGAAGGCATACAGTGTCAGATGATAATGATTGAGATTCAGAGAACAACAAAGTTACATCTTAATCAGTAGGCAAGTGGGAATAAATTTGAAATGAACAGCTTATGGCAAATGCCAAGTACACTAAATGACAATGAAGATAAACAATTTCACAGAAAGATTGTTACTTAAGGAAAATATAAGAAATTTTATCATGCAGTTGTATTGAATTGTAATAAAAAAAATACATGAACAAAATAGGTATTTAATTACTCTAAGACTTAAAATGTTTAAAGATGTAACTCATGTTCTATGCCTCCGATTAATGGTTATTGAGGGTCACATACTGACCCAAATGGATTTTCCAATATTCTATTTTAACATCTTCTGTGTCAGTGGTGTTCTAAATCTTCTGAAATCATGTTGACTACTTCATTTTGTAAAGATTAGCAAGTAATACCTACAACATAGTTCAAAATTAGTATATCCTTGGGGATGAATAAAGTAATAAGTTCATATAAGCAGAACTCTGAAGTAAACATTACACATAGATAGACTTGCTAGATTCTCTTACCTTGTAACTTCATGGAGGATAGCCACAGATTCTACTGTCACCACCTCTTTTACTATGTAAATTGGTTGGTATAAAAATAAATCATGGTTACTACTGACTTTACAAAAAAAAGTTTTTTTCAAGATTTAATGTATTATTTTCTGTTGCTCATCAAAGTGCTAGGAATTGGTATAAAATAAAGTCAAGGCTCAGAGGCAGAGACCAGAAGTTAAATTTTAGATTTTGTCATTTACCATCTTCATGACCTTGGACAATTAATAACATCTTAACATATAATTTTTAAGAAAACATGACTAATAATTCTTACTTTATTTGAATCACAATATGCCATTATATTGTGATTAAGATAATGTAAAAAGGAAGCTAGAATTGTACCTGACACTTGGTAGGTGATTAAAAAATAGATTTTTTTTTAGTAGTATTAAGAGATATTTTTCAAGAAGTGTTGAGTGAGTCTTGTCTCATATGATGGTGACTAGTAGAGTTCCTTGGGATCCTGCATTGGAAACAATGCTGACACTACATCTAGTCTCAGAGATTTGCATGGGTGTGGCAACATGCATGCAATATATATTTTATTTTTGTCAAAAAACTTGTTTTAACTTGATAAAGGAGATACAGACCATTTTAATTAGAATTAAGTTCTCATGACTTTGGATTTTGTAGACATTGAGGCTGGAACAATATTTTTGTTTAGACAGACTTTCCAATGTAATTAGAAATGGACATGTAAGAAACAACTGATAGTGTACTTCTGAAAACAGGTGAATGCATGTGACCATTAGCCAGACCTAAAATAGAACAGTGTATCTGTTTCTGATGGATTTTAAAGTCTATTAAAGCAAGTGACATTGCTATAAATCTTGGTAAAAGAAAGGTATTTTACAGTTATTTATTTCTACAGTTATCTGTTTCAAGAAATATTTGAAGCAACATGTTTGATTTAAATCAAGGAAATTGGCCAGACTCTGAAATGAGTTTACATACTGGTAGTTGCACTTAGATGTGAATAAACATAAAATAATTTTTTTAACCTTAATTTTGCAATTGGACCGGTTAATTCTTAATATATACCTTTCTTGGCATCTGCAGGCAAATTTAGATTTTTTTTACAGCCTGGCATAATTTTGATCCATAAAGACTGAAGTGCATAGTCGTATCTTGAATGGCATCCATTCACTCATCCAACACATATTTCTAAGCACTCACTATGTATCAGGGACCTTGCTATGGGCAAGGGAGAGAAAAATCAATTAAGATGTAGTCTTTGCTCTATGGATGCTTATTCTCTATTGGGGAACTTAAAACAATCTGGGAACTGAGGGAGTACCAGTGAAAATCACCAAATCAAGTGAAACTCTATTTCAGGACACATTATCTAAGGTGAGTGCCAATGGTTGAAAACAAATTGGCTAAATACTACCTAAAGTATTATATAGACTCAATGCTATCTCTATGAAAATACCAACAGCATTTTTCACAGAACTTGAACAAATAATCCTAAACCTTATATGGAACCATAAAAGACCCTGGATAGCCATGGCAATCTTGAGAAAGAAGAACAAAATTGGAGGTGTCATGTTACTTAATATTAAACTATACTACAAGTCTATAGTAATCTAAACTGCACAGTACTGGCATAAAAACAGACATGCAGATCTATGAAACAGAGCAGAGAGCCCCGAAATAAACCCACACTTATGTGGTCAATTAATCTATTATAAAGGAGACAAGAATATACAATGGGGTAAAGACAGTCTCTTCAATAAATGGTGTTGGGAAAACTGGACAGATACATGCAAAAAAATGAAAGTAGACCACCTTCTTATACCATAAACAAGAATAAACTCAAAATGAATTAAAGACTTAAATGTAAGACACCAAACCATAAAATTCCTAAAAGAAAACATAGACAGTAAACTCTGACATTGCTCTTAGCACTATTTTTTCTGATATGTCTCTTCAGGCAAGGGAAACAAAAAAATAAACAAATGGGACTACATTAGACAAAAAAAATTTTTGCGCAGCAAAGGAAACCATCAACCAAATGGGAAGGTAGCTTACTGAATGGGAGAAGATATTAGCTAATGACATATCTAATAAGGGGTTAACATACAAAATTTATAAGAAACTCATGCAACTTAACACCAAAAAAACTAACAATCCAATTAAAAAATGGGCAGAGAATCTGAATAGATAGTTCTCTAAAAAGGACATACAGATGGCCAACAGGCATATGAAAAGATGCTCAACATTACTAATCATCAAAGAAATGCAAATTAAAATCACAATAAAATATTATCTTACACCTGTTGACGAGAATGTGAAGAAAAGGGCATCCTTGTGCACTATTGGTGGGACTGCAAATTGGTGCAGTCACTATGGAAAATAGTATGGCACTTCCTCGAAAAATAAAGAAAAGAGCTACCTTACGACCCAGCAATTCCACTTCTATTTATCCAAAGAAATACAAACAACTATTTCAAAAAGATATATGCACTGCTATGTTCATTGCAGCATTATTTACACTAGCTAATATATGGAAGCAACCTAAGTGCCCATCAATAGATGATTGGATAAAATAGTGATACATATATACAATGGAATACTAGTTAGCCATAAAAAGAATGAAATCTTATCATTTGCGACAACATGGATGGACCTGGAAGGTATTGTGCTAAGTGAAATAAATCAGAGAAGGACAAATACAATATGATCATACTTACATGTGGAACCTGAAGAACAAAATAAACAAACAAACAAAATAGAAACAGATTCATAGATGCAGAGAACAAGCTCATGGTTGCCAGATGGGGCAGTGAGGGATGTGATGAAACAGGGACTAAGAAGTACAAATTGGTTGGTATCACTAATATCATGATAGCGTTGTACAATGTCAGATAGCTGCTGGACTTACCATGGTGATCACTTCTTTAGGTATATAAATGTTGGATAACTATGCTGCACACCTAAAACTAATATAATATTGTATGTTAGCTATAATTTAATAAAAATCTGTAGAAAATAAGTTGGCCAGGCTAAAGATTAAGGAAGGTTATTCAAGCAGAAATAAAGGTATGAAAGATACGGGCACAGTCATTGACCATGGAGGCTCGGCAAATTTTATTACAGTGCCTAACAGCAACACTAGAAGCAACCTACAGAAAAGCAGCTGCAGCTACAGGTGTAAGAATTGGTCATGCTTGTGTCCCATCTTTTGCTTTTAACATGCTGGTTTCTTTGCAACCCCTGGTTTCCAACCCAATATTCATAAGCAAATCCTTTCTTTCTTGCTTTTTCAGAAAAATGAGATGAAAATATTGGTTTGATTTTGTATTTGGTCTCTATCAAAACTATTGTCACTTATATCACCTCTCATTTGCTATAGGTCTCTCTGATGGATTATAGTCCACAGAATCATCTTGTTGTGCTCAGACTTTCAGGACAATGCACTTAAGCTAAAGTCTCAATACACTGACCTTTTAAAAAAGACAGATTCTCATCATTTTTGAGAAGGCTCTAGTAGTTCCTGTGGCAGGACAGAAACCACAATATTTTAAATGCCATTCCTGTTTTGTTTTGCAGGGCATTACCCTCTCACATTTTTGCCTCATTGTAAATATACATCATGCATAGACTTAACCAGAATTTATAGGATTGTTTTTAAGCT
>NW_006434709.1:15276238-15331798 GCF_000325575.1 Pteropus alecto
GCAGGAATCTATTTACTGTAAATGTCCAGCTTTCAACAACTTGCATCAACTTGTAAATGTCCAACAACTTGCAACAGTGTGTACAGATTTCTTTACCTTAAATGGTGAGCGTGGCCCCTATTAAACTGGTGATAAAAATGTGACTCAAGATGGCTTAGAACACTAGAGATCTCCAGTAACAAAACAAGTCTACTTTCATACACTAAATTTCACTGTGGGCCTTTCACCAGGTGCACAGTGGTGGCAGGGGGAATGATGCAAGCTGTGAGAAGGACTGAACAACTGAGAGATACCTCAAAATAGATAAGGCTTTCACCAAGTACGAGGCATAATTCTGCTGATTGCTAGGAGCAGGAAAGAAGGGCAGAGACGTAATTGTAATACGTGTCAGGTCTTACAGAGTAATCTTCAGAAGACTACAATAGGCTGTTCTTCTGAGAAACGGAAAGATGAGGGTAGGGCTAGAAAACAAAAGTAATTTCCAAGAAGGAAAATTTTTGATCTAAAACCCCTTTTCCTTGCATACTGATGGAGCAAGTGACATGCTTTTTTTCTGAGGGAAAATTTTATTCATTTTAGTTTCTACACATTTTTAATGTAAAGATGAATTTTGGCAAATATATCTTTATGTAAAGAAGTAGATATATGTAAAGAAGTAGAAAAAACTGACTAGTAATCAAAAGTAAAAAACAGCCAATATAGTCAGACCTACAGATGGTTCAGATATTAAATTTAGCAGAAAAAGAGTATAAAGTAACAATAAATATATTAAAACATCTCATTGACTAATGAATAAATAGATGGATAATTTTAAGAAAGAAAAATAAACAATAAAATAGACCTCAATGGAAATATCAGAATTGAAAAATATAGTATCAGAAATGAAGAGTTCACTTGAACTAAACCTGACACTTGAACACACAGCATAAGAAAAGTGAATTTTGAAGACAGATCAATATACATAGTCTGAACTGAAACATAAACATAGACCAAAAAAATTTAACCAAATCAAATGATCTAACATATATGTAATGGGAGTCCTGGAAGAAGAGAGGAGTGAGAATGATGCAGAAGAAATATTTAAAGAAACAACAGCTGAAAGTTTCCATAATTAATGAAACAAATCAATCCTCAGATTCAAGAAACTCAGAAAATACTGTGTAAGATAAATATAAAGAAGACATCACAGGGACATTGTAATCAAAAAAGAAAAAAAATTAAAGCAGCTAGAAAGTAAAAGACATATTAAATACCTTATCATCATCATCATTGTTATGATTAGAAAGAGGAGAAGGAGAGGAGGATTAAAATGAATTTTTATCAGAAATAATGGAGACCAGAAGACAATGGAATAATATATCTTTGAAGCAATGAAAGAAAAAATAATCCAATCCAGAATTATGTATCCAGCAAAAATACTTTTCAAAATTAAGACAAAATAGAATTTTTTTTAAAGCTAAAAGATTTTATCTCCAGGAAACTTTCATTCTAAAAAATGCTAGTCTCTTTATCTTTTTGAGAGATAATGAGTACCAAATTAGGTAATTATGTGTAGAAGTAATCTCAAGAGCAACAATAAAACAATACAAAGAGACATATTTAAAAGATTAATAAATAAGATAAAAAGAAAAGAAAAAAACCTTGATTAATCCAAAAGAAGGCAGAAAATGAGAAACTGAATAACTAAAAAATATGGAAAAAATAGGAAACAAATAGCAAGATGCCACACTTAAACTTAATAATACCAATAATTACATTAAGTACAAAGACCTAGAATGTTTACTACATAAAAAAGCAACACCTCACTATATTCTACTTACAAGAAATGTTGTTTAAATATAAAGACACGCACTGGATTAAACACAGGTATGGAAAAATATATACTATAAAAATGGCTAAGAAAGCAGGTGAGGTTATATTTATATCAGAGGAAGTAGTCTTCAAGACAAGGAGTATTGCTAGAGATGAGAAGGGATAGTACGTAAAAATAAAAAAAGTCGATTCCTCAGGAGGCATCATAATTCTCAATATGCATGCACCTAATAAAAAACCGTAAAAATACATGTTGGAAAAAATAACAGAAGAAAGAGAGGAACAAATAAATTCACAATATTCACAATCCTCATTACAGATGATAATGTACCTCTTAAGTAGACAAAATTAGTATATATGTACAAAATTTGAACCGCAATATCAATGACTTGACCTAAACAAAATTTATAGAACTCTAAAACCCAATGACTGCCGAATACATATTCCTTTCAAGTACATATGGAAAATTTACCAAGATTAACAAAATGGACCATATAAGAAGTTTTAGTAAATTTTAATGGCTTGAAATCAGGCAGAGTATATTTTCTAATAACCTCATAATAATTAGAAATTACTAGCAATGTTTTCTAGAATATAACCACATATTTGAATATTAAATAAACACACTTCTATATTTGTCATGAACTAAGACAAAATTACAAGAGAAATTAGACAATATTTTGCATTGAAGGAAGATTAAAACACAACATATAAAAATTTGTTGGATGGTGTCAAAGGAGATGTTACTCAGCTTGGGCTACGATAACGAAACATAGTCTGGATTGCTTATAACCAACAAACATTTGTTTCTCCCAATTCTGGAGGCTGGGCAGTCTGTCTTTTCACCGTGTCCTCACATGGCAGAGAGTAAAAGAACCTCTCTGGGTTCCCTTTTACAAGGGCATTAATCCCAATCATGAGAGTTCCACTAATCATGACCTGCCTCATAATACCATCACATTGAGCATATTTCAGATATCAACAGACAAATTTTGAGGAGACACAAACATTCAGTCCATAACAGTAGTGTTTATAGAGGGAGTATAACATTAAAAGAATATAAGAGTAGAAATCTTTTAAATACAAAATTATAAGCTTCTAGATTAAGAAACTAGACACATAAAAAAGTTAATTAATTCCAAAGTAAATAGAAGGAAAAAAATAAACATAAATGTAGTAAGAACAGATACAAAACAGATAAAAATATCAAAAAAATAAGCTAAAATGAAAATATTAATAAAATTGTTATGCTCCTTGTAAAATAAACCAAACAATAAAAAGTGAAGGTACAAATAGCATTACCAAGAATAAAAGAGAGGACATTACAGATTCCACAGACATCAGGAGCAAAAACTATATTAAGGACAACTTTATGTCAATATATTAAATACCAAGAACAAATGGAAAAGTTCCTTGTTAAAGAAATTGGACTTAATACAAATTTTAGTACCAAACAAACATACAAATCCCCAAAACCTCCAGTTCCAGGTGGCTTGTCCAGTCAATTAATTTATCAAGGACTTAAGGGGGGAAATAACATCAATCTTACATAAATTTTTTCAGAAAATGAAGGAAGAAGAAACACTTCCTGATTCATTTTATGAGCCATCATGATGCCAAGACCCAAACCAGATAATGAAATAATAAGAATGAAACAAAAACAGACAAATATGCCTCATGAGCATTGACACAAAAATTCTGCACAAAATCTTAGTAAACTGAGTCCATCAACGTTTTAAAAGAATACAAGTATATATTTTCTCCAGGAAAGAAACCAATCAATGGTTCTCTAGAAACCAATCAATGAGATTATCACATTACAGAAGAGAAAAAATCATATGATTAATAAGTAAATGTAGAAAAAATGTTTAATAAAATTCAGCATCCATTTATTGCAATGGTCTTTTAGCAAACTAGAAATAGTACCTTTTTCTATTTTATAAAATAGAAAATTTTTTCTATGAAAAAACCTATAAATACCATCATGGTTAATGTTGAAACACTGTATGCTTTCCCCCACCCCACCCCAAGATCAGAAACAGGGCAAGAGTCCAGAAATAAAAATCTCATATATATAGTCAATTGATTTTTGACAAGGGGACTGATATAATTCAATGAGAAAAATAGAGTATTTTCAACAAATACTACTGGAACAATTGGATATCCATATGGAATAAAAGAAACTTTGCCTTCTATTTCACTTGACAGACAAAATTTAATTTGAGATAAATAATAGATGAATCAGAGACAAAGTCACAATGTTTTTATAAGATACAACAGAGTATTTTCACTCTGTAGCTTAAATAAAAATTTTCTGCGTAGGATAAGAAAGCATTATACGTAATAGAAGAATCAAATGTCAAATTAAAATTCATCGAAACTGATTATATCCCTCCATAAAATGACAACAAAACCTGAGCAGGAAACCAACAGACTGGGACAAAATATTCTATTTTCAGTACATATATCTAACAAAGGCTTTGCATCCAGATTATCTGAAAACCCATATAAATCAGTTATAGGAAAGCAAATAACTTATTACAATAGAAGAAATATTTGATGAGGTACTTCCCAAATAAATATATAAAACAACTAATCAATATTCATTAACATATTCCACATTGTTATTCATCAGAGAGATGTCATTTCATTAGGCGATAACAGTCCACACCCAACAAATGGTTAAATAAAGAAGTAATACAATACCAAGTATTGATGAGAATGTTCAACAACTATAATTTGCATACTTTACAGGGAGTGTCAAATGATGTAATTACTCTGGATAAACATATGGCAATTTCTTATTAAGTTAAGGATAAACCAACCTTATAAAATAGGATTCTACTTCCAAATACATTTGCCAGTTTCTGTTCTGTATTTTAAGAGATTACCAGCTAATAAACTAATAAACTTGTAATCAAGTATGTAGCCTAAAGAATTTTAAAGACTTAGATATGCACATATATAATGCATATATCGAAAATTGCAAATTTTACATGTTTAAATTGGTAAACTATAATACCATCAAAAGATTTTGAAACAATTTAGAGCCTTAAGCAGGCTAGGCAGTGCCATGTAAACCTTGTTTATGGTATTTATTTTCTCAAATAAAAAAAGTTTCTATTATTCTAACATGGTAAAAAAAGAATACTTAGCATACCTCTCCAAAAGAGCACAGATTTAAACTATGGAAAAATATTAAGCTATAGACACAGAACTATTAGTTAAGATACAACTTAGACAAGACTCCTAAGAGTTCTATATTTCAAGAACCTAGACTAAATAACTCTAATGCCTTTATAAGTGTAAATATTTATTCATGAACACATTTCTCTCCAGAATAATTCTGGCATACCCTTTTATTAATCAATTCAGATGGTTTACCCTGGTACAAGAAAGAGGACTAGCTACAGAAGACACCATTCCTCCCAGCCATAGTTTGTTTATTTCCATCATTGAGTAGCAAGCATACAACTCACCATTAGCTCAGACATAAACCATTTATTTCCATTCTTTCCTTATTATTTCTATCACATTCCCAGAGCTTAGAAACTTCACTATACCATGATTATTTTTTGAGGCTTTGGATAGCAGGCTGTCATTGAAGGGCCTATACAAATCATAGAATAGCCTGATTCCTTTTGACAACCCTTTGATTCTAAAGCATGCCTATCTTCCTATTTTTAAAAGTCAATCTAAAGATCTCTATACAAAATTTTCTGGAAACATGAGCTCCTGAGGCCTTTTTGTTGATGTTTTACAAATCAATGTAGAGCTTGTGAGTCAAGGAAATCCCTGAATGTAACTATTTTATAAACTTGAAAATTATGGAAAGAGGATTTAGAATTTTTTTCTTCTACCCTGAAATCACGTTGTGGTCTAAATGTTATGAAGCATTTAAAATATGAGACATGACCAAAACTTCCTTTAAATGTTTTCATGTTTTAATTAGTTCCCTTATTGATTTTAGAATAGGTATAGTTTCAGAATTATTTATCTTTACATTGCAAATTTTGCTTTTCAAGAATAATGCCAATTTTATTCTATTTTAATAAAATTTTATAAAACTAATTTAGATATTGTCACTTAAGCTGATGGGGTCATTCAGAATTGCACTTATTTACTTTTATCAGACAACCTCTAAAGAATTTACTCTCTCAAAGTTCAATAAGCTTCTAATGGGGATCCAACCAAATTATTTATCTACTCTATTGGTAAGTAAATAAAGAATATGAAGGAAGAAAAGAGCTGAGCGAACTCAGGAAGACTAATTATCAAAGGATCTGTGGAGAGGAAAGAATATTTTCCCAAGGTGTACTGTGGATATGACCTGATCTGATCTTCCACTGTGGAGCAGAACCATGCACAGCGCCATGCTGTCTGAGGCTCAAAAAAAAGAAAAAGAAAAGGTAGGCCCAAATCATGCATAAAAAAATAAGTATTCTAAATTTTAATTCTAAAAGAAAGGCAATATGAAATCACAATCCAATATAAAACTGAATAAAACTAGTAATAATTATGTTAATTATACAAATATATTTATTTCCCCCCTATTTTTCATGTAATTTGTTCAAAGCAGTATTTTTGGTCTCATTTCTTAATTTGTCTTTTCTAAATTTGTTTTTTTGTTTTTGTTTTTGTTTTTTTTAACTTATCTTAATATGGGCTTACGTTCCTACACTGACTTATCTTCCTCTTTGCCTTAATATGCATACATTCATGAGAAAACTCACACACACAGAATCTTCTCAGGATAGACAACTGTCTTCACTGTCCCCAACATATGTGCAGTCCTTTAGTTCTGCTCCTCTCAGCTGGGATACCCTGTATTGCATTATCTAATTCTCCAGTAATATTGCTCTTTAGAGACTCTGCTGAAGTCCTCAGAGCAGTATAAAACTCTCTAACTCTCCACTTCTTTTAGAATCTTTTATTAGTATTTTCTAGAGTTTTCTGTCAAACTGCTTGAGATCTAGTGTCAAGAAATGGTGATTCAGAAGGTGAGGTTGGGCAGGTGGTCACAGGAACACTCGTGAAGCCAGTACTGGGAATCATAAAATCAAAATGGATTAAAGACAAACAAGAGACTAAACCAGCATGAGAAGTGTGTGAAAAAAAAGCACAAATGACCTCCTCAAAGTGCAGCCGCATTGCTTTTTGCTGGTCCTTCACGATGCTGTTTTTGATTTCCAAGTTCAGATGCTTCAGTCTCCTACAGTGTGTGAAAAGTCCTGAAAAACTCATGATGTATTTCAGTCTTTAGTACACATCCTTTTGCCTTCACACACTTAGAAATCATTGCATTGTTAGGATGAAAAAATTGTAAATGTCTTAGATAATAATTAGATGCTTAAAATAATATATCTGTACAAGACCCTAGAGATCATATAATTTGGAACTTTTCAACTTTTTTTTCCTTTGGTCTTATCCTCCTTTGGAAGATCTGTAAATCCTATGGACCATTTTTCAAAATAATGTTTTTATATATATAATATGTAATAGATGGTAAAGAAACCAACAATATTGAAATACAATATCAAAATATTTTTAAAAACATCTAATTTGTGATATAGTAATATATGTCTTTATAAATTAACAGAGTGAAATAATATGATCTCAATAATACTTTGAGATATCTGCAATATCAGTTATGTAATATGAAAATATACGTAACTGTGATTTCTCATGGCGTCAAATTTGGTGGTGCCCCAATATTTCTGTGATTATCTCTATATATCTTATATCTATGGTTATCTATATACGTCGCCTATATTCATAATGGAAGTACACACTAAATTTGTATTAGAAGCTAATGATAAGATTTTTTCCCTATTCAAATTTACAGGGCTTGTGAAGTCTACCCACCATACCCCTTGGGGTGTCAATGGATCCCAGATTCAGAACCCCAATCTAGTGAAACCTTTCCTTTACATGTGAGGGAATGATGGTGGGGGATAGAGCAGCTTGCCCAACATCTCATAAATCTTAGTTGGTAGCACTGGAATTAACAGAAATCCCATCTTCTCCCACCAAGGCCAGAGTTCTTAGGAACATACTCTGCTAATTCATGAGCTTTCATTTTAAGATGGTCACAAATATTAGTGTGTAAATTCGAGACATATCTTCATAAATCCTCAGAAAGCATTTTGTAAATAGTAGATTTATTATATAGTGCTCACCTCTGTCTAGTAAATTACTGTCTTACATCAGAATGATCTGTATATCAATCTATCTCTTCCAATATCCATTAAACTGTAAAAAAGTCTCTGTGAAATATTTATCTCATTATGCCTGGATCCTTGGTGTGCTTTTTGGAGCTGAATTTAATTTACTAATTTGTCAGTTATTTATTTATTTACCCCCTATTCTTCATAGTTTGCTTTTGTTTCCTAGGATGTATTCTTGTTTCCTTAGTGGACTAAAAGCTCTTGGTGACCGGCAATTCCTTGCAGACTTCTATATCCTCACAGTGCTGGGTACACTCAAGAAAGATTTCTATAGAGAACATAAATTATTTTTGAGAAGGGAAGATAATTTAATGATGAAGATAAATTAAACTGTATTTTTAAATGATTCTCAAAATACTATAGAAAAATAATCTAATATGAAAATTCACTATTAATGAGACCTTGCATATTTTTTATGCTTAAAACTGCATAATTAAGATATGATATTTTCAAATTCTTGTATGAATGTATTGGTTTGGAAAGCTCAATATTTTTTAATTATTCTCTAAGCAGATAACCTAGACAAAGAGCATTTGCTAGTCTCACCCTTAGCAGAGAATTTACTACTGAGTTACAAGAGATGGTATCCCAGAAATAAAAGTACATAGCACCTCAAGATATTTAAGAAATAAATTTAATTTGAATTTTCTACCAACTATATTTTTATTACCACTGCTATATTTAGATGTCATCTAATTTCACAGACATTTTATTTTCATTACTGTCTTGGGGGAATTAGCTTCTTCACAAGTGTGATTACATATCTTGTTGAGGCGAGTGGTTTTAGATCCTATTCTCTTGCCAACTGAATGGACTCCCAAGCACCCTGCTATTAATAGCTCAAGTCAGGCTGAGACTCAAAAATATGTATAAAGATAATACCTAATATGGGTATTAAGCTATGTACCATTAACATAGGTAACATGTTTCAATCCTTCTAGCAACTTTCCTTGTCAACAATTTAAAAATATTTTCTAAATAAAAATTTTTAAAAATTAAATTTCCATTTCATTTTTTTCTCTCTTTTTTTTCTCTTCTTTAATTCCTCCCCCCTCCCACTTCCACCTCTGACCTAGGGATGTTGCCATCTCCCTTTTAAGAAGTGGATCTCTGAAGGTGGGGTGTCTCCTCCCACGCACTCACAGTGCACACCCAGGCCTGACGCCCCCGGGGTATGGTCTGTGGTTCCACCTGGGGCATGAACCCAGGACCTCCTGCGTGTAAAGCAGATGTGCTAACCACTACACAATGGAGCCACTCCCTAAATTTCCATTTCAGACATGACAGAAATAGGAGTTTATAAATGATTGGATAGTTTTTATCTATTTCTGTCTTGCTGATTGTCTTTTTAAAAAAAAATGTATTTTATTATTAGTTTCAAGTATACAGTATATTGGTTAGATATTTATATAGTTTATAAAATGATCCCCCTAATTGCTCTTTCCTCTGGCTCTACACATGGCCATGACATTATTGCTTACTGTATTTCCTACACCATGCTCCCCATCCCCATGACCATCTATCAACTACTATTTTGTACTTCTTTGACCCTTCACCTCATTCTCCCAGCCCTGTAACTCCTCTCTCCTCTGGCCATTATCAGATTGTCCTCTATATTTGTGAGTCTGTTTTTGATTAGTTTGTTTTTTTTTTGTTCCTTAGATTCCACATGTAAGTGAAATCATATGGTATTTATCTTTCTCTGTCTGACTTATTTCACTCACCTCTAGGTCCATCCATGTCATTCTGAATGTTAGATTTCATGTTTTTTTAATGGCTGATTTTATATTTGAACCATGACTTCTTTATCCAATTGTCTGTTGATAGACATTTAGGTTACTTCCATATTTTGGCTATTGTAAATTGTGCTGCCATGAACACAAGGGTGCATAGATCTTTATAAACTACTGTTTTGATTTTCTTTGGATAAATATCCAGAAGTGCAATTGCTGGGTCAAAAGGTATATTCATTTTTAATTTTTTGAGAAACATACAGACTATTTTCCATAGTGGCGGTACCAATTTGCAGGCCCATCAATAGCATATGAGAGTTCTCTTTTCTCCAACACTTGTTCTTTGATTTATTGATGATAGCCATTCTGACAGGTGTGAGGTGATATCTCATTGTTGTTTTAATTTGCATTTCTCTGATAATTAGTGACCTTGAGGCTGACTGTCTTTTAAGATGGAGATTCTATATCTCACTATACTAATGAATTTACTTGACACTCAAGTCCATGCTTTTACTGTAGTTGATGGTGGGAACCATATTTTTTTGAAACATTTATATATTTTTTATTTGAATTTAAAATTATCCAATTTCAAATTTAATATCAACTTTTGAAAGCAAAGGGTCTTAAGATACTCAAATGAGGGTGTTTAATGTGACTTTAGATTCTTCTGATGTAATAATTAAGTTGATATTGCAAAGTTTTCATTGTGATATAGGATCTTTTTAGTTGATGAAAATAAGAAAGTACTACTACTAGTTTTCTTTCATTCTTTCATTCTCTTTCTCCTTCTAGCAATCATTCACAGCATAGTAAAAATAATAATTCACATCATTTTTTCAAATGTTATCTCATTATATTCTTATAATAATCTTGTATATATATTCTCTTTTTTTAAGAAGAGATACTCCAAAGGATAATCATTTTTCTTTATTCATTTATCTCTGATTCTTTTTCACTAATAAAAATTAGTCACTTAAAACTAAATTGAGTTTCAACTGTTAATATTTTTTAAATAGAGAATTAATCTTTAGAATAACAAATGTTAATATTTATTATCATGGAATAAAGTACATAATTTACTTAATTTATCAATGTAGTATAAAAATTTTCCCCCAAAATAAATTTTAAAAATATATCACTCATAAGAAACTTTATATTTTGATAATAGTCTCATTGTAATTCACATCCTGACTTCTTTTTTGTTGGTAGACTGACACCATCATGTTATTATGATACCACACATTTTGTAGGAAAAGTGACACTGGAGTAATTCAATGAACAATGGTGGTAGTTTTTCTATGAAATCTCCCCATACACATTAGGGAAAAAATGCAATCAACTTAAAATTTAATAATATCACAAACTTACACGTGCCAGAACCACCTCGTCCACCTTTCCTAATTCTTTTTAAAATATTTCTACTAATTGTTTTGAAAAGAAATTGATATCTCATATCAGACCCAGAAGTGGAGGGGAACAACTTTAAGAATTATTTGCACAGAGTAGGCAGATCTAATGCTTAGAACAAAACTTCTTTGGCCCTTCTCACACTAAAATCACACTCTTATTCTGGCTATTTAGATCTTACAACTCTGATTACTAAATTAATGAAGATTTTAACTAAAAAAAATACAAAGAAACATTTTATGTTAGTATAGGTATGTTGATTAGCAGAAACCAAGTTGGAATTAAATACCGAGAAACTTAATGAAAAAAAAACCTGTGAGAAATATGGGGTGGGGACTGGGAAAGGCTGAGCGGTCCATCAGACCATCTTATAAGTATGACCTAGAGTGATAGAGAAAGAAAAGGGTGGAAAGAAGTTTGGATCAAGTATCTTAGGCTACAGTGCAGCTCTAAGGAAATTTTGGCCAGGCTGCCAGTGAATCCTCGAGCCAAAGTCATCCATTAAAGAGAACCAGCTACTCCAGCAAGCTTGCATTAGTATCTCTACCACACTCAGTCACTGGGTGAGGGCAGCCATGGGAAATGCGGCTATCACCCGAACATGCAATAGGTTTTAGAGATTGCAGCTGAAGTCCTTGGTGAATTATACTTTCTGCAGTTGGAGATTTGGGAGGCACATTCTCATAACCATCACACATTTATATTCTAAAGATATGCATTGCATATCTGAGTTTGTGCTATTTATTCATTCACTGTTACTGACTTCAGGTTTAAACTTTGCCCTCAATAACTGTGGAGGTTGAAAATTACCCTAAATTCAGCTATCAAAACTGGACCAGAGAACTTAGTATTCCTTGTCATACTACCACTTTAACACATTTTAATGTCCAGTTTTTCTATTTCTTAATCATTTCTAGAGTCAAAAACCACAGAAGAAATGGAATGTACTCCTGTTTCTATATAAAAGGAAGGCATTTTCCCCAAAATGCACCACTAAGAAAGACTAAGGAGGTACCAGTCCCGAGGCTGTATGAGTTGGGGTGCTCTTCACACGGCATTGATTCCTCTCATTACTTATCTTCACTAGCTAATGCAATATGCTCCTCCAAGGGGCAAGATTTATTCACAAAAAGACTCCATAGAAAAATGTACAAGGAGTGAAGCACTTTTGCACTAAGGGTGATGGAATTCCTTGTGCTCTGTTTGTGAAGTGATTAGTGTTTACTCCCAGTGATCTTTGTGCTTTGGCTTCAATTTAAGATTGCCAGGTGTCTGACTTCTATGGAAGAAATCTGAGGACATTTAAAATGAGAAATATTCCTAAAGTTACATTCTTTTGCTCTAACCAAAAAAACTTTGCTTGTTCTGGAGACATAAAGGTGAATATACATGTTCTCAAGCATTAGGTTGCTCACAAACTCTTTAGGGATTTAGAGAATTTGTATTTTGGAAGGCAGGTAAGAGTAATAATGTTAGAAATTTTGAGATTTTTTTTTTTTTTTGTAGTCTCAGTTCTGCTCTGTGACTTTAAGAAAATCATTTAGACACTGAATTAGAGGTTTCTTATCTGAGCTGACTGAACTGGCAGACCAATGTGAATGATGCCTCTAGAAATTTTACAATATAGCAGCCCTACTCTCCCATCTTTCAAAATCTAGTTTTTTAATCAATAATATATAAGCTATCAGAGTGGAATTTTTTATGATAGTGTTCATCTGAGTATGTGTGTGCCTGTGTGTGTGCACTCATGTGCACACATTACATATATATGTGATAGTGGAATTATTTTAGAAATGAAGAAGTAATCTTAAACTATAGCAGGAAGAGTTCTTTTGAAATATAGCAGATCTTCAAATATCATCATTCCATTCAACCTTGTGTTGTTATGACACTGATGTGAAAAAAAAGAAGGGGTACTGTCTGTGTGGAGTTTGTCCATTCTCCCCATGTCTGTGTGGGTTTTCTCTGGGTATACCAGTTTCTGACCACATTCCAGAGATGTGCACTGGGATGAACTGCCATGTCTGAACTGTCCTAGTCTGAGTGAGTGTGAGTGTGCCCTGTGATGGAAGGGCGTCCTGTGGGGTGGAGGGCCCACCTTGTGCCCTGTGCTGTCAGGACAGGCTCTGGCCACCAGCAACCCTGAACTGGAACATATAGGTTAGAAAAGAATTATCTTACTTGTTTTTAATTCATCTGTCTTAAATATATAGCTCACATTTATTCCAAGGTTTCGTATTGAAGTGTTTTGGATTTGTATTTAGAAGTTTGGTCATATTTTTGTCATCAGAAATATACTGTAGGAACTTAACTCTCATTCATGTCAATTAGCCTATGATAAAATTGGTTTTGTTATACATTGTTTCATTTAAAGTCAGTTTCCAAGAATCTACCAATAACACAAATGAGGATTTACTGTAGTTGGTGGGAATGAAAACAAAGCAGGGAAGAGCTGGAAGATATCTTAGTTCAGATTTTTTTTTTAAATTTGTTTTTGGATTCTCTGCACCAAAATCAACTGTGATTTTTTTAAAAAATACAGATTTCTGGGTCTCACCACAGACCTTGTAATAAACACTGCTTTGATATAAACCCAGGAATCTTTACTTATAACAAAGTTTCTGGATGGTTATTTTACACATGAGTGTTTGAGAATTGCTCATCTAATCCAAATCCTGAACAATATAGGTAAAGAAACTGAGGCTCAAAGGTGATAATATATATTATTGAATAGAACTGATCAAAATGATCCCAATAGTATTTTAATTCCAGTTGAAATATTAATATCATTCTATCAAACATTCAAAGAGGATTTAATACCTATTCTCAAACTTTTCCAAAAAATTGAAGAGGTAATACTTCCTAACCCATTTTATGAGGCCAACATTACCGTTAATACCAAAACCTGGTAAAGATTACATAAAAAAAGAAAACTACAGACCAATATCAATCATGAACACAGATGCAAAAATCCTAAATAAGCAAATTGAATACAATGACACATTAAAAAGATTATACACCATGATCAAACAGGCTTTATTCCAGAGGCACAGGGATGGTTTAACATACACAAATCAATCAATGTGATACATCACATAAATAAAATAAAGAATAGAAAGCATATGATCATATCAATAGATACAAAAAAAAAAAGCCTTTGACAAGATATAACATCCATTTATGATTAAAACACTTAATAAAATGGGTATAGAAGGAAAATACCTCAACATAATAAAGGCCATATACGACAAACCCTCAGGTAACATTATACTTAATGGTGAAAAACTAAAAATCTTCCCTCTAAGATCAGGAACGAGACAAGGCTTCCACTATTAACACTATTATTCAATATAATATTGGACCTCCTAGAGAGAGTAATCAGGCAAGAGAAAAAAATAAAAAATATACAATTAGAAATAATAAACAAACACAGTAAAGTTTCAAGATACAAGATCAATGTTCAAAAATTCATACTGTTCCCATACTCTAATAATGAATTTTCAGAAAAAGAAATGAAAAGAAAAAAAAAATTCTTTTTGCATTTGCAACACAAAATAAAATACCTATGAATAAACCTAATGGAACATGTGAAGGGTCTATACACTGAAACTATTAGAAATTGAAGAAGACACAAAGAAATGGAAAAATATTCCATGTTCGTGGACTGGAAAATTCAACATAGTTAAAATGACCTAAAGCATTATACAGATTTAAGGAAGTCATCAAAATAACCAATGGCATTTTTTAAAGAAATAGAACAAAATATCATCAGATTTGTATGGAAGCACAAAAGACCCCAAATAGCCAAAGCAATCCTAAAGAAAACAAATAAGGCTGGCGGTATCACTCTGCCTGACTTCAAATTGTACTACAAAGCGACGATATCAAAACAGCATGGTATTGGCAGAAAAACAGACACACAGACCAGTAGAACAGAATTTAGAGTCCAGAAGTAAACTCTCATATATATGGGCAAATAATTTTCAGCAAAGGATCCAAAAATGTACAATGGAGAAAGAAAAGCCTCTTCAATAAGTGCTGCTGGGAAAACTAGAAAGCCACATGCAAAAGAATGAAATTAGATTGTTGTCTATCACCACACATCAAAATTAACTCAAAATGGATCAAGGACCTGACTATAAGACTTGAAATAATAAATTGCATAAAAGAAAAAACAGGTACTAAACTCATGAACTGTGGACTAAGAGAAGATTTTATGAATTTGACCTCAAAAGCAAGGGAAGTAAAAGCAAAAAGAAATGAATGGGACTATATCAAACTAAAAAGCTTCTGTATAGCAAAATAAACCATCGACAAAGCAAAGAGGCAACCATCCACATGGGAGAATATATGTGCAAACATCACCTCTGATAAGGGCCTAATATCCAAAATATATGAAGAACTCACACAACTCAACAACAACAACAACAAAATGATCCAATTAAAAAATGGGCAGAGGACCTAAACAGACAATTTTTCCAGGGAGACACACAAATGGCCAACAGACATGAAAAGATGCTCAACTTCACTAGCTATTAGGGAAATGCAAATCAAAACCACAATGAGATACCATCTCACACCTGTTAGAATAGCTATCATCAATAGGATAACAAGTGTTGGAGAGGTTGTAGGGGAAAAGAAACCCTCATACACTGCCGGTGGGAATGACAGTTGGTACAGCCACTATGGAAAATAGTATGGAGATTTCTCAAAAACTAGGAATCAAATTACTGTATATTCCAGCGATCCCTATTTTGGGTATTTACCCCCAAACCTGAAAACATTTATCCACAAAGATATATGCACCCCTGATGTTCATAGTAGCATTATTCACGGTGGCCAGGACATGGAAGCAACCGAAATATCCTAAAATAAATTATTGGATAAAGACGACGTAGTACATATATATAATGGAATATTACTCAGCTATAAGAGATAAAATACTGCCATTTGTGACAACATAGATGGATCTTGAGATAATCATGCTCAGTTAAAAAAGTCAGACAGAAAATGTTGAAAACCACGACATCACTCATATGTGGGATGTAAAACTGAAAACAACAAACAAACATGACAAACAAACAGGGATTTATGGACACGGACAGTGAATTAGTGGTTACCAGAGGGAAAAGGGGGATGGAGGTAGATAGGGATAAAAAGGGGTCAAATATTTGGTGATGGAAGGAAATCTAAATTTGGATGGTGAACACACAATGCTATATATATGTGTGTATATGTGTATATATATGACTTACTGTTGAATGATACACTTGAAACTTATTTGATTTTGTTGATTAATGTCACCTCTATAATTTTTAATAATAAAAAAAGAAATATTAATATTATTTACTCATTCATTTACCCATTCCTTTAACAAAAATTTATTGAATATTTACTCAGGTACAATGGTGTTATATAGATCAGTTTATCTAATACTTAAAATATTTCTGTATTATAATAGCTCAGAAGTTATAATTAATTCTCAGGAGAATGAGGCTAAATACTTTAAATAGCTTGCCTATGTTCTGATTCCTAGTATGCTTGTGGTTTTTTCTAAAACTCATGCTCCTTAATCCGAACTTGTGTTTTATCCCAAGGCAGAAAGAAACTAAAATTTATTACATGCCTACAATGTAGCAAGAACTATTATACACTATATATGTACATATAATTATATATGTATATAATTATATGTATAATATATTATATATGTTTATTATATAATCATATAAAATAGGAAGTCGAGACTTGGAAGTTTAAATGAACAGAACCAAGATCACGAAAGCCCAGGCATTTGACTTCTAGCCTTTGACAAGAGATTTAATATGTTTTTTAATCTGAAGACTGTGACTAGCTACTTGAAACTTCTATAGGTTTGAGTATGAGGATCTAGACCTTCTGAAGAGTGTCAACTCAGAGCCTTATCTTCTGACTCATGAAGTGCGCATATTTCTGATGATGCTAGAGCTCTGCCTCACTGTGCTGGAAGGCCCTCTAGCCTGTCAGCTGAGTTATCAATGGCTATGGGTTTTAATCAAGAAGTGAAATGAAGAGAAAACAAATGTGTTTATTTCTCCATATTTCAGTTTGCTGCCCAGGAACACTGTCAGCTGGGACCACGCATTATGCTAATGTTATTGCAGCATTGTCTTTGCATTCCAGGGGACTGCTTTTGTTCTCACAAACTATACCTCACTAAAATCTGGAATTATCTGGTTTACATATTCACTGCCACTCCTGGCTTCCTCGGGGACCATTTCAAAGTACTAGAAGATGGTAAGCAAATTAGTTATTTGATTCCGATGAACTGAGGTCAACATAACATCTGTTTTCTTCAACTTTGCCATCACCTTTATTTCGCAGTGTTTGCTTGTGCCTGTGATTCGTTCTGTCACCTCAGAGCATTTTCCATGATCTGGAGCCTCTTGTCTTTCCTGTCAGTGTTCTTTCAAGTTCTTTTCTTGCCACAGACTGCCCAATAGACTAGAACTGACTGAGTAACCAATGAATATTCCTCAAATTCTGCTGTTTTCAGACTATATAAATGTCATTTCTCTTTAGCTAATTGAGCAGTAGTATTTGACAAAGGGGATAGAAACATTTTTGTTGTCAGTCTGAGAAAAAAAGTACAAAGTTCTTGGTTATCCACTTCCATAGAAAGTAAATCTAAGACAATGTATTCATGAGTCAAATATTTTATATGTATAAAAAAAGAATTAACTGAACAAATGTTTTAGGTATCATTTTACTTATTTTTTGAAATCTATGCTCTTTAAGAACTAGGAAACTTAGAAAAATCTTTCAAAATGTGCAATCGCCATTGGCCCCCAAAGTCATCAGCTTTAGAATGCAAATTCCTTTTGGCCAAAATGGCTATTCACCTGGGTTCACATGAGGGTATAGATAAAACTGAATTAAACTAGGTTGTTATTGTAATGTATTAGACACAGACTCAATCTAAAGATTAAGTACAATTGTAGTCCTGGAGGAGAACCAAAGTCAGAATGAAAGGAGATGTATCAGGTGTCAGGTTCAAGAGCTGAGTGTGGGGGAAAAAAGCCAAAAAGTCTGAAGCAACAACGTAGAACAGCCTTGTAAGTGGAGTGCATTTTCGCACCCATTCTTTGATCCTCAATTTCCAATGCCCCTTCCTTGCCCCATGGAATATATCATTTTTTTTTGCCAGTTCCACTCTGTGGTATGCCTCGAATACTACTGTTTTACTCCAGCTGAACTACAATGTCTGTCAGTCCAAGCCATAAGAGACAATCACATGAGACCTTAACTTGTTTTCCAGCCTCTGTTATTGAATCATCTCAATACACCATATATACAGCACTTATAGTCAGTCATATATTTAGAAAATAAACCACATCATTTTTCTATCCTACTTGAAACTTTCGATAGTTGTTAATTGCTTTTTTATGGCTTTTAAGCTCTAGCATCATTTTACTTCTGCCTTCCCCCTTTTATACTTTTGTGCCTCACTCTCCCACTTCATTATACTTGAGTCACACTTGACTTCTTCCTCTTTCTGAGATATGCCCATCCTAACAGTGTCTTTATACTTACTCATCATGTTGCAGTTCTTTCACCAGCTTTTCAAATGATGGACATCAGCACATTTTTTAGCTCTCTGATCAAATATCAACTTCTCGAAGAGCCCTCTCCAACCAGCCTTTTGTAGTAAGTAAGCTCCTAACATTGACATTATTCCTACCACATCACTTAAGTTACTTCCTTATGCCATTCATCTCAACTTGCAATGTGATAAATTCTATAGATTGGTCCACTCAGCCTCCAGTCTATCCTCCCTATAGGTTGCCTTCCTATACCACAGAGACTGGTGAACTAACCTCTATTACTTCCTAGACACCTTTGCAATAGGATTCTAGATGAAACTAAATATTACATGACATTTGGAAAGTACAAGTGAGGTACAGGTTATCTGTGTGCTGCTTTTATTGACCAACAAAGTAGTAGAGATGAGAATGCCAAGACCCTATGGAGAAGGTTGAATTTTGTTTCAGTGTATACTCTTTAGTTTCATGAATGTCAGAGGCAATAGTGGTGGAAATCCAGCTTCTTGAGAGCAGTTGAACAATATTAGAGTGCTGCTGAACATAAGAGCACCCGTGGCAGGCCTCTGATTTTCATTTTCTCAGCCTTTTGATCTATTTTGTATTGCATTTCTCTGTTAAATCTGTTTCAAACCTCTTTCATTTAAAGTACTTAGTGTGTTTTCCTTAACTGCATTGCATATTGACCAATTTATGTATAGATCTTATTTATTTCTTCTTTGTTTGCCATTTAGTTTTTGTCTGCCCTCATCAGAATATAAGCTCAAAGAGGACAAAAACATGTCTTATTCAGCACTGCACAATTGTTCAATACTAAAACAATTTTTGGCACAATGTAAGGGCGGGCTAATCAATATTGGTGGAACACGTGAGCAAATTAATACAAATGAACCAAATTTAATTCAATCAAGAAACAGGTCAAAGGTTTTTAGACAATAATATTTTGGTGCTGATCTTTTTTGTATATTTATTTTGGACTTATGTAGTTTTAAGGAAAGAAACTATTTTAGAAATCGAGATTATGATGCCCATGTTTTTTGCTTTTCAGGATACATAAATGTTAACAGTTTCTATTGAATAGGTTTTCATTTAGGTGTCAACGAATCCTAGTGAAAAAATATGAGAGGTGGATTTGAAGCTTTCATCCATAGCAATGGCTTTCAATGAAGTTATTGCTTTTCTGACAATCTGCATATTCATCCTGGTGAATAAATCCTATTTTCATAACTTGTGTTTTGCATGAGGAATCTGGAAATAGCATACATATTGGCTGTGCTGAAAGCTTCTCAGTTATTCTGGCTCAGGCATATAGCCTTCCCTTACTTCCAAGTCTCCTCTGCTCTGCTCTGCTCCCCTCCTCTCTCCTCCCTTCCTCTTTCTTTCTGAATATGAATTAATATCACACAACAGTCTGACTAATGTAGCTTATAATATTATCATTAACAGAAATGAGTCAGCATCTTTCACTAAGCAACTTTCCTCCAATAGAGAGCGTCAGCTATTTTTAAATACTCGACTTCTTGAGATGGAAGGGGTTCCCTCCAATCAAAATGAAATCGCTGTTTTGTTACTCTTCTCTCTCACCAGTAACACTTAATTAGGACACAAAACCCTCTTTTCTTCTTTTTTTTTTTTTGTTTTGTTCTGGGTATTTAAAATTGATGCAGTGCTCCTCACTATATGATAGATTTTAAGGGGTCGAGAGCTGCTGCTGTTAATAGATATACTTTTGAAGCTTTTGTTATCTTTTCTATTTGTTTCTTTCCTTTATTTTTTAAGTAACATGAAACTGTCTGGTATCTATATAGATAACATACATTTTTAATTGGCTTCTCTCAAAAAAAAAATTATAGATAAAAAGCAGTCATGTCCAGCTATTCCAAAAGCTGCATAAAAGGGAAAAACAATCAAACCACCTTTTTCCCCCTAAGGCAGTTTTGTGTGTTCTGAAGCAAAGAGCAATTTTAGCCAATAAAAACGGATTCTCTCAAGTGCAGCAGGAAAATGTGACTCATTGCAACAGAGGAGAGAGCTGGAAACCAGAGGACTAATGTTGCCTACTTCTTTCGGCTTTCACGAACTCACTCAGTGCCTTGTGATGAGCAGCATTCAGTGTGCAAAGAGCTAAAGAGGCACACGAGTGTGCATGTTGACCAGCAAAACCACTCACTATTCATGAACTACAGACTGCCCCTTCAGATCCTCTTTTATGTTGGGAAAAGAGAGGACACAAGAATATACGTTTAAGAGTTCTCTTTCTATTTATACTGGAAGAAATAGAGAAGGGAAACTGGCTGGAGGATTGAAATAAACCAGCAAACCAAAGAAGAGCAAAAGGAGAGCAAAGAAGAAAAGGGCAGAACCTTAAGACAGTACATTTCTCAAATACTGATGAAACTTTCTTCTTATGTTCTTCTTTCAAAAGAAACAAAGCAAGAGGACTGATTTGGCATTGCAGGCATGGAAGAAGTAGAAGGAAAAAGAATTGGGTTCTGCTGGTACATCTCATTCTTAATACCTAGTACCATGAAGAGTGATTTTTATCAATGCTAGTCATTTCCTTTCTCCCCACTTCCTTCCCCGACCCTTTCTTTCCTTTCTTTTTCAATTACTGAACTGCATCTAGAGATTATATGGCCCAGACTGTCCCCTGCATATGAAGAATCAAACAACTCTTAAAAAATTAAATGACCTGACATAGATAGTACTATCAATTCCTATAAGAGTTGGAAATATAACTCAGGCTATCTGACTTCCATTCCAGTGCTAGCTCCACTACATATCCAATACTATCATTAATGGTAGTTGGTATTTCTTTGTAGGACTTAAATAAATATCCTTGAACATTAACTCTACTGGCATTGTCCTAAAATTCAACATTCTGCAAAAAGCACAATTGGCATTGATAAAATATGTTTTAAAGAAACTTTAAAAAAAATCAATCGAATTGCAATGAGAAATTACAATGTTATAGCTTCTGTTGTCAAAGAACTGAGAGTAAATCTATCTGGAACCAAGATTAAACAGTAAATTCTTAATTGTTTAAAGTAAAATCCATCTGACGTCTGATGTTTTTGAAGTGCAAAAGGGAAGAAAACTATTGTAACCATTTAAATTTCCTGCTACAAGGCCATGACTGAGTTCCAACAATTGATGTTTTTGATAGAATTGAAGGATATGATAGAGTTCAGACAATAAGAAATGCAGGATGTGGCAGTGAAAAGAAACGCTTCGTATCACGTTTTTGGATTATGTTTTTGGAAAATTTTTGCTAGAAAATACTGCTTATTCTGAAAAAAAAAATGTAGGTGTTTAAAGTGGTATTTAAAGCAATGATCTTGATACATTAGGTCAAATAATATTTTTACTTAAAATATACAAACAATTAAACAAAATATATTTTGTTCTAGGGAGGAATCAATTCAAGAATGTGAGCTAATATCTAGTTCTTCAATTTACATGTCATAACACTACCGTAATAAAAAAAACCTCAACATTTAAAAGGATTCATAAAAATATATTAATGTATCAAAAGAAATGCTAAAAAGGACTCTCAAAATCAAGTAATCCAGATCTTTATTTTGGTAAAGAAGAAAATTAAGCCTAGAGAGTAAAGTACATAGCAAAAATGTTAATTGACTTAAGATCTAAAATTATTTATTTTTAAAAATCAAGCTAGAAAACAATTCAAATGTTTTCTCCAGAACACTGGATACTAAGCAGTGGGCAGAATAATTCTGGAGAGACACAGATTTATTGCAAGTGGTCTGTTAATCCATATATACATAAAGGCTTACCTATAGACTTGAAAAATAAGCATTACTTAAATACATACAATATTTCACATAGAGACAGACATAGATATTAGTTTAATTAACACCAAATCATTTACAACTATTGATGATTTAATAGGAGCATCCCTCGTATTTTTAAAAATCCGTTAAGAATCAATACATTCCCAAAGCTGAGGGACTATTATTATTTAGATATCTCTCAATATTTTTGTGATATAAATGGGGCCCTTATAAGTGAAAATATTGAGAAATACTGTTCTATTCCATGAATGCATTATCTTTAATAGGTCAGGATTTGATGTTACAGTTTATCATCTAACTTTGGGGTAAAAATGTTGCCAGGAACCTGGGTTTTGGACTGAACATAACTTAAAACCACCTGGAAATTTTCTTTATTATTAGCTTTCTACTTATCAAGCATTGCCATGCCAAAATTAATGCTAAACTTTACACACATTTTTTTAAAGTGGTAAATGTGACGAAAATTACAATCAGCTCAATGACGTTATGCATCAACATGTAATTTTTTTCAAGTCAGTCTTTTTGTAAAATATATTTCTTTTTCTTGCCTGAATTCCCAGATATTCTGGAACATAAGCATATTAGAATTGGCTGTAAATATTGCACAATGACATTCAGAGTGTTTTGGGAGGTAGTTTTGAATGTTTAGTTTTACATAATATTAAGCCACATTTTTATTCTCTGATTCCAGGATTATCCTGGGAAGAATCCAAATAGGATTTAGCCCCTGATGCTTGTAAGTTCCAAAGCTTAACAATGCAGTTACACCTAGTTCTCTAGGACTCAATGTGTTAAGGTTTCATAGTGACACTCAAATTACTTCAAAGTGACTTATTGAAAGAAGTTTGCAGAGAGATTTTCAAAGAACTTTGATCACCTCAATTAACCAAACAACAGGGATTCAAAATAAAGCAATTAGCAGACTTAAGTAAGAGAAGATAGTAGAATGCAGTCATTATTTGGCTTTCATAATATATTTTTTAAAAAATCAGTGAATGAAATGCTAGTTCTATGGAGTTACATGGAAAAAAAGCCAATGAAATATAACAAATTTTTAAAGGTTCCTTAGCAATTGATTCTTCAATCTTGGCACCTCTAATTGTGTCAAATATTTTAATTATCTAAATATGCATTTTCAATTCAATATAGGTCCAAAAGTGTTCCTGTGTTTCTGATATGATAATAGGGGAGCGATTTAGGATAAGACTTGGGTAAACCTGGTGTATTTTGCTAAAAGTAAACTTCGGTTTGATATTGGGGGTGGAGGGGATGGAAATGAGAAAAATGTCCCCAAAATAATATGCCTTAAAGAATCTAAAGCCAAATTTATCATATATTTCATCTGTATATTACTCTTAGACAGTGTGGTTTTTTGAATAGAACTTAAAGATAATTTGCTAGAAGTATATGTAATGAGTTATGCAGAGAGAGAGAGACACAGAGAGAAAGGCCATGAGAGCTCCAGAGTTAAATCCTGGTTAAAGCTTTGAGTTAAATCCTGGTTGAGTTAGTTCCTAGCAGTGTGGTTTGGAACAAAATGTTTTGTTTCGCTTTGTTTTTAATTTGATGATCTGTCCATTTCCATCTGTAATATAGTATTATAACTGCCTTATAGTATTGTTGGAAATACAAAGTACAATATATAAAAACAGCACAGACTCAAAATTATTTTAGAATGAACTCATCCTTCCTTCCTTCTTTCCTTCATGCCTCCCTTCCTCCCTCCCTTCCTCCCTCCCTCCCTTCTTTCTTTCCTTCCTTCTTTCCTTCCTTCCTTCCTTTCCTTCCTTCCTTCCTTCCATCCATCCATCCATACTTCCTTCCATCCTTCCCTTCCTCTTTCTTTCCTTCTTTTCTTTCTTCCCTCCTTCCCTCCATCCATCCATCCATACTTCCTTCCATCCTTCCCTTCCTCTTTCTTTCCTTCTTTTCTTTCTTCCCTTTCTCCTTCTCTATCTCCTTCTTCTATCTAATAGGGAAGAATACCTAGCAAGATCTTACATATAAAATGACTTAAAAATTCACCCAAATTACCATTTGGTAACTATTATAGTAATAGTTGATTCAGAAAAGAATCACCAATAAATGCTAAAATTAGTGGTTCAAAGTTAGAAGAGTAACAGGATATTTATATAGTTTCAAAGTATTTCCTCACAAGATACTTATTAGTTATAAAAGAGATAAAAGCACCTTTACAGTGGGAAAATCTCACAGACACACTTTAACTAAATGATTGAAGTTATCACCAGTAATAGATGTCATGTGCCTCCTGATATAATGTTCTTATCATAAGGAAATAGCAGACAAACCCAAATTTAGAAACATTATACAAAATAAAGAAAAAAAGAAAAAAAAACACACAAAAATCATACATGTTACATCTAGAAGTGTCATTAAAAAGTCATTTGCTCCTTACTTTTAAAGATTAAAAAAAATGAGGCTAAGAGTGATCTTAAAGAAAAAGTTGACTCATGACACTTATTAAAGTTAGTATGGCAGACATTTTGGGGAGCTTTATAGTAGGGGACAGAGATCAGGCTCAACTCTGAATACAACAAGGAAAAGAGGAAATTTATAGTCAAGGAGAAGAGTGGGGATCAGTGAATGATCAGGATTTTTGCTAAAGGCAGGCCAGGGTAATTGGACACTATCTCGGGGATGGTAGAGGATGAGGATCTCAGTTAGATATAAACTCTATTTGATGAGTGTGATCAGATATTAAGAATGAGAGAGTCTGTCTAAACCAAGAGCAAGCAGGATTCTTGCTAAAATTGGACAATAACAAGATGATCATAGAATCTCAAAAGTCAGGGTCTAGTTGAGAGTTCAGAAGAGTCTGACTAAAGTTTGGTCAAGGAAAGAATTTTTGTCAGTGGTTGAGTGACTTATCTATTTATCATGGTCTTAAATCAAATTTCCTATAGAACTGAGCAGTTATTTTGGTTCAAGCCACAGCAGTGATGAAGAGATTTACATATGCTATCTTTGGGATTTTCCAATTCTTATCAATTACAAATATCATTTCAAATGGGATGCTCTTTGCTTCTGAAAAAGATTATTTTAGAAAGCTATTAAACTCTGGCAAAAAAAATGAATGAAAAAACATTTCATAGAGTTTTCTGCTATAAGGAAAATTCTGCACTCTCTCTTAAAGTATTATTTTCTCAGAAATTGTATTTGTCGTTACAACATTATGTTACCCTGTCCTAAACACTATAAAAAAAGGTATACATTTGTTCTAAGTTTGGCTCCTTAATATTTTTTTGCCAATGACAAATTTTAATGAGATAAAAGTTAATTTTAAACAATTCTTTAAAAATGAGCAACAAAAATAATTTATTTTAAAAATCTTCAATTATAATTTTTAATGGTGAAAAAAGTTTTTATTTTAATTCACCAAAGTAAAGGAACTAAGGTATTGCATGCATACTAAATAATTAAAATAACATTTGTTTTTTTATGAGAAGTGATTAAAATAACATTTGCTCTTTTATAAGATAAAACAAAATAAACCTTACATATGTTTAGAATGGTTATTTTCCCAGATTCTATGGACATATTTAATATTTTACACATACCAGAAAACATTTGCTTTTTATTGGTAATAGACATTCAATAATACTCACTGAATTATTAAAATTCATACTATCTGATCAAATTGTTTTACAACAAAAGTAATATGAGCTAAATCTTAATATACAGAGAAATCCAACATGGTCTATAGCATAAACAAGCTTACAGTTTATGGAGGGAATAGGGCTTAAATAGCTAACCATAATTCAACATGATGATTGCCATCATGGAGCTAAAACAGTATAGTAAGAACAAAAAGAGGTATCAGTTAACTGCCTTACAAAAACAGGTAAAGACTTCATAGAAAAGTGGCATTTCACTGTGAATTTGAAAGATGAATATAATATTCAAATAAAGTTAAATTTCCAGATATTTTCATTTTTTATAAGAAATGATTGAAGCCATTTTGAGATAAGCCTCTTCCAGAATTTTTTCTATGATTTTGTACATTAGAGAGGAAGAGATAAATTGTCAGGTGGTTTGAGCTAATTTGTTTTTAAAAATTTTTGAAATTTCACCTGAATGTTTGAAGATTTCAGGAGAAAAAATATGCCAGCAACATTTTTAAGTGATAAGATTTGTTACTTGAGTGTTTTCCTTAAGATTATCACAAAATTAAACATAATTTAGGCTGAGATTGGAGTTCAATTTTACCAATATTTGTTGACTTTCTTCACGTCACTGGGATAAAATAGTAATTCCATGCTACTAGTTTAAAAGCCAGAAAGAAAGAAAAAAAAGCATGTAATGAGACTCAAATGTAAATATTTTATCTCCTTGAAATGGCTGTAAACTTCCTGGGGACCAGATATCTATATATGCTTCATAAACATATTTCAAATTACTCTTGGCATGGTATTTTACACATCAGAAGTGACCAATAGTTAAATTAACTAAATTCCACACAACAATTCTTTATGAGTCAGAGGAAAGTGAAGTCACAACTGTACAACAAAATTAGAAAAGTCTTCATGTAGGAGGTGATATTCGAGATGGACTATAAAGATTAATAGGTCCAAAGAACATACAGATGGACAATAAGAATGTGAAAAGATGTTCAACATCATTAGCCATTAAGGTAATGAGAACCAAAATCATGAGATACCACTTCACATCCACTAGGATGGCTATAATAAAAAAAAGGCATAATAACAAGCGTTGGCACTTATGTAAATAAATTAAAACCCTTATATAATGTTAGTAGGAATGCAAAATAGCATAACTATTTTGGAAAATAGACCCAGTGTGATCTAGCAATTTCACTCCTACGTACACACCCAAGAGAAATAAAAACACATGTCCACTAAAGGGCTTGTACGCAAATGTTCACAGACACATGTTCGTAATAGGCAAAAAGTGGAAGCAACCTAAATCTCCATCAATTGATGAATGCATAAATAAAATGTGGTATAGGTTTCTCCTGCTATTCAAAAACAGTGTTCCTATGAAACTTTTTGTAAGTGAAATGTTTTAAAGTGAAGAAGCAATTGCCTTAGGACAAATCTTGCTAATGAATGCACAAAATAAATCAAGATAAAGCACAGATTCTCACAAACACAGGTCAAAGCAAACTTTTGAAAAGCTGGTGATACCTGTATATACATACATTGGAATATTATTCAGCAAAAAAAAAAAAAAAAGAATGAAGTACTGATACATGCTATAACATGGATAAACCTTGAAGACAATATACAAAGTGAAAGAAACCATGTATTCATGGTATATTACATAATATCATTTATATGAAATGTCTAGCATAGACAAATACATAGAGAAAAGAAGTGTATTAGTGGTTAATAGGGCTGGAGGGGAATAATGGGATTGACTACTAAGGAATAAGGAGTTTCCTTTGGAGATGATGAGAATGTTCTAAAATTCATTGTGGTGGTGATGAAACTTTAAATATAGCAAAAAAACATTGTACGTGGTAAGTGGGTGAATTATATAGCATATGAACTATATCTCAATAAAACCATTAAAAAAATAAGTAGAATTTCAAAATTCCTTCCACTTAATCAGGGTAAGGACACTTCACTCTGGAGGATGGCATGAGCAATGAAGAGAGATAAGAAAAGTGAATAGTTTAACGACAACCACTAATGTGGTAGGCAGAATTCTAAGACGGTCCCCAAGAATCTCTGGCCCCGATGTACACATATTCACCCTTATTTCACCAAATATGAATCTAGGTGTTGCTACAAGGAAATTTTGCAGATGTAATTAAAGTTCATAATTAGTTGGCTTTCAGTCGATCAAAAGAAAGATTATCCTGGGTACGCCTGACCTAATCCGGTCAGTACTCAAAAGAAGTCAGAGAGAGTCTAAGCAGCAGTGATTTTTCACCTGCTGTTCCTGCAGAATGAAACAATTGTGCTGTGACCTGCCTATAACAGCAGTCCACGTTGCAAAGACCTGAGAGTGATCTCTATGACCTGTCAGTCCTTGAATGACAATCAGTAAGGAAATGGGGATGTCAGTCCTACATTTTCAAAGAACTGAATTCTGACAACAACTGGTAAGCTTGGAAGAGGACTCTGAATCTCAGATGATTTCAGGGCTTGGCTGAATCTTGATTTCAGCCTGGTGAGACACTGAGCATAGAAACCAGAGTGTCTGCACCCAGCCAGACTTGTGACCCATGGAAACGATGAGATAATAAATTTGTGTTGTTTTAAGCCACTAAGTTTGTGATCATTTGTTACACAGCAATAGAAACTAATATAAATGCACAGGGGCAAAAGGAATATAAGTCTAGAAAAATATATAGATTCAGTTCTATCTACCTGGAGTCTTCAGTGACTGGTTGTAGTTAATTTCTTTCCTTTCAAAATTGTTAGCATAAAAATGATGAAAATGTTACCTTATTTTAAGTGTCTGCATTTCAAACTGTATTTATAATACATGTGCATGTTTCCATTAATGCCAACTTTTTTTTGATTGAAACTGTAAGATTATTATTACCACCTCTTTTCTTATGATATGTATATGTGTTTTCTTCTTTATGATTAGATAAAAATATGTTGAACACTTCTGATGATGTGCTGGAATATGTTGTTCACATTTCTGCTTTGGAGAGTTTGAAACATTTTCACATATCGATCTGAGTTTAAAAGGTAATTAATTTATTAATGTCTCTTACATTACCATCTGTGAGTAGTCTATGAAATCCAAGTTATATTTGAAATAAAAATGTTTACTACTTTTTCTGAGCATGTTACATGCATGTATCACAGGCATATTGTAGAAATTTTGAAAATTTTAAAAACTGATATTTGAGATTAAAAACTATTACTGAAAATATAACCAATAACATGATTAATTATTATACACCTTTACATTTTTATGTGTATGATCACTCCGCATTTAAATACTTTTCTATCTAAATGTCATAAATATTTTAATTATTTTTATTTCCCAACATCATATTACATGAGACATAGATACATATGTAGTAATTACAAATTTTCTTTAAGGTGAGGAAATACAAATAAACCTAGAGAAATTAGGATTTAAAAATTGTGTGTAATATCACCCTGAAATTATACTTTTATATATAAAAATGGAAATATACCTCTCATACTTGGTGTATTTGTTTCCTATTACTGCTGTAACAAATTACCACTAACTTGGTGGCTTGAAACTTACCTTACAATTCTAGAGGTTCAAAGTCCAAAATGGGTTTCACTGGACCCAACGTATTGGTAGGGCTACATTATTTTGGAGGGGGTTCTCAAGGAAAACGAGTGTCTTTGTTTCTATAGGTTGCCAATGTTCCTTTGCTTATTCCCTGCTTTCACCTTCAAAGCCAGTCGTGTGAGTGGTTAATAAAAGTACGGCAATCAGAACATCTAAATTAAAATCTCTGCCTTGTCAATTACTGTGATGGATCTTAGACTAGTCACATAATCATTATGAGCATCAGTTTCTTCATTTGTAATAACAGCTACTATTCAGATTGTTATAAAAATCAAATATATCAATTCCATAAAGCACTTAGAAGAATTCCTGGCCTATACTACAGAATCATTCATTGGCTATCACTGTGGTAGGTGCTGGGAATGTAATCATGAACAAAACATTCAAAATCCCTGCCTTTGTGGAATATAAAATCTACTGACTCATCCATCTTTGGCAATAAGTTCATTTATACCCAAATGATAAATTCCTAAGCCCAGATTTGCTAGATATAATGATACTAAAAACTTAGTGCTTTTTGGTATTATAAAGTATGTAATTTATAATCTTTCCAGTACAAATCATTTGATTTTCCCTTATGATTTCATTAATAAGAACTCACAAAAACAAACTCATAAATACAGAGAACAAACTGATGGCTGCCAGATGGAAGGGGGGTTGGGCAGATGGGTGTAAAAGGTGAGGGATTAAGAAGTACTAACCTATAATTATAAATATAGTCACAGGGATGTACAGTACAGTATAGGGAATATAGTCAATAATATTGTAATATTTATGTATGGCATCAGATGGACACTAGATTTAACAGGGCGATCACTTGGGAAGTTACATAAATGTCTAATCACCATGTTGTACACCCGAAACTAATATAATATTGTATGTCAACTGTAATTGAAAAATAAAAAAAAATATACAGTGGCTATAGTATCCCCAAAACTTAAAAAAAAAAAAACTCCCATAAGAATGTTACATGGTTATGCATGCAGGAATTCCAGTGTTGGCTCTTATTTTAATGAGAATGATTTAAGATGGTCTGATTTTGAAATCATGTCGACAGTGGATTTGAAAATTTTTTTTTTCATTTATGGAAATAAAACTCTTGATAGGATTTTAAATTATTTATATAATTCATTATTCAAAATATATATTGACTTTTATTGAATTTTCACTTGGCATTCACTGGCAGATTTTTATGGAGTTTTTCCTCCTCAGTGATCTATGAATATAGCATACATTAATGTATATCCTACTAGAGAAATGCTTACTCTGTCATAGTCTTAGCTCTGTGTTCTCTTAGAAAAGAGTGCACATTTGTTAAAATTTTATTGCATAATACAATCCCAGTGTGGCATATTCAAAAAAAAAAAAAAGCACACAAAATGAGGCAAGGAAGAAATTAAAGCAACTGTAGAGAGATATACTCCTAAGTAGTTTCAGCTCAGCAATAAGTGAGGTTAATTTTTGGTTTTGGAAGGCATCTTCAGAGGCCTTATGGAATACAGCATCCAGAGGAAAGGGAGAACGTATTCCCCACTCCTCCCTGTCACCCATACCTCATTAGCAAAGTCCACTTGGAAGGGCCTTAATTCACATGTACTTTCATACTGCAGGGCCTGTCCTCTGTTACAGAAAGTCACTGGAGTATAAGCCGGGGTCTCTGTGGGGCAGTGCTATCAGAGCATAGATGTAGTATGCAGCCTCCTTATTGGGTAACACCACACAGCCTGTGAAGTTATCTCATCAACAACAGTGACCTTGAAAGCCATGGAGTGATCTGCATTTAGAAAATAAGCTTGGGGTGTGTGTGTTTGAGATCATGTTGGTAGTGGTGGGTACAGAGAAGAATCCCATGATTTTTTTAAAGATCCACTAGTATAATCATGTGGTCTGTGTTTAAATATATGTTAGTTGAGTCTTAAAAAATTTTTGCGTTGGTGTTTTATTCCAAACTCTATATTTTTATGTTATTTTAATTGGTATGCATGAATATTTTAGATACCATATATTTCTTTTGTTTGTTTTTAACCAATATGAGAATTTTACAGTATTTTTATTTTAAAATTTATTCACTGTGGTAGCTGACATGCTGGTTTTTTAAGCATTGCTATTTTTCATAATTCTTTAGTCATTTAAATGAAAATTTAGGAGGCAGTTGCTAAGCAAGTAGGTTAAATTTAATACATGGAAATAAAAGTACTTCTTAAAATCATTGCAAATTATGCTCAAAATTGTATAGCTTTCATTTGTATTTTAAGTAATATTTTATTTTCTAGTATAGTATGTCATAACCAAATTTGTTATATCCAGAGAATGCAAAGATGGTTTAACATAATTTTCCATATTAACGCATTAGAAAAAAAAGCGCAACCATTCCGATAGATGCAGGAAGGTTATTTCATAAAATTCAATACTGTTTATGATTTTTTAAAATGGTTCTTAGAGAACTAAGGAACTTAGTTAAGCTGCTTAAAGACATCTATAAAAAACAGAAAACAGTATGAGGAAAAATTGGAACTGTTTATTTAAAATAAGGAATTAACAAGAACTCTAATGTCACTGCTGAGTGGGACATAGATACACATCGTGCAGTGTGGACATAAAGTAAGGTTTACTGAAGGAAAGTCACAGGAGAAGGGGCAACCAGGCAGAATGATAAATCATTCTCCGGCCATTCTGAAGAAAGAGGTGCCAGGCAAGCTGTGTTTCTGTGATAAACCTAGTTTAAGTATTGCTTGATGATGTTTGGAAAGCTTGATGACTCAGTTTTGGGGTGTCATATCTACAGAGGTCACGCATTTGCTTCTGTTGGGCATCAGAGGGCTCCCCTCCTCAACAATTATCCCTAGGCTGGGATAACTAAGAACTCAAAATTTTTGAGTCTCATGTCAATCATCCCTCCCATTTTGCAGCTGGACCAAACTTAGAGCTCTTACTGACAGTGTATACAGTTTTCATATAACTTTGGGGGCAGATGGGACAAAGTCTTGAATAGTTTCCTTATTTTCTTGGAAACTCACTAATCCATTTTGTAGTGAGTTCTCTCTTAAGTATTTGGCCTTTTTTTTTTTTTTTAACATTTTAACATAGGAAATTTCAAAATTCACATAAAAAAACAGAGTAATATAATTAACACCATGCAACTATTACCCAGCTTCAGCAATAATCTTAAACTCAGAGCCAGTCTTGTTGTAATTATATACAACCCACTTTCCCAACCTTGAATTATTTTCAGGTATGTCATTGACTACCATAGGTATGAGTCAAGGTTTTTCAGCTTATGTTCTAGCATAAAATATAGAGCAGATGATTTTCAAATGTGTAATAAAATCTACATATGTATCCCATTTATGTACCCTTGTGTGGGACCTGTTACATAAATATTTTTAAATGAATAGTTAGTGTATACAATTATGCAAAATTCTAAGATGATTAACCCCATATCTACCTTCATCTCTCCCACTTCAAATATTGAAATGAAAGTAAATTAGAGCAATGTTTTAGGTATAATCTTACATCGTAATCAATATACTACAAAAAGCATATCATTCCTTTAAACATAATATTAAATAGGTAAAATTGAGTAGGTTTATTTAATAGGCTGCTTTAAAAATAGTAGAGAGGTAAGTACAGAAAGCAGCTTTCTTATTCTACTCTCTGCCCTCATACCTATTCTTCTGTATCTCGCTTTCCAACCCCATTGGAAACATTTCTGGCAGATCCCATAGCTTTCCAAGTACACTAAACTATAACGACCTTATTATTCTTAGGTATTAAAAAGACCAGGCTAGTGATTTTCCTTCTCCAACTTATTTTGGAACCGCATGGAATGGGGCATGTGGTCTTTGGACTTCTTTCCCCATCTCAATGGTCAGTCTCTTCTTCTTATATCTTTCCCCAACTATTCCCTACCACCAGGACACTGGTTTTAGGAAAACAGATAAGACCTAGCTAATATTTCTACTTTTCTCTTGCTGGTAAAATGTCCTATTTCACAGCAAGCATCCTAATGCTTACTCATTTCAGGGGGAACATTCTGGTTTTTGTTTTTCAGAGATCTCAGGAGGTACTTCCACATTGTAAAATTATTTTACATAGCTTAAAAAAAAAAAACTGAAAAAGTAAAACAAACAATCAAACAAAAAACCCAAGGTGGAATTGTATTTGATTCTACATCTATTTCCTCTCTCCCTTGCTTTGCTATCGTGCCTGGATCATCTCCTGCCTCCAGACTTTTTGAATTGAGAGGCAGACATCTACCTCAATCTTTCAAAATTCCAGAAGATTGCTGCCATGCTTTTTTAAGGATTGAATCACATACTACATGGTTATCAGCACATGATGGAATTTTCTGCATGTCACTGAAAACAGCTGGAAAGTAGAATGGTGGTCCCCCTAAACTCTTCCAGTGGATTGCATGGGAATCCTTCTCACGTGGCATAGTAGAGAGAGTTCCTTCCTCTTATACTCAATGGGGATGGGAGGAGAAACATGCTCTCCATGCCCCAACATTTCTTCTCAAATATCTCTAATAAAGGGTCAGTTCTTTCTTAAACAGCGTGGAAGAGAGTGAGTGGGTAGATCAGCTTAGTCATCTAATAATGTCTAGCGGTTCTGTGGGGAAGTATCTGGTGTTTTATGGTCTATACTTTTTACATATTTATTTAAATAACACCTTTCAAGGAAAAAAATAGGAAAGTTGTCTTATAAAGGACTAAATAAAATACCTAAAAATTAATGTCGGAGTTGTTTTGGATAGAACTATAGACAAAGGCAATGATGTCAATTGAAATACTTTCCTAGGTTTTCCCAATCTACTATTAAGCTACAGGAGCCGATCCATATTTCCCCTCAACTATATCTTCTTGGTAACAAGTCATTTAATACCATATGCTGTGATTAAATTTATATAAACTTGTATGACTTTTATTAAACTTATACATAACTTACCTAAACTTCAGTGTCTTATATACAAATGTTTTGCACTGTTTTTCTTCACCTGTATATCTAGGATTATTCAAAAAACACACCAAGATACCTTTAAAACCTAAAATAGGTGAATCTAGTTAATCTTTTTCATTTACCATTAATGCAATTACTCTGTCTATTCTCTTCTTCAGAACATATGAGCTGTGGTGTGATCTGCAAGTCACTTACCATTTGCATTTTCTACTTCTTCCTGGATGATTCTCCACTTTTAAATGATGTCTACTGCTTTGAAGCGTTTTGTGTATTCTAGTTTTCTTCTAGTCCTTGAGTATTTATTAAGTTGTTTTAGGAAGAGAGCAAATGTAATCACAAGTTATGATTGGTGAAAATATGTCACCTGTTGAATCACTTATATAAAATGGTATTTATATACTTTCTGCATATACAAAAGTTGGAATTTAGGAGAAACACAATTATGGAGCAAGGAAATGGTGATAGAGTAAGCAATGTATTCTGAAAGGTTTGTGGACAAATGGGTTCTTGAATCCATAATATCAATGTTTTGGGCAACTAAAAAACTCTAAGCAATAAAAAAGCATACATAACAATCAGAAAGAAAATTAAATATACTTCCTCGAGGCCATGATCCTCAGCTTTCAAATTTTAATTCAATTTAAATTTTTTCAATGCTCCCAATTAGACATTTAATTCAAAAGCCATTGTAGTTCTTTAAGAAGTGCAAAATATTTTCTCATGGCCAAAAAATACTGAGAAAATGCTCGTATTTTTGTTAACCATATTATCGTACTTGTCATATTCCTAAAGAGGGAGAGAAGGAAAAAAAAAACAACTAAAACAATACATGTTTCTGCAGATACCTATGTTAGTCAAGCTAACAGGGGAAACTGATCAATATTGCACATTTTCAGAGAGTTCAAGTCACATCTATCCATTATTAATAGGAAATATAGTGGACACTTTTGGGTCTCCACACAATCACAATATAGTCTCACAAACTTTGATTTCTAGTGTAGTAGCCAGTTCCAATGCACCCTGAAAGTGGCCCCCATCAAGATCTAAACAGAAGTCTCCTCTTATCTGTCTCAGGATTTTCTCTAATGCAATGAGCTTTATTTTCATACAACCTGGCAGTAGGTGTAGCCCAGAAGAGAAATGAGGGCAACTCTCAAACAGTGGGGACTATAAGGCAGTGGGTAGATTTTTCAACTCCACATACTGGGGACGGGGGAGTATTCTCAGATCGATTCTACAGTATCCCAGAGGGTCCTTCATGAGACTGAGCTCCAGTTATCCTCTGTGGACAGCAGTTTAATAAAGCATCTATATTAAATTTGAATGTTTATTATTCACCCAAGTGGAAATGTCAAATAGATTAATGACTGTACAAATATAAAGAGAAGTTTTGGCTAAGACTTTTTATAAATTTGAGAATTTGCTGCTGTTTATTTCTCTATTTTGCCACCGAGGAATTTATACTGTGCTCCAATTCTTGCTACTCAAAGTGTGGTCCATGGACCAGTGGCTACAGCATTATCTAGGAAATCATTGGAAAAGTATAACCTCTGACCCAGCCCATATCTACTGAATCAGAATTTGCATTTTTATAATATCCACAGGTATGTATTATGCACATTTAAGTTTGAGAAGTACTGCCATAGACCTTCACCATCTAATATGGTAGCCAAAAGCCACATGTGATTTTTGAGATATGCTATAAATATAAAGTACAGACCAGACTTCAAAGACTTCATATGAAGTATATATGTATACATAGTCTCTATGATTTTTATATTGATTTATGAAAATATTTTTTATATATTGGGTTAAAAACATACTATTAAAACTAATTTCTACTTTTTCTTCTTAGTTAATACAGTTAATATAAAATTTAAAATAATATATGTAGCTCACATCATATTTATATTGGATAATGTTTCTCTAGACCATCAGATGCCCTGGAGATAAACATTAAAGTAAGTTGTTTGCATGTTTTTTTAAGAGGAAAATATAATGTAAATGGTCTTTGACATTCACTTATGAGATTTCTGTACAACTAACATTGTGTTACATCATACGTTCATTATGCCCTATTTTTTAATTCAAATATAGCATAAGCATTTAATATGATCCAGGTACTAGGCTATCAGAGAGACAGTGAAGAAGGTAAATGATGTCCCTTTCTAGAAAGAATTTGTAGTCTGCTATATTTAGACAGCAATAACAAGAAATCATAGTTAATGAGGGCGTAGAAGGTATGGGGTGATATGGAGAAAAAAGAAGGGCTTGGGTTTGGAAATAGTTGACAGTCACATTTCTCAAGGTAATGTTGGAATTGTAGGCAAGATCATAGCAGAGGAGACAGTTGCTTAAAATGAACTTCCAGGTGTCAGGGGAGAGAATAGGTAGAAGTATTCTGTCTATACCCACTGGAACCTTAATATAAAGTTATCTCCTGCTTCCCTTGCTTTTAGAAACACCAGCCATGCCACAGACTATGTAGCTCCTAAATTTGACAATTTTTTTGTATAGAGAAAATATAAATTTTATATAGTACATGTTTTGGAAGTCTAATGCCTTCAATCATTCACCTATTGGTTTTCAACTCATTAGAGGCTCCAGTGTTCTGTACTGATGAAACTCACAGCATGAATTATTTTTTAGTGCATTAGGCAGAAACATTGACAAAACTATCTGAGGGTAGTGTATTTCCCGTACATATTTTGATAGTTTCTTGAGTATGTTTTAAAAAATGTTTTAAAAGTAAGCCTTAATCTTGGATGAAGAGCCAATTTTTTTTGTGATTATATTATATATATCAATCTTTAGTGAGGCTATCCACATTGTTTTTTATTTAGACCATATTTCCCAAAGAGACTTAAGATGAAAAATACAGCTCCTCCTTGAACAAATCCTCTGTACCTTCAATCATCAATCTAAACTGGTGATGCTATACCACTTTCTATGTTTAAGTGGTGGGGACACAACTTAATGGTGAAACTTGTAGCTAAAAAAAGTTGGTTTATGTGACATGCATTTAACAGTTACATAAACTGAACTCCTTAAACTGTGGAACAACTTTTATGTTATTTTCCTCCTACTGGACAATAAATTGGTAAGAGTTCATTAACAAATGATAGAGAAAAATGAGAGATTCAGAAAATACATAGTAAACCTTAAAATAAGTGCTTTCCATTTTGGAATAAATAATAATCACATCTCACCTCAGTAACCAGCCCAAAATGAACCTAGGATCATGTTACTCAGAGAACTTAGAATCTCCTGGAAGGAGGAGCTCTTCCAGTGGTTACCGCTGGGGATTAAGTGCTAGGGAAATTCAGAGAATCTCTAGGAAAAAAAATGTCTCTGTAAAAGGATGAAAGTAGGTCTATGAAACACAGACAATTTTGCCATTTTTATTAGCATGTAGAAAATATTCGGTCAAATTCTGTGCTTAGACATATTTATCAGCTCCTCTTAAATCAGGGTGAATTTTATCTTTCTATTCCTGTTCAATAAGTTCCATTTGTTTTTTAAACCCAATGGTTTTATGTTTTACAGGCTTAACTTTTAAATTGCCTCAGTGAAAGAGTGAAACATTTGAATTTAAAAAAAAGAAGGACTCGAGAAAGAAAGTTATCTCTGACTTCTGTCTCCTGACAAGATGGCAATGAGTACAGGAGTCTAGATCCTTTCCAAGGGCTTAACCTGGGAGATGCCTTCAAAGCAAGAGGGAAGTTAATAGATCTCAGAACATTAAGAGCTGAGAAACACCCAGAGAGGCTGAAGGTGGTAGGTTCCTGGTCCTGGATTAGAAGAAGGAAAGAGGCACCAAAGGGGGAATAGAGAAGAGTACTATTGTTGTCCCGTTTTATAGTCTTCCTCAAATTGCCTGAGGGTATTACTGCTCACCTGTTCCATTACTGACAAGATCAAAAAAGAGTAATAAGTGAAGGATAGAGAATGAGGAATAGGGGGATTACAAAACTGGCAGTACTGGAAGACAAATAAGAAGAGAAAGGGGTAAAGGGATCAACCTCTGACATTTTAATCCTTTGGGCCCATCCACCCCACTGCCCTTAGTTCTCTAGGTTATCAGAACTCCGAGAAGAAATGCTTGGATATGAGCAGTGCCTAGAGTGGAAGTACAGAAACCCTTCTGGTTGAGTATTTGTAGAAGGTAGGAAATGGATTGAGGTAGTGTATTCAGTTTGTAAAAAAAGAGCATCTTCATCTTGAGGCACATTTCCAACATTCACTTTCTTAATTCACCTTGGAAGATATAATTCAGAGTCTGGATGATATCATTTTTTCTGGACCAATGCATTCCCAGCAGGCTGTGAACTCACAGGATAAAATTAGAAGTTTGCAGAAATATGAAGTGCAAAAGTAAACAAATGACAAGAAAAAAGAAAATAGGACAAATTTTTAAAATTGAACTGATCTCCCCTGCCAAATCAAATAAAGCATTATAAATACCTCCCAAAATATAAGTAAAAATGATGGAAAAATTAAGCAGAAGTAAGCAGTCATATGAAATAACTAATGAAGATCATATAAAAATTTAAATAGACTAATAGCCAAAAGATCAAATGAATGATAATGAAGTACTAATTTCTGTTTACAAAAGGTATCAATAAAATAATCCTAGATCTAGATGTTTTTACAGATGAGTCTTTCCAAAGTTTCTGAAAATAGATAATCCTTTTCTTTCATGTTGTTCCAGAGAAGAGAGATAGTTACTTAGGGTTCTCCAGAGAAACAGAATCAATTTTATTTAGATGTATACAGTTTTAGATAGATATGGATAAATACATTTAAACATTGAACAACACAGGTTTAAACTGTGCAGGTCCACTTATATGTAAATTTTTTTTTCAGTAAATACCTGTACTGTTTTTGATCCACAATTGGGAGTCTGTGTATACACAGCTGACTGTATGCACTAATCTATGTCATTTTATATAAGGGACTTAAACATCTGTGGATTTTGGCATATATGATGTGCGTGTGTGTGTGGGGGGGTGGTGGTGCCCTGGAACCAATCCCCTGTGGATACCGAGGGACAACCTGTTTTTAGAAAATTAAAAGTTAAATATAAATTTTTTGACAATGTGGGGGGTTGGTGACACTGATTATCTCACTGTTCAAGAGTCAACTGTATATATGAATATCAATCCATATGTATGTATTATATACATATGTACACAGTTTAATACAGAATTTAAACATGATTTAATGTCTTAAATCATATATAATGGTGGTCCCGTAATGTTATAATGAAGCTGAAAAATTCCTATTGCCTAGTGATGTCACAGCCATCTTAACTTTGTAGCATATGTGTTTGTGGTGATGCTGATATAAAAAAAAACTCTTTTGTTCTGCCAGTCATGTAAAAACATAGCACATAGAATTATGTACAGTACATAATTCTTGATAATGGTAATATATAACTATATTACTGGTTAATATTATTTATTTTACTATACTTTTCATTGTTATTTTTTAGATGTACTCTATCTTTAAAAAGAGTTTGCTGTAAAACAGTATACCATATTATGCTTTAGCAGCTCATACATCTCCTGTTTACTGAGTCTCTTGACTGTATTTTCTCTTATGCTTGATTTAATCTTGTGTTGTTTTGTATAGTAAAATGCTATAGAGGTTTATAACTTAAGAGCAAGAGGCTATACCATATACCTCAGTAGGCTATAACATATAGTTTTGTGTAAATACACTGTATGAATTTTACACAATGACAAAATCACCTAACAACATTTCTCAGAACGTATCCCATTGTTGTGGTGAATGCCTATATGACTGTATGTATAAGTGTGTGTGTGTGTGTGTGTGTGTGTGTGTGTGTATTGTTCTGAAGAATTCCATTTTGCTCCTTGAGGTTGGAAGGGGGACGTCTTTTTGGTCTATTCAGATCCTCAGATTATTGGCTGAGGCCCATGTATTTTATAAAGAGCTATCTGCTATACCCAAAGATCACCAATTTAAAAGTTAATTTCGTCCTAAAACACCCTCCAAGTTGACATATAAAATTAAACATCACAATAGAAAAAGGTCAAAATACATTCACCTAGTTTATAAAAAACATTTGAAATCCAGATTTCTAACTAGATGAGGAAAGCATGGCAATAGAAAAGCATCAGCTCATTTCATTTATGATTATAGATGAGAAATTTCAAGTAAAGTATTAGTTTTGAGTGCTATAAAGAATTTTTAATGTGTGTTTACATTAGAAAAATGCCAGTCACTTCTTTATGCTAAAACAAATAATTACCATCAGAGACAAAAATATTTCACATGCTAAAGATATCTTTTGCACACAAAGTATGCACCATGAATCTGAATCATCTTTTCAAACATAAAAATTACATTGTGGTTTTTGACACCTACACATTGAAAGCATTTTGACAAACTGAACAGAAGGAATTTACACACCTAATAAGTAATTTTTGTTTTACTTCGATATAAAGCAAGAAATCTCCCTTTGGGTGGTTAATTAGCTACTCTAAGATTTTTTTTTTTCAGCCTTTAGTTTCTTTTTAATCAAATATATGTAAAAGGAGACAAATATATTTCTTATTGAATATTTTTCTTTACAAAAGGATGTTTACTTCTACATTATTTGACTCTAAAAGTAGGTTAAAATTTATCACATTCCCTTATGTTTTACCCTAGAATGCAAGTATGATTTAATGTCTTAAATCTAGTAATATAATTTGCCACAAAAATTGTTGAGGGAAAAATACATAATAATTTTTTGAACTGAAACAAAATCATTCAATAAATCTAAACACCAACTCATGATGAAAACATTACTCAAAACTAAGCAACTTGCTTTATTTATTAAATTTACTACCAGTTGTATGTTTTTTTATCATATGAACTACAGATCTGATACTTGAGAGAAAAAAAATTAACACAAGACATATTACCTTTAAAAAAAGATATACATTTTTATATGCTACTTAATTATATACAGGAAATCTGGCTTAAGTAATAAGTCAGAGAAAACAAGAAATAGAGGTATAGGATCCAAAGGTAAAGCAAAATTGTATTTACTTACAAAAGCTGTAAATCACCATATATCCCTACCTTCTACTTTCAACAGTTACTCGATCCAAGGTCAAATTTCAAAAATCATCTATACTTTAAGAATTTCACTTCTTAAATGGCCAATTACCTCCTTTCAGATCAAGTTTTCCTGACAACTACAAACAGCAGACAAAAAACGTTTTTAAAAGCTACCAGAAAGCACAGGGGAGTGACCGATAGCAGGCAGATATTGGTAAAGAGGAGGAAAGTTGATGTTCTGAAGAAGGAAATGGCACTGAGTGAATTTCCTGTGTTTATAGCTTTTAGTCTGAGGACAGGCTGTTGAATTCCACTAGAAAATGTGCTAGTTTAAAGAATTAAAGTTCTGGGTTATGGAAACCACAGCAACTAGAGACTGAGGCAATGGAATTCAAAAAAGGAGAGAGCCAGATAGAAGAAGCCTCAATTGTTGCTTCAAATTCTGCCCAAACTATTGACTAAGACATAAACTGCAAATGAATTAATCAACAAGAATTTTAAAATAACTAGTATAATGATACTCATTGAAGTATGGAAAAATATGGTCATCATAAATAAAAAATAGTAAAACCTCAATAGAAGAATAGAAAATATAGAAAAGAATCAAATAAAAATTCTAGAACTAAAATATACACTATCTAAATAAAACAGTCACTAGATGGATCTCATAGTAAAATGGAGATGCAAGAAGAAAGAGTCAGTGAGCTTGATGATGAATTGATAGTAAGTATGAATCATTTTGATCGGGCAAAATGGTAGAGTAGGTAAATGCTGTGCTTGCCTCTGCTCATGACCATGTCAAAACTACGACTAAACTACAGAAAAACTGTCATTGAGAATCACTTGAAGTCTAGCACAACAGAAGTCCTGCAACATAGGACATAAAGAAGAAGCTACCTTGAGACTGGTTGGGTGGGGGAGATGCAGAAGGACTGGTCCGATACCTGCATGTGGCAGATAAAAATGAGGAGGGATATCTTGGCTGCGGAGGTCCTCCTGAAGGAGCAAGGGGTCCCACACCAGGCTCTCCAGCTCAGGGTTCCAGGGCTAGGGAGAGAAGTTTCCACAAAATCTGGATGTGAAAATCAGCGGAGATTGTGGCTGAGTGTGAAAGAGGGCTGTAGGTGTCCTAGATGTTCTTCTTAAAGGGCTGACACATGGACTAACCTGTTGAAAGATTTACTTGCTCTGAGCTCCAGTGCTTGGGCAGCAGCTCAAAAGGTCCCAGGGTCATACGGGGAGGAAATGAATTATCTGTCTTTAGGGCAAGGGCCAGAGAGTGTATATTCTTCCAGACAGAAGTGCTGGTGGAAGCCACTGGTCCTTTCTTGGTCCCTCACCCAACCGAGCATGCAGACTCAGGTGGCCACCATATCTGAATCTCCATCAACCTGGCTAACACTGATTGCCTTGCCCTGCTGATTCCAGGAGACTCCACCCCACACAACTTTTGGACTCACTAAAGCCACTTCCAGTAGCTTTTCCATACAAACAGCCAGCCTTGGTTTGTGCTGAGGACTTTCTTAAAATCTCTCAAAGGTGCACAAAACCCAAACAAACAGCACGTGGCCTCATGCTGAGCTGTCCTAAGTCTGGCGCTAGCAGCAGCTGGCCTTGATTTGTGGCTTGGCCTCTTGAGGCACCTCCAAGACCAGCGTGGGTGGTGGCCATCTGAGGATTTCTTGATAGCTCGTGCCAGGTGGCCCTGGGAAGAGCACAGGCTGCTGCTGAACTTGGCCCCTTGGCTTTGGGGTTGGCATGCCAGGTGGCTGGCTTTGGACTGAGCCAGAACGCCACCCAGGGCTACATTCGATAATGACACACCCAAAGGGCAGACTCGGCAGGCATGAGAGCCCTGCTAAAGCAAATCCTGCTCTGTGGGGTCAGCTCCTGCACAACAGCTCCTCTACTATAGTCATTGGCCAGTCCTCACAACCAATCAGCCTGAGGGTCAATTCCTCTTAATGATGTGCAAACAACAACCAAGGCTCAACTACAATAGGAGGGCACACACAATCCCTACAAGGGATATACCTGGAATGCCCAGCTCAGGTTACCAGGGACACTGCACCACTGGGCCCCACAGGACACCTACTACATAAGACCACTCTACTAAGACTGGAAGACACAGCAGCCCTACCTACTACATAAAATCAAACACAGGGAGGCAGTGAAAATGGGGAGACAAAGAAACATGTCTCAAAAACAGAACAAAGCTCCAGAAAAAGAACTAAACAAAATGGAGACAAGCAATCTACCAGGTGCAGAGTTCAAAACATTGGTTATAATGATGCTCAATGAACTTGGCAGAATAGATGAACTCAGTGAGAGTTTTAACAAAGAGATAGAAAACATAGAAATGGAGATATAAAACATAAAAAAGAACCAATAAGAAATGAAGAATACAATAACCGAAATAAAGAATATATTAGAGAAAATCAACAGTAGATTAGATGAAGCAGAGGATCAAATTAGTGATTTAGGAGACAAAGTAGCAGAAAACATCCAATCAGAGCAAAAAGAAAAAAAATCCAAGAAAAATAAGGATAGTTTAAGGGGCCTCTAGGACAACATCAAGAATACTAATATTGCATTATAGGGGTACCAGAAGGAGAAGAGAGACAACAAGAGATTGAATATCTATTTGAAGAAATAATGATGAAAAACATTCCTAACCTGGCAAAGGAAATAAACATACAAGCCCAGGAAGCGCAGAGTCTCAAACAAGATACAGCTAGCAGTATGGTTAGATATTAAGAAAATAGTGTTAATTAAAAAATAATGATTATCATTTATAAAATAACATTAATTAGAATAAAAAACATACACAAAGATATATTTCTAAGACATTTATTAATGTATTTGAGTGTGTGAAGATTCCAGTGGCAGTGGCAGTGAGGGATGAATGGAAGACATAATAAAATAAAACAGGATCTGAGGCTCATCTTAAACTAATTCATGTATCTATTTTTGGATTCAATAATTATTTAATGAGTGCCTTTTAAGTGGCAAATGGTATTGTCAGTACTAGAGATACAGCATTATGGAAGACAACAAAAGTCCTATGGGAAAAAAACTGGTTGTGTGTTTTGGGCAAATTTTAAAAAATGGTCAAAAGTCTAGAACAGGAACTTCACAAAACAGTATACACCCCAAATTGCTAATGAATGGGTGCTTAACTTGTTATTCTTCATAGGGAATGCAAATTATAAACACAATAAGATACCAATACACACCTACTAAAATGACTAAAGTTTAAATAATGATTGACAATACCAAGTGTTTGGGAGATTACGGATTATTTCTATGTTGCTGGTAGACATGTAAACTTGACGGTTTCCACTAAATACATGTCGACCCTGTTATCCAGTAATTCTATCCCTAGGTGTATACCAAGAGAAATAAATGTTTCTGTCCAAAGACTTGTAAAAGAATGTTCATAGCAGCTTTATTCACAATAGCCTCCCAACAAAAGAACCAAATGACTATCAATACATGGAAGAATAACAAATAGGGGTTCTTTTTCATGAAATATTAAATAGTGCTTTTCATTCAACTACAAAGCAATTAATTAAAAACAAAAAGAGCCAATTACTGTACCTGTAACTATATGCTCTACCTCATTAGTATTATACTGAGTGATATAAGCCAGATACGAAAGAGTACACATTGTATGTTCCCAATTATATAAAGCTCATGGTGAGATAAAACTAACTGATGTTTGTAGAAGGCAGATTAGTGGTTACCTCTGAGGGGAGTATGAACTGGCAAAGTGCATTTGCACATATATATGAGAGAGAGAGATTAGTGTTAGAGTGTAATTATTTCATGAACTAGTCTTGGAAATGGAAAATAGGAGTTATCATTAGCATAACTATTCATCAGAGATTTCATTTAATTCTTTCTTAAAAGTAGGTCAAATTTCTTCATAAGTAAGTTTGGAGATTTTTTTCCTAATTTTCTTCAGAGGTTTTTGGTGCTGTTTTTCACTGTTTATAAAATGCCAGGTGGATTTTGATGTGTTTGTTTATGTACTCAATGCGAGGATATAGAAAAAAATATCAAGGGAGCAAAAAAGAAAAGCTATGGAAAACAGAAATTTTGAATATGACAAAACTTATTAGCTGCGGTTAAGACATTTTTTAAGCACCTCAGTATAATTTATGCTTAATTTTGCTGAAAATCAGCGTGTGGCTTTTTAGAATTATTCTTGTAGCATAGAATTAAAATAATGTCACTAAAAATTGTGAAAAATTCAAACACATAAATCTGTTGAGATATTGTGGGAGATCTCTACAGAGACAATTAAAAAACGTTATTGAGAGAAATTACAGTGTTATTTAGCCAAACAATTTTTTGAAATGTATCTTTTGGAAGACTAGAAAATGCATAAGATGGACAGAAAGAGACAATTATGAGCCTTTTTGTCATTTTTAAATTACTTAAATAAATCATATTAGGTAGATTACCACACTGGTTCAAAAGTCCAGGAAAATTTACTTTAAGTGTCTAAGGAATCTCAAAACCTTTGAAGATTCAAAACAATAGGATTTGAGATTGCATTCTATACACTCCAAAGTAAATGAAGTAGTACATATTATTCAACAAGCACATAACTGTAGTGCTCACATTTATAGTTGTTTCATAAAAAAATACATAAACTGTAAAATTTATAGTCTTTGAAACACCAACTTGCTTATTACATGTTCCTGCTTGTCTTTCTATTTCCTTCCAGATATGTTATGCCTTCAGTGTAAGAAAATCGAAATACCAATGAGACATGGGAAGACATATTTTAGAGAACTTTTGTATGTTGTCAGCTGCCTTTAAATAAATTAAGATTCCATGTTTGATGGCATCATGTAGAAATCAAGTCATGTTAATGAGAATGTGATAGAACACTTTTCTTTTTAATTTTAGTTGGCAGTTTGAAACTTGAGTTTCTGTTTTTGCAGTACTTGATGAAATATATTGCTAATGGAAGTATAAAATTTTACAAATGTCACCAGGAAATTCTATAGTCATTATATAGAATGAATTCCAAAGAAGCTGAAGAAAATTAGACAATGAAGACAGGTCAAGAGCATGAACACATATTAAATGCTGTAGTTCAATACTCTACATTTATTTATTTTCAGTTCAGTATATGACCAGAGGAAGAGGTTTTCAGCCTCAACAGAATTAGTGTAAAAACTAACTCTTCTTATTGCCCTTTGATGTATACTACATTTTAAATTAAAATAGTAATTTAAATAGTTTACAAGTGCCAGTTATATACGGAATGGTTTTAAATAGTACGAAGTAAAAGAAATGAGCCTACTTACAAAACCATAAAATGAAACATATAATTACTGAAATAAAAACATAAAAGTTACTAATAATTATTGAATTATTAAAAAAAGTAGACCAAAACAGATTCCTCAATCACTGATACATAAGTTCTAGACAATAAATATTTTTAATAAGGAGATATATATGGCTACATCATAAAATAGGAAATGTAGCAATACAAAATCAAAATGAGAAAGGACTCAAAGGAATAAAAGACTGGAAAGAGAACAGAGAATTAAATGTATAGCATTATCTCAGTGTGCTGTTTTAAACCAAGCACAATGTTTAACTTAAAAAAAAAACAAAACATCAAATCCATCTTCTCCAGGGTAGGATGATAAAGCAGATCAAGAAATGTTTGTAAGATAAGATTGGCCTTGAAAAGACTAGAGGAGTGCTCAAGGAGGATTTCTTGCATTCTGAAACTGACCAGCATACAAATTGCTAAACTGGCTAAGAATGAAAGACTTTCACATTCAAAAAATGCATTGTCTCCATGCAGAAATGTGTAAATGAAAAAAGGAGATGTCTTTAGGAGATGAACCCATGAAATCACAAATAGCCTTATTCTTGGTGAAGAAAACAGACATATGTTGCCATTTTCATCCCTGAATTAAGATTCCATGGAAGCTTTAAATGTTCTCTTTGTTCAAATATATTTGAAAGGTAGTTTATAAAGGCCGATTGTCTTAGTTCAAACATTTTACGCAAAATCTTCAGGATTTGAAACTCCCTTATGTTTTAGGCCTACTTATCTTTGATTGTCTTAATTTGAGGAAGACTAGTGTTTTTAAAAAAATCAAATCAGCTCCAGTTCTCCAGATTCCAAGTCAAGTGGTATAATGATTTTCAGGAATACTTTTTGTTTTTATTTTAAGATAAGATTAATTATCCCCTAGTCTCAGATAAACTTGAGTTAAATAAACACAGGCCATTAGATAGTCTGGGTCAACTTTCATACACTAGGCTCCCATTTTTGTACTTCACATTGAAGACGTACTACAAAAGGCAAAAGAAACTCAAACGATGAATTGGTTGTATTTCTTTCTTAGTCACAAATAAGAATTTATTTGGGAGTGCTATGCCTTGCTTAATATTTATATTTCTCAAGCTCCCTTGCAGCCAGATATGGCCTTATGTAACATTCTGGCCAATTAGAAACAGGCAGATGTTATTAGGAAGAATGTTTACCTCAACCTCACAAGGGGTTTTATCCCATCTCTAATAAGTGTCTAAGGACAGACTTTGTCTCTTAAATATCAGGGAGGACTGATCAATATTCAAAATTGTCCATTTCTTCTTCTCTGCTCAGTCTTAACCAATAATTAGTCAGGTTTTTTTTCTTTCCTTTGGGTCAATAAATTCTGTGCCCCAAGCATGTGTAAGCACTAAAAATGTGGAGTCTGCCCCCCTAATCAGCTTCTCCTGGGATTTGATTGACTACAATGAGACCTTTTTCTCATCAGACCCTACTGGTCATTTTTCCTTGTGTGTCCAGTCTCTCCTTCAAAGATTCTGCTTATCTCTGCTTTCTGCTTGTTTATTCTATAAAGTGAAAAGTTGTTTTTTGTTTGATTGATTGTGAGATGCCTGAAGATTTTTGAGATTGGAGTGTTTTACCTATGGCAATTGCTTTTCTTCTGAATAAAACCTGTCCTTTCTAAGTCCGGATTTGTTTTTATTTGACAGCACTATTCATTGCAACACAGTTTGTAATACCAAAACTAAATAATAAAATAACAAACAAAAAGATGGGGGAAAATACTTAAATGTCTATGAAGAAAAAGAATGAGAAAATAAAATTGTGGTTTATTAATTCATAAAATAAAATAATATTCAGGAGATAAAACAACTGCACTAGAGCTACATCAATCAATTCTAAAGCAACACTGCTTGAATACGTATTGTTAAAGGGGGAAAAATAATATGAGGATAAAAGTACAGTATGATGCATTTATGAAAAACCTAAAAGTCTCCAAAATGGTGTACATTTTATGTGTTCATACATATATACATATGTAGTAAAAGTAATAACATAAACAGGCACCAATTCTATCTGAGGAGAAAGGGAAGAGAGTGTTTGGGCGGGTAGACAGTATGGATTAGTTGTGTTGGTAAATCATTTATTTCTGTAAGAATAAATACAAATACAGCACAATGTTAACATTTCTTAAATCTGGATGACAGGCACATGAGAATTTATTATGTTGCTCTCTGCATGTTTTGTGTATTTCAAGTATTTCATAATAAATCAAATGAACACAGAAGGAAACTAGAACACCAGGGACTATTGACGAGTAATTGTCTCTGAACCAATGTTCCAAATGCAAATGCAAATGCAAGGACTTCACCAGTAATTCTTGCCCTGTACCTGGAGAAGGGATCTACAAAATTCCTAGTGACTTGTAGTCAATTTTCTATTGGAGTCTAAACTAATTTTCTCATCACTCTGACTCATTTATTAATGGCAGAAACTGTACATGTATGACTATTTCTAATAACAACATCTTTTTATTTAATTGAAACAAAAATCAAGCACAGATAATTTTTAATAAAGTGATAATTTAAGAAACAAATGTCTGTATATGTTATTTACTTTGGTCCCTTGTTTCAAATAAGGGATTTTGTTAACAGAGAATAGAAAATAGTCACAGATCTTTAATTCCTCCTGCTTATACTGGGCAGAAAATATTAGTGCATGGTATTGAAGAACAGCTACCTTTAAAGGTTTTGATCGTATACTCATCAAAAGAATATTTTAAAATTATGTACTTCTCGAACATTTTAAACTTTGTATATATATACACAAATATATATATACACATACATACATATACACACATATATATGTATAAACGCACACACACACACACACACACATACACACCTTAAACAGATGCTTAGAATGTGTTTTTGGAGCCAGGTAATTCTGTGGTTGACTGCTTTTGCTTTTATGCCTTTTCAGTACATGCAGATGAATTGCAAAGGAATTAAAGTTATTCCAAAGACTTTTTGTTCTGTTTTATATTATCAAAAAAATATTTGAAAAAATTTTATTTTGTCATTGTGAGTATAAAGAGGTGGATGCAACTTTTTTCTTGTTAGAAAAACCTAACCCCACAGCCATTATTTTCAAAATTTGGTTTATACAATATCTTGAACTTGAAAATAAAATATACTGAAGTAAGAAATAGGATATTACACATTAGATGTAATTAAATAATAGAACTAATGGCAGTGTGTTAAAAAATAAAACTCTTCCCTTAACATGACACCATTCACAACATTTTATACATTATTGTAAAAAGGCAAAACTTCACACTTCCAAGATTTCTTATTTTGGGGAGTCAAATGGAATAGGCTGCAACTGTAAAAAAAAATGCAATGGTTATGCAAAGACACAGTTCCTTTAAGAAAACTTAGAAATTTAACTTTGGATAGAAATGTACTCAACTGATTTTTTGTCTATGTCAGTCACTGAATAAGTATGTAAACACGGGTAAGTTACTTCTCCAATCCTCTACTTCTCAGACTTGTGGAAAATAAAGGCAGTAATATATGTGGAAGCATTTTATAAATGTGAAGTGCTGATTTTATACTACTTGGTTCTAATCTGTGAAAAACTTTATTTTTCTTTATATGATGAATAATAGGAAATTATTATTACCCTGGGAAGAATAATTTTAACATGTTCAGGATGTAACAATGGATGGAAACATTAATTTTTGTAAAGAATTTGGATAATACTAGTTTACCTGAAAGAATATGTGTATTCCTATATGTATTATTTGCGAGAGTGAACTGTATGTGAGTGTATGTGTATTTGTGTGTTCTTTGAGGATGGCAGTGTTAGGAAAACACCAGAAAATGAAGCAAGACAAATTAAGAAACATAACAGTTAAAAAGAAAATAAGCTAATAACATAAACATTTGAAACATATAAATTTATTCAAGCGTTATTTTTCTCAGGAATCCTGGTCAATGAACAAAAAGGTTTAGATGGGGGAAAATACCAGTAAATCAACAAAAGAAAAATAGGCTGCTGTGTACCTAAGATATCTGTCAAAATGCTTTCATTTAGATCCATAGAAAATGTACTTCGTTATTGTCCATCTCGTTATCAACCTGAAAAAACCTTGTAAGTACAAACTAAAGAAAAAAGTCTTTCAATGATGACTGTAGCTCGGGCAGCAAAAAGAAAAACTAGACATTGATGAAGAAAAAGACAAAAATTATAAATTTGAAAATAAAATGTAATTTAAAAAAATTAAAATAATTATTTGATGCCAGATATTATATTGTACAATCACAAAATTGCTTCAAAACAACTGCATGTGATTTTAATAGTAATGATCTCAGATTATCAAATAAATGTAAAAATATGTTTTCTGTTTTCAATTTTGAAAGTAACTTTTAGAGAGATTTCAATGCTAACTGTAGTAGAACACCAGAATAAAATGTCTTGTAAGAGTATAAATTTGGATATAATTGGTTTGGCTGGACATCTCCACCCAGCCGTCTTCCAAACATCTTTTTATGTGGGGTTGGTGGCATGGGTGGGCACAGTGTGGAGAGGGAGAGGAGGTGAGACCAGGAAGAAAAACAGCATTTAGTTCAGAGTCTGTACACAGAGAGGTAGTAAGTGGCTTCCCTTCCTCCAATGTTTTCTATGTTTTATATTCCTACATAAGGCCAATCTGAAAAGCAACAAGTTTTAAGATTTCAAAAGAATTGATGCTATTCAGCCTTAAGTCTTGGCCAGCCAGGAAACTCAGAATAATCCTATTAATATTTAATTTAAAACAGAAAGCACTACCAGCTAGCTCCCAACTGCAGGCAGGCCTGCGATTTAAGTAGCTCAGCCAAATGCTGGGAAACCCCAGGCAGCTATTTACACATGCCTCACTAGTACATTTCACTAACGTTGCAATGTCACGACTTCATGTTTGAATTTAACACTTTGTGAATCCTACCTATCATTTGTAATGGATGCATTTCTGTCCCCCATGCCGTGGTTCCTCATCTCAATTCTCAATTTATCTGAAGCTGACTTAAATAATTCCCATGCTGGAAAAAAGCATTCCACCTTAAAACTGGCCAAGAGTCTCCAATTTTTTGCCTTAGAGTTTTTTCCAAACCATGGAATTGTGCCGGATGATCTGTAAATGCATGAGATTTAACAGACTGGGGGTGCGGGTGGGTGGAAAGGTGTGGGAGGTTGAGAAGCATTCCTCAGCAAAACTGGTATATATATAAATATATATCTCGGCCTCTTGTCTGTAGTGATTCCCCAATGGGACTGAGCTTCAGTTTTCTGTATAAATAACTAGCTCATTAATGACACTTTCTTTTTCTTTTATTTCTTTTCCTTGTTTCACTCTCCGATTTCCTCACTTTTGCTGCCAGGTATCAGCTACTTAAATAAACTACCCGCTTCCCAGTCTGTTTCAGGTCCTGATTTGGGAGACTCAAACTAAGACACTGTGATAGCTGAAATTCATTGTATGTTTTTGGTATTTGAAAGTTTAGCACTAGTTACCTAAAAGTGCTACTTCTGATTACATATTACTTTTTCCTTACAAAAATCAAAACAAAACAGAAAGATAGTTACAGAGACTGGCAGGAACCCTGAGATAGTTGAGAGGTTTCAATATGGCCTAATATACCTTGTATGATTTGGGGCCCACCTACTTTTCTGATCTTATTGTTTCTATCTATATCCCTTGTTTATTGTCTCCTATATTATCTGTGCACTTTCTTCTTTTGGGCTTTTCCATTTGCTGTTCTTTTTTAAGAAACATTATTACTTCATCATTCAAGTATCTACTCTTTTGACATTCCTCAGAGAAGCATTCATTGAACACGCTGTTTCTTTATTTCTCCTTGCCCTACTTCATTTTTCTTCATACCCCTTAGGACTACCTGACATTTTGTTATATATTTTTCATATGTTCATTATACAATACTTTCCTATACTATAAGCCTCCCAGATTATAAATACTTCTTTGAAGTAAGATAACATTATTCCAAATCTCTATAATTTTTGGTACACAACACCTGGCAATCGATAAGAAATTATCAGTTAATTTCCCAGGATATAATCAGGAGACATAAACTACACAATAATTTGTAAGTTCAATAATTAAAGAATTAAAAACTATAATACGGGATTAGCATAATGAAAGATTGGCTACCAAGTTATAAAGAGCACACTAAAGAATACAAGAGCAGATATTGGGAGCAGTCACTACCCTTAGGACCAAGACAGGGCACCCTAAATGAAAAATTGTGGAAGAGGGGTCCTGGCTCCAAGGGTTGGCATCTAGAACTCATTGAAAAGAGTATGGTTATAGCTGAAAGAACGGCAGGGAAGTTCTGTAGAGGATTTGTGCTTGTGGCAATATCTGGGAATTCCCCTTCTTGTTTGTTGGGAGATGCCTTATAGGGGGAGACATTGTGCTATGGAAATCACCCTGTAAGCTGGCTGCAAGGGAAGGGTGTTAACAAGGAAGCGGTACAAAGAGAACTCACCACACACTGGGTGATGCATTAAGATGCTATGATCTAGCATGTTGGGGGAACTTGCCATGGGGAGCTGCTGCACACTGCTGACTGCCACACATAGTAAATTAAGAGAAAACACATACTAGAAGCAAGAAGAAGAGACCCATTCTCTTCTAGGTCCATTGAATGCTCTTTACTGACAAAGATGTTAACTTTATTACAGTTTACAAGAGAGAAATATTCCAGTATTACAAGCATAACAAAGCTTGTAAAATATATTTGCTAAATGGTGTAGTTCATTTCTCTGGCTACTTAACTTCCATATGTATGCTGCTGTTATATCCTAATTTCTGCATAACAACACCACTCTAGGTTTTCCACTAGCAAGACACAGCTAGATTTGTAAGAGTGAAGAAGTTCACAAACTTTCCCCAAAATGCACAGTCCCAACAGTCACTATACCTAGAACTTTGGTTACAGTGCCGTTGAATATTCTGTTACCTGTACACTAAATTGTAAAGCTAATTATAAAAATCTTTATAAGAATTATAATGGAAATAAAAAGACAAAAAAGAAAATAGCATTTACAAATAAGCACATACATATTATAAGCAAAGAGAAAAAGGCAAAGCTATTACAGATCTCCTTTCTTTAATTAGTATAGTTGATATTCAGAGATTCCTCCCTCTACCACTTATTCCCTATTTACCTCAACCTTAGCCAGGACCTCAGCTGGTTGAGGTTCTTTACCTGGCTGAATAACTCAAAATTTTATTCCCAAAGGTTCTATACTGTTAAATTGTTATGCCTTCTTATTTCAGTTGCTGTAGTCTTCCCTTAAACTTCACTACTGAGCATATAAGTACTAAAAAAGACCTTAGAGAATCCTCTGGATTACAAACATTGTTCTCCTTACCTTATTATATAGCAACAACTTGATTTTCCATTTGTAATTGGAAAAATCTCTTCAGCCAGTGGGAAAACTCTTTTTTCCTGCCTGTGTTTCAGTGGCACAAGGATCCAAAACAGTTAGGTATCAGTCTGATTTTCCAATACAATAAAGCCATTGCTGCATTCAATGGTTAAAGTATTGCCCCCTGGGAACTGAGACTTCTAAACCAGCAAAATTTAAGATTTCAGTTACAGGATATAAATATTCTGATATTAGATTACTGGGTATAATAGTAAGTACAGCCACTCCCACTTCATGATTCTCAGACCCATGTACCATGGCTATGGGGAGACAGTATCATTCATTTAATGGTCTCTGATTCAAAGCATAAACTGCATCCTATAAAGCATAACCCTGTCCTTTCAGGGTGTTGTCTCTCAACTGGTGCTACAAAGAAGATATCAGTAAGCCATTCCGTCTTTTAATTAATCCAATGGCTATCAAGTGATGTGGAACGTTTTAAGATCACTTAATTCTACTGACATTAACCCACTGCTACACTATATTTGGTAAAATAAGTTCCTTGATCAGAAGCAATGCCGTGTGGAAAGCCATGTGGTTTACAAGGCACAATGTTTTTGGAAATTAATGCTGCCAGAACATTACAGGCAAGGAAGGAAACTCCATATCCAGAATATCTTTCTAATTCATGATGAAATTAATCTAATGTAATCCAATTGCCACAAAGTGACTGGCTTTAATACCCAAGCAACGATGATCAATTTAGGGCTCGGTGTTCACTTCAACTGTTGGAAAATTAGGGACTCAGAGGTATCATTAGCCAAGACATTCTTGGTAAAGGAAAGTCCACTGCTGCTCAGTCCATGCATAACCTCTATTTTCCTGCCAACATGGCTGTTTGTTCATAGGTTCACTGTACGCACAGCAGGATGCCTA
>NW_006434709.1:15331862-15337241 GCF_000325575.1 Pteropus alecto
AGAGTTTGGCTGACGTCCACAGAGTGTGCCATTATGTCCAACCAATTAGGAAGAGCCTACTTTGTAGGGGATACTCTTTGTTGGACATTAACATGAGGCACACATTTCTTCACAGTCTGTGCCCATTCTGAGAGGTTCATCCATATCTCTTCCTAATATTTCTTCATCATAATTTCCCAATCCTGTTCTTTTCAAGTCTTTGACCATCCAAACAATCAGTCAGCAACTCCCCAAGAATTAGTGTTGATTCACGTTTTTGACAATCTCTTAGTCAGACAAAGTAGACAACCCACTGTAAATGCACTATTTAAATATTCTCTCACTGGGAATATTTCTTTTTACCACATTTCATAAAGATTACCCTTGAATGGGGCTACAGTGTCTTATCTGCTCACTTTTGGGTACTATTCAGATTTCACAGAGAGCCATCTCCTAGCAAGGCTTGAATTGTTTTTCTCAGTTATCTGATCTTAAGGAACACCCCACACCTCAAAAGTCTATGGACATAGAAGGAGATGAGGCAAAAACAAAGAGTTGATATCAAAGGAGTCTGAATCAACTTCTTAGTTACACTGTCTGAAGCTGCTAAATCAGTTTTTTAATCATAGAGAACTGTGCTATGATTCTCTTATTGTGCAAGCATAACATTCCTATTCACCGAGTACACGTCAAGTATCAATAAATCTGATGGATCATAAGGCCCAAGTGGTAAGATAGTTTGAAGTGCAGCCTGAACTCGTTGCAGAGTCTCCTCTTGCTCTGGTCCTCACTTGAAACTGGCAGGCATTTTGTGTGACTCTACATTGATCTAAGTCTCGTACTCAAATACACTATATGTTGTCTCCATACTAAAAAAGAAAAATCTGTCAATTTATTTTGCCTGTTATTGTGGTAGGAGCAACAGTTTATCTTTTTACCATGTAAGGAGTATTTCTACATGCTTTAGATCACCAAACTTCAAATGGGATGCCATGATGTGAGACTGTGGGAAATTTCAAGAGATGAGGGGTGGGTCCTCTGAATTTTTTAAGGTTTCTCACCCACCTTCTAATCTGTACATGTCTTAGTATGGCATTTAAAGTACTTGCTACTTCTTGCTCACAAGATCCAGTTAGTATAATATTGTCAATGTAGAAGCCCAGTGTCATATTTTATGGAATGACAAAATCATCGAGACCTCTGTGAACTGTACTGTGGTACAGAAGAGGGGAACTGACACAGTCTGTGGCAAGATTGAAGACTTCATCCTGGCCAGGTCAGGTATAGCAAACTGTTTTTTTGGTGGTCCTTACAAAATGATATGGAGAAAAATGCATTACTTATTCCAGTAATGGTACTACATCTGGAAGAATAGGTGCAACTGGAGTCCCTATCTGATTAAGTTTCTAATAGTCCACAGTTATTCTCTAAGATCTATCTAACACCTGCAAAGACCAAACTGGTGAATTAAATGGGGGATAGATAAGCATTTACCTCATAAAGTGTAACCACAGATTTTTGGACAAAGTAAAGCTAATATCCTCAGAAAACAAGGTACTTCTACCAGTCAGAGATGATCTAAGTGATTTGAGGGTTTGAGATGGTTTCAGGGTTTTAGATCCCTCTCTTTCTGAATCGATGTCCTAATCTTCACACAGGAAACTCTGAAGACTGTGAATTCACTGATGATGTAATTCAGCAGCCAGTATAATTAGATTTTATGTTTGATTTTTCAGTAATATTAGCTTTGTGGTGAAAGAAATAAGAGATTAATTTAGAGCTATCATGGAAGCTCGTTGTCTGTCAGTTTCAGAAACTAAGGTTAAAAGACTCAATCTTGTCATTTTCTTTCTGTAAGAGATCCTATGTACTCATTTGATGCCTTCCATACCACAGTCCTTATAGTCATCACTACTGTGTAGCATCTAACTGGATTCCCAAGAAACCTGTTTCAGTGGTCATTTAATTATAAGTAACCATAGTTTGTAGTTTAATTTTTTGTAATGTTACTTCATGTCATGTTACTAAGAACACATTTCCATTGGCAAGGACTTCAGAACTGTGTTCAAGCCTGCCGTCATGATTAAACCAATCCTCAAATCTCATCTCCCCAGTATCAATTCTGTATCAGTCAGGGGCCAATCAGAAGCCACAAACCAGAGGACAATTTGAACAGAGAAATATGATTATAAAGAATTATGAACAGTAAAAGGGGATTGTAGAAATAGGATGTTAGCTGCCAAGGGGTAGAGAGAATTCTAAAGGAAACAAGGATATTAGATATAAAGAGAAGTCATTACTCTTAAGGCTGAAGCAGAGCAAACATTTAAGAAACAAACCTGAAGGATACTCCCCACCTCCAGACCTCCTGAGAAACCAGCTAAGACCTACTAGATGGTAAAGACATTTTTTAAATTGTAGCACTGGTAGAAATCCCTGGGAATCATCCTCTGAGGGTCCCAGGAACCCAGCCACTTAAAAGTTCTGTGCTGTGGATGTGGCTGGGGATCTACCTTCTGGGGTGCCAGATAAAGCCATCAGTAGGGAGATACTGTACCTGGAATCCACTGGCAACTATTGGGGAGTGGATGGAAGGTGTCTATGGGGAAATGGGAGGCATGAAACTCACTGGAAATTAGTCATTATCAGCAGTACTCTCTGAAGAACCTCTCTGGGAGTTTGGGGGATGCCAGCCATGGGGAGGTGGCATGCACTGATAGCTGCTACTTGCTGCAAGATGGTGCACAGAGGAACCAGGAATACTCATCTAGTGCTCTCTACTTACAAAGCTTAAAATTATGCCACCTGGCAAAGGAAATATTTTTTAGTATCATAAGCAGAACAATAAAGGGTATATTTGGAGCTGAGAGGCGATATATTGATAACTGACATACACGCATTACAAGAAACGAAACCAAATGCCCTAAAGCCAAGAGAAAAATAGCAGCATATATTAACCAATAGTGACACAGATGATTTGGCATTGGCAGATCAGAATTTTATAATTACTAGTTCAAAAAAATAAAAGAAAACATTGATAATGTTAAGTGCTGGAATCTATAAGAAATAAAATCTATAAGAAATAAAGTGCTAGAACTGAAAAATATAATAATTAAAATTAATTTTCACTAAAATATAAAAACAATATTAAAAATTCAATAGATGAGGTTAATAACAATTATTAGAAAGCATATACTTAGGAAATTCAAAACTAGGCCTGCAGGAAATATCCCAAGGGGAATAAAAGAATGGAAAAGCCAGTAAAGTTTACATGACACAACATGGTGAAAAAAATAACACATATTTAATATAAGTCTCCAAAAAAGAGGAAATAGAAAGCTGGAGAGAAAAAAAAAATGAAGAAAACTGGTTTGCTTGACTTATCTGGAATGAATGGTACTAGCTTCAAATGATCTCTCTTTAATTCTAGAATCTGTCCTTTCAAAGAAGAACAAGATATGTAAATTTTCCCCACCACCTTAATTTTAGAAAACATATAGAATTTCAGAATATGATGGACAGAAGTTGTATAGGTAGGGAGGATTTCAAAGATTGGAAAGCTGTTCTTCTGGACTTAGAGTATTACCAAGGAAATTCAACAGCATACTTCATATCATAAAAGGATTTTTTTTTTTTTGGTGGACTGTGTTTGTCTTTCTATTGTATGGAGTGATCACCAGTATGAAAGCTTCTATATAAATTATTTGAGTAAACAATCAATCTTGCAAAGTGGCTACTCCCAGTAGCTTGAATGATGACTAATGATTTCATAATTATTCCGGAAGAAATGAAGATACTCTTGAGCATATAAAAGCTTATGAAGATGAGATTAGATGCTAGTATTTGGCTCTCTACTAGGTAAAGTTAGGAGACAAAACCCAGAAGGCACCAGCACCACATATTTCCAAACAAATCTATTTCTGGTTCCTTTTCTCGAAGATTTCATTTCAGATAAAGCTTTTAACATAGTAAAAAGTGTAATTCTTGGGTTATAGATCCTTCTTTAAATTTAAGTAAATGCTGATTCATAGATATTCCATAAAAACATTATTTACTTGAGGTTTAAGCAAGAGACACAGTAGAAAATTGCCTGTATACCCCAGGAGAGTTAGTCTTCTTTGATTCAATCTCTGAAGTTATTAATGTGAATAGAATATAACAAAATATGCCTCAAAAGATATTGCTTACAAATGACTTGAAATGTAATTTCAACTTTCTGATTGTTGTCTGTTAAGTATGTGGAAGAAATTTCCACTCAATATTTGGAATAAAACTGGTTATTTCTTGCTCAGCAATAGAGAACTGTGCTTTAAGACACAGTAACTCCAAACAAAGAACACGTTGATCTTAAACATGGGTTTTGGGAAATATGTATATTAAAAATGAGTGGGCTATCAGAAGCAAGAGTGTTCAGGAATTGAATGATCCTTTAGCTTCAGTTATACAGGATTGTGGAAGCCACCAATTGGTTGACCTTCAGAGTATGGAACTATCTCTTGTTGTAGGACAATTTAAGTTCTCATTGGCTGATTGGGAGAATTTTAAATAAGTTTTGGAAGTTTCTTTTTATTAAGGCCAAATAATAATGGATATTTCTGTAGGAGAAGGTAAACTTTTTATTTTCAAGTATAGCAACATAAAAAAGAACATGCTTTTGAAATAATTAGATATTCGGTCTTCTCTCCATTGTCTGATATACTAAATAATAAAAGCAACAGAGGAAAAGAAAATGCAGGTTTGTGCACATAGGAAGATAGCAAATAAATTTGTGTGGGAGTTCTGTAAATAGTCAAGTTTTAATGATCTCTATTTATATAGTTTATCTATGCCGTAATAATTTTAAATTAGTTTGAGAAAAGCAAATTGAAGTAACTGCCTTTTTACAGAGAAAGAATAAAAGCTAAGCATATTTATTTGACTCATATTTGCAGTAATGATCTGCTCGTCATCATATTTTTCATCTTCCATTCGAATATGCCATGTTCTCTTATTAATTAATACCTCTCAAGTTCAATTGTAGACAAGAAACCCAAAACCACAACTAGAAATTTAGTTTACTTTGTGGTGAACAAACGGCTTATTCAAAGTTTGTGCAATATTTTACCAAAAGGCTAAACTTTTATTTTCTTTTAGAGATCTCTATTTCAGTCTAATTAATATGAATATAGAAAACTAGGTATTTCCCATCTAATTATCTTCAAAACTTAACTGCTATGCTAAAGAAAACTGAAGAATGCTGTTGTGTTAGAGTTGGAGAGAGGGTATGGAACTAAATTTTACTGAACCCTTGCTATTTTTCCAGGTACTGTTCTATGGAATCAGCTTGTTTGTTCATGTTATCTATTTAATTTTCACAGCAGCTGTCCTATTTCCTCTACAAAAAACATCACATAAATTATA
>NW_006434709.1:15337311-15378025 GCF_000325575.1 Pteropus alecto
ATATATAAAATCCGATTGCATAAAATTTTGTATTTGAACAATCTATGACTCAAAGAGATTCAATAAGTTTCTCCAATCAAAAAATAAATTTGGAGAGCTGGGACTCAAATTGATCCCTCCTTAACATCTTAGCCCATGGGAGCTCCATGAAGAAATAGAACTTATTGCCTGTATCCCATTTTATTACAAATTAATCTTATTCCTGTTGAATTATTCTATGCTGTGAATATCAAGAATATTTAATAAAGGGCTTTTAATTTCTGTTATCTATCCCATATATGATTTTGTGAGAAAAACAACTGAATTTGCCAAGTGTATTATGTTGATTGTGACTCAGTTACATTCTTCAGCATATACTATTTATGGAGTTTTCCCCTCCCTTGCAAATTGAGCCATATACTATACACACTAAATTGCCTGCTCTGGAGGAACTCAAGTAGAGCAGCTGTAATAGTCTATTTTGTTTTTTAAAGTGTTGGCATTCAGCTTATTGGAAGGTACATGAAAAAGTGATGCTTCCCCCTTTTCAGCAAATGATGCCACATTTCTTGTTGTTTTCCAATTTCCTAGCTCTCTGTAGTACTCCATGACTTTCCAACTACAATTGTGACTGTGCTGGGAAGTTCATTAGTCAATTCCCTCAACGCCCAGGAATCTATTTCATTTGGTCCTGCTGGTTTATGTATGTTCACATTTTTAAAAAAGTATTCCCTGATGAATTTTAGTCAGTAGTTATTTTTTTCATTTCTTTCCAGTTCTATAAACTTCATTTTCTTTGCCAGCATTACTTTCTTAGATTGTTATACTGTCTCTAGTTTTTATTTTCTCCTTGTTTCCGATGAATCATGGGCTTTAAAAATTTAGCTTATTTTCTCATCTCTTCAGAAAAACTGCTCATTTCTATACTCTTTTTTCTTTTTGCTCTTGGGATTTATGTTTTCTGGTATTACTTTAAATTATATTATTGTAAGTTTTCCTTTGCCCTTTCCCTAGATTCTGTCTCGTTTACACTTTCTACTTAAACACACTGGCGTTTACCCTTCTGTTCATTAGTATATAGATATTCCAGCTCACGACTTTTATTCTTATGTTCTCTATCACATTGATTGATAGAATAACATTCTATCAGTAACATTCGCAGTAGGAAAAAGGCCACCATGGTAAAATATGTGTGTGTGTGTTTACACACAATTAACATGGAGGGATAAAAATCATGAAAAAACTGTGCTAAACGTTGCTTAGCATAAATCCAAGATTCAGATGCCTAAGTTTATAGTTCATTAATAATGGCCCCTATATATTAACTATGTTTTAGTTTTTGTGTTAGGATTCTTTTACATATACCCTATTTAGCAAAAGAAAAAGCACTACCAGTAGTGAAAGAACTAACTGAACCAGAGATATGCATGGCTCTTATGGAGCTGTGTTTCTGATCTCATATATTAGCAATTACTCTTCCATCTTAAAAATTATTTTGGGGAACCAAACAAAGCTAATTAATGCGTTTTGATTAACATAAGTATTGGACATTCCTTTCAGATTCCAAATAAGTTCATAGCTGCCTTTTGATGTAAAATGTCTTCCCATAATCCCTACTTAGTTCCAAATCTGTACCTTCTTTTTTCTCCAACTGAAGAGGCTTTAAAATTTGTATTTGAAAATATAGAATGACATTCTTCCTGAGTTTCTTTTTATGTGTTTTGCCAATTTTGACAGGTCAAAAGTCTTGGCTTGGATACTGAACACATGGCAAAACGAGAGCTCACAATGGAATAAGCTACACACATAGTAAGTATATACTCAAATAGGATATCATGATAAAGCACTTGGCAGAGAACATTACAATATGGGGTACTGACTCTCATTGGCTAAGAATTACAGTATAGTCTATTGGGCTGGCTGTTACTGACTAAGAATGTAAGACTGCAATCAAAGCATAGGGAAATTATACATTAGTATTGCCTTTTAATGGCATGTGTGTACACATTTAATTATACCTATTTAGTCTCTCTATCTCTCATATATCTATAATTCATCTATCTATCTACCCACCTATCTACATATATGTATACATATATGCATTTAACTAACATTTTCGGGTGCCTAACCTATACCATTCAAATCACATATATGAACTCTTTTAATAATTATGGTTACATTGAAATTGTGATCATATAAAAAAGGCATATCAAAGAACAAAATGGAACAAAACAGAGAATATTAGCATTGTCCTGTGTGAGTTACTGTCAGGAAAAGTAAAAAAAAAAAAAAAACAAAAAGAAATGCGGCCTGAGAGAAAGAAGAGAAAGCATCAGTTCTGAAAGCCTCAAATCCTGAATGTTAGTTTTCGAAATAAGAGAGAAATAGAACAGGAAAAAAAATTATCAAAGATGCAATACAAGATAATGTTCTAGACCTAAAGGACAATTAATATGTCCTTTCATTATATGCCTAAACAATAATAAAAAAAGGCCACCCCTAGACATAGCATTTTGAAAACTAAAACTTCTAAAGTATAAAATTAAAAATAAATCAACAATTAAATAATACAAATAAAATAAATGAATGGAAAATGCAATCTACGAAAGGAAAAGAATAAGTCCGGCATCAAATATATCATGAGCAACATTTGATACTAACTTAATAGATTAATCCCCTCAAAAACTATGGAAAACCAATATTCAACATGGAAATCAATACCCAAATTTTTTTTCACTCTAATATGAAAGTATAATAAATGTATTTAAGATAGACAATAATTCTGAATATATCACACAAATTAAAAAAAAGTTCTGTTTAGATTTTCCAGAACAGTATTAACTTGATATTAATCACGTTCCTCAATCTAAAGTACATCATAATCAGGTATGTTTTAATTTTTTTATGTGTTTGCTGATTTGTGGTACATTTAACCGCAATCCAATCCTATTTTCTCTATACATTGTTATTTAAATACAGCCATTCTTATGTTTTAAATATATCAGTTTCTCATAAATGAGGTCTTAATCCAACAGGACTTGTGTCCTTATAGGAAGAGAAAGAGATACCATGAATGTGTCTGCACAAAGGAAAGGTCATGTGAACACAGAGAAGGCAGACATGAACAAGCTAGGAAGTAAGGCCTCATCAGAAACCAATCCTGCCAGTAGCTGGTTCTTGGACTTCCAGCCTCCAGAACTGTGAGAAAATAAATTTCTGTTGTTTAAACAACCTTGTCTGTGGTATTCTGTTATGGCAGCCTGAGTAGACTAATACAAATATGTGACAACAGACATATTCAAAATATGAAAAAAATACCTATAAGTCAAAAAGTAAAAGACCAACAATCTCATTTAAAATGGGAAGACTAATTAGATATTTAATAAAAGAAAATATCCAAATAACCAAAAGGCAAATGAAAAGACACTCAGCATATTTAGCTATCAGAAAAACTCAAATTAAAAACACTACTACAGCAATTCACACCCACTAAAATGGCTAAAATTAAAAAGCCCACCAATACGAAGCATTGTCCAGTATGTGGAGCAAGTGGAACTCTCATACTCTGCTATGAAAATGTAAAATTGATAAGTGCTTTGCATAAGGTTTTGGCAATTTCTTTTAAAGTAAGCTAAACATGTAAATCATTCATGATCTACCAATTTTAGTCCTAAGTATTTGCCTAAAGGATATATACGAGAATATTCATAAAAACTTTGTTCATAATAGGCAAACATTGGAAAGAATCTAAATGTTCAACAAGAGAATGGATACTTTCCTCAATTTTCAAACAATGAAATAAATACTCAGGGAAAAAAAAACAAATTATAGTTGCATCTAACAATATAGGTTCATCTCACAGCCATACTAATGAATAAAGGAAGCTAAAAACACTATATGTGTATATATACATACATGTGTGTGTGTGTATATATATATATATACACACACACACATGTATGTATATATAAACCCATATCCTAAACATCTATATTGCTTCTTTTATATTGTTGCCTGTATATGTTCCCTTTGCTTTTTCTCTATGATATTTGGCCTGAAGTACCATATACTCCAAAAAGCATATAGAAAAAAAAAAAGATTCAGAAACAATACAAGATATAATATTTAAAGAGAAAAAAAAGTAAAATATATATAAAATTAAATGTAGTCTTAATGCACTCTTTGGCTATACAGAAAATTGCATGTTTGTATTCACAATAATTTAAACCATTTTTAAATTTTAAACATTAAAATTAGCTTATGAACAAAATATAGAAGGCTTAAACTTATTATAGAACAGAATATACATGTTATATATCTTTATATATGTATGTAATGCCTACTATATAGCTTTATAATATGAAAGTAAAACAAAGAGGTCAGTGTATGGGTTGTAGAAAGGTTAGAAGGAAAGAGAGAACTGTCTTCAATCTAACAAAAGAGAATCCAAGAGACATTGTCTATATTTGATGGAACTAGAAATAAGGTTTATATACTACATAAAGTTATTGAAGTACACAGTATAATCATTAATTGTGGTAAGCAACCAAATTGAGAAGGAAGTTGGCAATCATATGAGTGACTATGAATGTCAGAAAGTATGACAAATCCCCATTTGTCATAAAAGAAGTTGATTGCATAATATCTAAAATTTGTTAATCAGTGATCTTAGTAAAACATAATTTAGAGATGTGGAGGTCCCAACTCTAATTTGGAAGTGGAAAGGGAGGAGTGGTTTCCCCATTATCATGAAGCAATTTTTAGATAATCAGAATTCAACTCAATTCTGATACTATCTACTCAGAGGTAGAATCAGATTCTGCAAGCTAAGGTTTCAGTCCTACAAGACTTCCTCCACCTCCATTTCAGATGCCAACTGCAAGCCTAAGTTGCCATTTGTGTTTCTGACCAACTGCCTATGGAATAGAGGTTTCAACAATCTGCCCCAACTCTAGATGCAATTACAAGCCCAGGTTACTACCTGTACTTCTAATCTACTGGCTATAGACCAAAGGTCCACTTTGGATTTGATTAATTTGCTAAAACAGCTCACAGAATTCAGAGAAACATTTAATTGACTAGATTACTGGTTTTTTATAAAAGAATATAACTCACAAACAGCCAGATGGAAGAGATGTAGAGGGCAAGGTATGGGGAAAGGGTGCAGAGCTTCCATGTCCTCTCCAGGCACACCACTCTCCCAGCACCTCCACATGTTCATCAACCTAGAAACTCTCTAAACCCTTTCTTTTGTTTTTTTGTGGATGCCTCATTACACAAGAATTATTATTTAACTCATTGGCCATTGGTGATTGCTCTAACCTTCAGCTCCTTTCTTCTCTAAGAGGTTGTGGGGTGGATCTGAAAGTTTCAACCCTCCAATGACACGGTTGGCTCCAATGCCAATCAACTCTCATCCTAAGGTACTTTCCAAATGCCACCTCATTAACATAACAAAAGACACATTTATGCTTTCTTCGCTTAGGAAATTATATAAATTTTAGAAGCTCTGTGTCAGAAATGAGGAAATTATATAAATTTTAGAAGCTCTGTGTCAGAAATAATAAGAAATAACATTTCTTATTACAAATTACAATATCATAAGAGGTAATAACCAGAAGAATTTAACACAGGAATAAAAGAGTTAAAATTTGAGCTCTTTTTTGGAACAGAATGTGAGATAGAAAAAAAAGGTTTGTTTTCATTGTGAGCCCTTCCATATTATTAAGTTTTAATGATATATGTACATTCTATTTTGATTATTAAAAAGCTATTTATATACTTGCTTGCCAAACATTCTTGCATATAAGTGGCATAAATAGTAAAATCTATTTAGAAGGCAGTTTAATAAAGTAGGGAAACAGAATATGTGACCCCAAAATATATCACTTAGGCATGTAGATTATTTTAAGCTGAAGGCAATTGAGACCCTGTGGACCAAGAGAAACTTCTGCTCCTCTCTCAACTACCTAGAAGAATCTAAATTGTGGGTATTTACAGGAATAAAAGGTATTACCAGATATAAATTTTGTCAGAGTAAGCCATCTGTATGGCAGGGCAAACATCTATTTACCAAACATTTGCACTTCTTATCATCCTGTGAATTGCCGGCCCCTTCTGTGGAGCCCCAGGACCTTATCCATTCTTTAGCTCAGGATGGCATATATATAGACCTTATTTTACCTTTCTGCCAAAAGAACCCTTGGAAGGAGAGGAAAACTCTTCTTTCCCAACAATAACCATTTGAATTGAAACGCAGATACTTTTTGACCCAGTGATTCTATTAACAGAAATTCATCATATAGATATTTTGCATGAAAGTACAAAGCTATAAATATGAATATTCACTGCAGTGTCGCAGCAGCAAAGGACATAAATATCCTTCAATAGAAACTCATTAAGTGATTTTGATACATGTATGAATTGGATTATTCCATTTTATTTTAATCTCTCTGTACTGTTTTGTAGTATTTCAAGAGTTATTGCTATTACATTAAGTGAGAAAAGATGCAGAACGATATTATGGAATGGTCTTAGGTACATAAGTTTATTATAAATTTACATATGCATATACATAACGCTTACATGAAAAAGCATTTCTTAGGGGAAAATTGAAATTTTTAATTGTATTTCAGAGAATAATACTGTGGCAAGAGTGGTAAGATAGAAGGATTTTTTAAGGGGGGGAAGAAAGGATTCCTCTGTAGTGTTCAAAGTGTTACTATGAAAATGAAATCCTATTAAACAAGAATTAAAAATAATTTAAGAATAACCTATTCATCTTTGTGTCTTTGAGCTGTGTAACTCAATTCTTTGTACTCAGTGGATGCTCCATAATGGAATAGATGATTATGTGAATTCCAAATGAAACATGCTAGCAGAGAGTCACATGCTTCTAATGAAGTCTCCTACACTTAAGTTGAAGAATTCAGCAAAGATTTCCTGTCTAAAACATCCTATCACCAAGGTAGTAGTTAACCAAAATTAAGTGTCTTAAGAATTAATTGAAAAGATGGCCAAGGTCCTTGTTAGAGAGCATGTGTCTGTGAATTTCATTGTTATTAGGCTTAATGAGGCTATTACCTCACCATGTCCACAGTGTCATATTATTGGTCAAAGGATACCAAGGTTGATGTAGTTCTCCTCAATTTGAATCAAAATTACTCTTTTTTTAGGTAGAAATTTCATTAAGGTCAGAAACATAATGGGGAAGGGCATAAAGGTAGGAAAGAGTCGTGATTTTTCCCCTCAGATTTTTTCCAGCCAAATATCTACCTATGACCATTTCTCTCTCTATTTCTCATAAAATGAGATCAGTTCATCAGTATTACCTATTAAAACCCTGGGTACAATATAACTTCTGAGCCCAATACCTTTACCTATTTCAGAAACAAAAATGAGATACTTGTTCTGAGCTATAAATGGCAGTAAAGTAGTGGCTAAGAGCATAAGCTTTGTTATAGTTTGATGAGCTGATTTTGAATGCTAGCTCTAGCTGGAAAATTCAAGCAAAGCATTTAAGCATTTAAGACTTTATTTACTTATTTGTAGAATGTTGCAAATAATAGCTAAACCAATAGAGTTGTGGTAATAAATAGTTTTTAGACAGGTGTCTACAGAGAGCTTTAAAAATTTAATTATATACATATAAATTGCAATCAGACACAAAAAGGGAGTACCTTTCCTCACTAAGAAAATACATGCTCATAGCTTGTGCTGGGCAAATGACATTTTCAGCTTAAAAAAAAAAAAGGGGGTCAGCAGAATAATCTTTTTAGGAAAGCCACCATATATTTTGGACAGATATTACCTGTCCTATAATAAGCTTTGAAATAGGGAAATAATGAGGTTGGAAAAAATATTGATGATCCTAAACAGACTCCTTAGGTTTGGTGTACCATATTCTCTTCCATGTGCCAGCCAGTATGTGCATTACTCTGAAAATCCCCGAATGTAGAAAATGTGGATAAAATTGTCAAGCAAATAAAAATTTTAGTGATCAAAGCTTCTTGGGAAGCTTGCCTCCAAAGCATTCAACTATGTGATCTCACACCTTGATTTTAAATAGGAGATAAAAACTTCATGTTTGATTATTGTATTGCCTGATTGATACATTCAATACAACAAATATTTAATGAACACTTACTCTGTGTTGAATCTTCAATCGTAAAGAAAGCATGGGTGATCCTTGCCAACACACAACTCTCAGTCTACAGGGAGAAAGAGGTAATAAATAGGTAAGCATGTAAATAAATAAATCTACAAATGCTAATTCTAATACATGACATGAGCTCAAAATTCAGAGCTCAATGACAGAGAGAATAACAGTTGTGGTGGGCTGTACTGTTATTTATGTAGAGAAGATTTTGTATAAAGTTACTCTGTACCAAGGTCAATTTATTCTCTTCCTATTCAATATAAATAAGAAATGCCTGAAATTCTCAAAATTTATCTAAGTATTGTAGTTTTGTTATCATTCTTCTTCATAAAAAGAAATGAGTATTTTAAATCCAACTTTTTGAATTCTTATGTTTTTATAATCCTAAATTAAAATTCAGTGCACCAAGAACCCTCAGCCTTTTTTCACTGTAAACTATTGAAGTTCCATCTGTCACTTTTGAGTATCACTGATTTCATTTTAAATCCTCACATGACTAGATGCCAAAATCTTCTTTCAGCTGACTAATAAGAGTTAACAATTAAAATAAAATGTTAGAAGTAATGATTTGAAACTACTAATTTATTTATGTTTTTCTAAGAAATTTTTCTGTTTGATCTTTCACTGGAAAGCAAACAAGAAAAACAACAACAAAATCTAGGTCCAAGGAACTGATACTGACAAATCGAACAGCTGATCAGAACCCTCTACCACTGTATAAAATGGCAACTTGCAGCTGTTTTATAAAATCCCTCAGCTGGTCCATTACTTGCTGGTAAATCAAGCTCTAAATTACAGATTTTCTTTGCCATGATCTTTATTAACGCTACCTCATCCTTCTTCAAAGTTTATTTAAAAAGAACAAAAGTGTGAAGGCCAAAAAAAAAGGCAATGAGGCTATTGGATTATAACTTCGATCCTCTTCTACAAACAATTCTATATGTGTTGGAAAGTTCAATGAATCATTTGATTATGTACTAAATAATTATTGTGTCCACCTCCTCTTTTCTTCTTCTGTCATCTCTTGCCAATTTGAAGAATCTAATCTCTTCTATTTTCTTGTTTTGAGCATTCATTTCTTTTTACACTAAAAAGCCGAGACGATATTAGGCAGCATGAGTTCCTCTCTGTCCATCACCCATCCCTCAATAAAGGCCACAAGACACGGTTGTTCCTTTGTCTGTTGCTTTGTGGTTGTCTGCGATTTAAGAGTTGGCCCTTTTGATTGTATGTATTCCTGACAGTTTCTGTTCAAGTTGTTCATTTACATTCAATTCAGAGTTGAAGATATGTAGGAGTAAATAGTTTTGTTACAAGAGGAATCTTGAAGGTTTTTGAAAGACTTTTACTAAAGTAGTCAAATCCATTTTAGTATTCAATTGCTCTAACGTCCAAGGTTAAGGCCCCATTTCTCACAGGCATACCTTTGATTGCTGCAGCAGAACACACTGGACCTGAGAAGTAGCAAGTGACGAATGATGCTATTGATTTTAGCATTGATTGGTTTTCTATATGGGCCTTTACAGTTCTAATCAAGTGTATAAAAAGAAACCAAAATAAACTTCCCAGAACAACAATAAAAGTTAATAGTATTTTTAATAAACCAAACAGTCACTGACCATTTCCATCTCTACTATGTTAATAATATACAAATTAATTAAATTTCCTGGAACCTCAAATTAATGGTATGTACAAGATGAACAGGTATTTTCAATATATATTCCATGCAGCCTCAAAAGTATTCTTTTATATTTGTTTATGTTATAACATCCAACTATACCCAAGAGATAAGTGGCTAAGGGGGTATAGAAAGCATCTATGTTTATGTTATGATTATAGTGAATGTCTGAAGTTCATTCACCATAAAACACCTATGATGGTAAATAATTTAAAAAAAATAATTAAGAATATGTTTTCGGTTTCATACACTGTTAATTTAATTCAGTTGTCTATAGAGTCTATAAATATTATATACCTAAAATAGCATTTTTATTTAGTCCATATTTTATTATTTTAGATTAATATTTTGAAAGTATAATTCATGTAAAAGTCAAAGCAATACAAAAATGTACAAAAAGACTCATTCTAATCTTTGTCTTTTCTATCATACCTATTCTCTATGTAACCATTCTGTATATTTTCCCAATGTTTCCCAGTGTATTTTCCCAGTGTTTCTTTATGTGAATTCTAATAAATACTAATATATATTTTCTTCCCCATTGTAATATGACATCCTAAAACTTTTTTCACTTAAGCATATATTCTAGAGATCACTTATTATCAGAACAGAGAGAGTTTCCTTATTTTTAGAAATGCTGCATATTTTGATGTGTAGTTGTACCCTGAATTTTAGTTTTCTCTCTACTGCTACAAAATGCAAAGATGCTGCAATGAAAAAAAAATCACATGATTAACTTTATATATTTGTTGTTTTGCACATGTTCAGATATATCTACAGCAGAGATTCTCAAAAGTGGGAATGTAAAATCCAAGGATGATGCATTTGTAATCTCAAGAGATGCTACCAAATTTTCCAGTATAAGAGTTGTTTCATCTTCACATTCTTAGCAGCTTATGAGAACAACTTTTTTCCACTGTCCTATCAACAGACGGTGTGGTTAAACTTCTGTATTTTTGCATTTCTCTTATTTGTAGTAAAATAAAACTTTTCACTTGTTGAAGGATCATTTGTATCCCTTTTTCTACAAAGTATATATATATTGTGTTCATTTATCTAATTGCTACCTGAACTTGACAAGGTGGCAGGCCAAACAGGAACCCCAACCCCTGAGCTCTCATGACCAGGTACTTGTCTTATGCCGAGGGAAAGAATTCGATGACATGACAAATAGCAAACAGTAAAGCTCAAGTTTTATTAGATGAAAGTACACACTTAAGATGAAAGTGTGGGCAGCTCAGAAAGACTGCCCAGAGCTGTCTGAATTATTGGCTTTTGTTTTCTTTGAGGTGGGGTGTCCCAAGGCTATCCAACCTGCTTCCTGGTCTTGGCTTGTTTCCCTTGCCACCTGGCTGAGTGGACGTGGCCCAAGGCCATCTGTTTTGTCTCCTGATATTGGTTTGTTTCTCAAGCTGGGGTCTCGCACTTGAAATTAAAACAAGGAGAGGGCTGAGTAGGGGGCAAGGGAGAAATTCCAGAGCCACATTTTGGAGGGGAAGAGGAGTCTTCCCTAGGCTATCTATTCTGCCTCATAATGAGCTATTGGTCTTTTTTCTTATTGAATTCTTGGGGCTCTCCCTATACAGGGATATTAATCTTTTTTTATTCTTTTTTAAAAATATGCATTAGGGTTTCTAGATTTGGGATCATAATTAGAAAATCCCTCCCTACTTCAAGGTTATAAAATGATTCAGTACTTTTCTTGAAGCACATGCATGGTTTATTTTTTACACTTAAATCTTTTATTAATTTGGGTTTATATATGTTTTCAGATATGGATTTAAATTCTCTAATCTCATTGACCCCAAATCATTTATTCATAAGTCCATATTAACTTCACACATTTGTGATATTGCTCTTCTTATACACAGTTTACATAAGCATTCAGCTTATTACCAGTCTTTCTCTTCTGTTCCTTTGGTTTATATATGTATTCATGAATCTGTACCATACTGTTTTAATTATTGTGATTTATTTTTTAGAGGCTTCCTGAATATTCTTGTTTATTTTTTATAAATACTTTATAATTTGCATAACAATTTTAGAAGCCAGCCTTCTGTTTAAATCTAATTATTAAACTATTGCTATTTATATTTTGAATTTTCTTATTCTAAAATCGGGCTTTCATTTTCCTGGATGCTCTTCAACATTTTCAAATCTGGTGACTAAGACATTAACATCTTATAGCTGTGTGCTGTTTTTTACTTTTGAAAATAATGTTGTCTCTGTCCTTCCGAATATGCAAATTGGCAGCTGAAAATCTCCAATGACTCTTCATGTTATTTGGAGTCCAAACTACCTCACTTGTCATATAAAGACCTCCAAAGCTCTTGAGCCTCTTCACATACAGTGCATCCCCTCTCTATCCATAGGGATTTATTTGCAATTCTAAAACAGTATGTTACCTCTTATAACAGGACATTGGCTAGAAACACCCTTTTCCCATTACTCTTCAAGAGTCTGTCTCTAGTCCTTTTTGCAGCACTCAACTAAGGCTTCAGCTCTTCTGAAAAAGTTTCTCTACCTCTCACTGTCTGATCCAAGTACCCCTCATGTGTGCTCCCTCAGCTTCCAAAGCACATCTCTCATATAGCTCTCATCAAACTTTTATGAAAATGATTATTTTAAAGCCTTCACCATATTTTTGAGTATATGATTTTGTCTTAATGTAAGTACATTCTCCTGAGACTAGTACAATAAATGCCACAATAATCACCGAATGCTTGTTTAATTAATGTAATATAATCCTTGAAATAGGTAAAGATTCCAATTAATTTTTCTTTAATTAGGAGCTCAGATGTCAAACTCACACCCACAATTTAACTATGTTGATGGTAGACTTGAGACGGAGCCGAAAAGCCTTAGCAGGGAGCTTAATTTCTTTCCATCATAGCACAACAGACTGTTCATGCAAGTCCTCCACTAACACTGAGTGTAGATGGCTACATGGAAGTATGTGCCCAACATATGGTATGAACAGCAAATCCTAGACTATGTCTATGCACCCATAGAGTGGTGTTAGTTTTAAAGCCATTTTCTATTCATCTGATTATAACTTGCTTGATAATATAGATGGGTTATAAAAGGTTAGCTATTTAAAATATAAGGCTATGTAGTTAATAATGCCTAAGTATATACAAGTAAAGACTAAATCCCTTAGAAATATAAATTCTTTATAATAGGTCAAATAACAATATTTCTAGCAGTAAATTTAAGAAAGGGTAAGATTGCTTGGGTAAGGCTAAGTATGATACCTAAGTCATAAAGCACAAAGGAAAAGTATGATAGATTTCATTACATGAAAAGAAATTTCTGTATATCAAAAGAGCATAAATTTGTCTTGCAATATAGAAAGAAATGCTTGTAAGACGTGACAAAAGGTATTTATATTTCTATAAGTAACTCAAATCAATATGAAAATTATTTTTAAAATACATATTGAAACATAATGGGAATAGAACATTCCCAGATAATTTATAAATGACTAAATTGCACGACTAATCTAAGAAATAGACAAAAAGAAAAAGTTCTGTGCATTGTAGTAAGGTTAAGTACATACACATAATATAAAGAAAAGGCTGATTCTTTTTTCTTTATAACTCATTTAATTTCTTCTCAATCCTCCAATTCTCTGACTGGTTGGAAAATGCTAACTTTACAATTAACGATATTGTCACTTTTTCTGATGTAAACTGTCGAGTCTCAGCAAAAGTGAGACTGCTCTGTTTCCCTAGAATTCTTTCTTCTGTAGCCCTTTCTCACTTAAACCAATTAATCCGTCCTTCAGATGTTGGCTTGATTGGCAGGTCTTCAGGGAAACATATCTTGTCCCTTAACTAGGTAAAGTCTCTCTGCTAAATGTTCTTATGCCATCTTACTCTGTTTTCTTAATATATATTGGAATGTAGTTATTTGATTAATCACCAATCTATAACTTTGTTTCCATTCATAGCTTTAACACTGTGGCAATCTTTTTCATTCATTTGCCCCAGCACTCAGCATGTCTCTGGCATAGACTTGACATCCTTTAAACATTATTAAGTGAATAAATAAACAAGAGCCCTTTAGTAGTTGAAGCATAAGTTGGTATAAAATTGTTGAAGATGAAAGTGAGTATATCCTTTGACCTATCACTTGTCCATAATAATTTATTCTGAGTTGTATAAGATGTAATATTCAATAAGCCATATCTATAATAGTGAAAATCAGAAACCACCTAAATGTCCAACAACAGGGAACTGTTAAAATAAATTATTGCACTTTAATAAAACACTCTGTAAAGTACTCTTTAAAATGTCATGAGAATAATTTCAGATGTGGGAAACTAATCACTATGTAAGTGTCCTCACCACACACACACATACACACACACACAAATGCACATGAAGACACATACCCATACAGTAGTAATTATATGAGGTGACAGATATGTCAATTAACTTGATTATGGGAATCAATTCACAATATATACATATTAAATCATCACATTCTATAGCTTTAAAAAATCATGTGTATAACCTAAATTTATACAATTTTTGTCAATCATACCTCAATAAAGTTGGGGAAATATGAGAAAGTCCAAGATCTAAAGGTACTATTTCAATTTCAGATTTATAAGCTCATCAGCTTATAAATCACCAGAATAAAGTCTATCTCTGAAATAATTGAAGCAAAATAAAATAATCCTATATCCATTATACTATTATGTAGAAGTGAGAGTATAGAGCCAACACAATAATGTAGACTGTCTTATACTTTGTACGATCATAGGAAACAAGATGGCCTCAGAAACAAAGAGGAAAGACCAATAATGAGTGCATATGCTCAGATGCCATCTTGGTCACAGCTAGCAATCTTCTGTCTTATTCTATTATGACCTATTAATCCTCCAAATATCTGAAGGGAGAACAATAAGAAGTGACAGCCTCTGTCCAGAGGGATTAACAAGTGAAAAATAAAAGTACTTCTCAATCTAAGTTTAGATTTCTCTTAAATTCCTGGCCCAGAGGCAACATCACACAGAGGAATAGACATGAACATCTGAATTAGAAAGTCTTGAAATTAAATAACTGTTTTTCTGTTTGTCAGACAACTAATCTGAAACAACCTCCTTCATAAAATTAAGGGAAATCTCACTGCTAGGATTGCTGAATACATAATACCTTACTGCGGGCAAAAATGTCTGGCATTTCCTCAGCAATTTTAGTTATTTTCCTTTCTTTATCAATCCTATCAATAAGCTAAATGATGATGATAATGATGATGATAATATATAGATATATAGATGATAGATAGGTAGATAGAGAGACAGACAGATAGGTAGAAGATAGATAAGTAAACTTGCTCTGAAGCCCTGGCAGAAATCAAAGTAACTACTTTTCGTGTCCACTTTTATTTCTTTACAAAAACTTATCTGTTTTCAGCTATACGAGTATACATCTAATAAAATTCAATTTACACAGACCGTAATTTTTTTTCTCCTCTAATCTCCAAAGTATTTTCCAATGAAATAAAAGGTGGAGTACACGTGATTATGGTGAATTAGACTATAAATTAAAGCACTGGGGATAAAGAGTGGAGTTAAATTATTTAAATTTAACCTGGTACTGATATGGCAATCATAGAATAATATTAAAGGTCTCAGAGTATTAGTAATCAATTGGCTCCCCAACTGAAGGTGATTTCAATAGGGCTGAGATCTGGAAAGTAAGATAATCAGTTGCTGTTAAGTAATGTTCAGTACTGACAATTCTCAATCCCTTTTACATTTGTAGAGTTAAACTACTTGTAGGCAAGGCAGGCATTCATTGTTCTTGAGTCATCAGAGCCATTATACAAGGTAAAGATGAGAACAACTCTCACAATGCAGTGCTAAAGAGGGCAGAGGCAGAATGTTTTACCTGGAGAATCTGAAAAGCCAAGATTTGTCATCTAGTATATGCTCAATTTCAAGAATGTTTTGGGGCTTTCTTCACTAGAGGCTATTTAAGTGTCTGATCTGTGAACAGAGGTAGATGGAGGCAGAGATTTCTTCTACCTCATGTAGAGAAGCTAGTATTCTTAAGGATGAGTGCTTTATTTGGAAATGATGAGATGAGATGCCTCCATTGCGACAGTTAGCCTTCTTGTCACTTCCACTTAGCATCTCACTTGGCCTGACTGCCTAGAAGCTAAACAACTGGGAAGAAGCCATGACTTGTTTATAGTGTGAAGATTGAATGCGTATGGGGTGCGCCATTTTGGACACTCCAGATAACTTAAACTGCCCTCCTCACAATGGATTTCTGTTGTAATTCATCATTGTCCTTTTGCCTATATTTCTGCTTCTTAAAATAGATTTTGGTTCTATGAACCCAGAAAGACTTCTGAGAGTGGGAATGGTAAATCATTATGGTTTTCTACCGAATGAACTTGTAAAACCCAGAGGGTGGTCCTGGAAAGATTTTCATTCAAGGATATGGCAGCAGAAAGGATGTCTCTCTTTCTTACACTGTCTATACTTTATTGGTGTAAATTAGTGGTAGGTTTGGGGACACATAATAAGTGGGTAACATATTTTATTTCATCGTAGACATTGTGGTCTGAAGCTTGCCTCACTGTTAGCAAACATAAGTCATCAACTAAAGATAAGTTAATTATACTCTGGTCTTCGTTTTTTTTTTTTTTTTCAATATGAATTAAGAATAAAAGCTAAATCATGTTTTTAATTGAGCTTCAAATGAGATATAGAAAATAAAATGTTTTTAGAGGTATGATTCATATTGGGATCCAAGAAATATGTATGCTTCAGATAAGTCAACCCATTTTTTGCCTCCCTGTCACCATTGTCAAGAGTGAAAACTGGGTGCCAGAACTCTCTTGTCATGGCAAGACCCTACTCATTTTCCTAACCCTCCAGTAGTCATAGGTTTGCCACCATTATCTGCATCAAGACCATCAGGATTAATCACGTTACATCCTTTATCTTCATTTAAGTAATTCACCTTCAAAATCTCAAGCATCTAAGAATAATTTTCACTCCTAGATTCCAGTCTGTATACTGCTTGCTAAATAGGGCAACATTTACCTCCCTATCCTTTTCCTCTTTCTCTGCATCCCCTATTAGACTTGCTGCTTTTTTTTTTCTCCAGCTCAAATATTGCCATATGATTTACTATATAGTTTTTTTTTTCTATTTTCCCCACTAAATGTAAGCTCCATAAAAAAGAAAGATTTTGGTTGCCTTGTTCACTGTTGTTTCCCAAGCACACAGAATATAACTTGGCATAGAGTAATTAATAAATATTTTTAATAGATGCATGAATAGAATTACTAAAACTGTAAATGTTATTCATAATATATTTTAACAAGTATTTAGGATAATTTAATACACTATACATAACATGGAATTATATTAAAACATGATATACAGTATCTAAAATCAATATCCCAAGATAACAAATAAACTAATGGGTACCTTTCCAATAAATCTAGGATCTATGATATTGAATAATTATAAATTCAGAGAATTATAAATTCTGAGAGTCTATAGTTTTCCAGGTCCTATGAAGTATAAAATAAATTCCTATATTCAAGTACTTCAAAGCACTGTTTAGCAAATGAGGCTTGTACATAGATAATTAAAATTCAAAGTAGAAAATGTGATCTAAAGAGAACTACAGATACAATTACTCAACTCACAAGAGGAGACTATTAAGGTAATTACTGTTTGGTGATCCAAAATATTCCAGAATTATGCAGCAAACCCTCTCTCTTAGTGTGTTATAATTGAATAATTTAATATTTTAGTTTTACATTTTAAGCCTCATGGTCTTAGGTAGTTTCAAACTAATAGAATCCAGAAAATTATACGTGGTGATGGCTTTCATCAGTGCCTCTGAAACTTTAATGTGAATCTGAATCAACTGAAGATCCTGCTAAAATGAAGATTCTTATTCAGTAGATCTGGGATGAGACCTGAAACTGCATTTCTAATGCACTCTCAGGTGATGCTGGTAAAGTGACCAGACTGCGGACCAAACTTTGAGAAGCAAGGATCTGAAAAGCATGGTAGTCATTAAGCAATAATCATTATAGCAAGTAGACTTTAAAAAAATAAGGCATAGAGAAAGTCAACTGAACTGCATTTTATTTGAAAACTGACACCTAAAACATGCTTGAATGCATTTCCACTAGTACTGCAATAAAAGAACAGTTTCACTGTGTTGCTCAGAAAGCTCTGTGATTTAGGATGAGAACATGGTAAGATTACAAATCTTGGCTGCCATAGTCTTTCCTTGTGTATTTACTATCTCAAAATAATGCTTATTAGGTACTCACAAGGTTCCTTTGGAACACCAGGTTAGTATACAAAGAGAATTTCATTGAACCACTTACCTCTCTTCCAAGACCTAGCCAACCAGCCCCCACATGAAATATTCAGTTGAAAAACCTGACAGTATTTTTATATGACCCTAAGGTCATTTTGAACAACCTTAAGAGTATTATTAAGGATTTAGAAAAAAATTTCAAGGTTGAGTTCTTTATAAAGTCTTATTTTCAATGTGATCTTTTACCAAATCCTTGCTAGTAAAGCCACTGAACACTGAAAGCATACAAAATTTGAAAGAAAAGATAAAATTGCTCTTCTCTTTGTTAAATAAATGCAAATACAAATAAAGAAAGGTAATTTCATTGTTTGCAATAGGTATGGTGTTGGACAGTTTACTGTCTCTCTCATAAACCCACTTTTAACAGAAGTCTCACGCACTCGGTGCACTTGGTCACTAATATATATTGTATGTATACGAAAAATGCTATAAAATTGAAAACAAAGATATGACTTCTTATTGGGGCAACTTATTCTATGCGAGGTCTCAGAAAGAAACTTCAGAAAAAGTACTATCTAATGAGACTTTTCATGGCCACATCTTTCTAGAGGGAAAGCAATATTTTTGCTAAAATTTATAGATCTGAAAGAACTGGACATTTAAGGGAAATAGTAAGTAATTTGCTGCAGTTGGAGAAAGCTGTATATGAATAGAAAACCAGAAGCAGGAGATACTGTACAGAGAATCTGGAGACTAGTTACAGAGACTCTTGTGTGCTTTATCTGTTAGGGAGTTGAGGATTTATCTTATAGCCAAAAAGAACCATTAAAACATATTTTTATAAATCCTGTCTTCCAGAAAGCCACCTTAAGTAGAGATACAGAGGATGGGCTAGCTAGAGAATATCTTGAGGCCAGCTACCATTTAGGAGCTTATTGACAAGAAGAAAGAAAGATGCTGAAAGCCGGAACCAATGTATTAGCAGTGGAAATACAGAGAAAACAAAGAGCATTTGTGTGTGTGTGTGTGTGTGAGCGCGCGCACGTGCACATTTGTGTTTGTGTCTCTGTGTGTATAGATGAATGGTGATACACACACACACACACACACATACACATAAAGATTCTTTGAGTAATTAGATCTATGTGGTACCTCATAGGGTTGCCTATAAATAATAAAAACATAAATAATGATATGCTTCTAACATAAAATAATGATGAAAATTTTTGATGTGCATGTGAATCAACAGAAGATTTCTAGTTACATGATGTGATTTTGACTGTGTCTTTTCAGAGTTAATATCTTTTCCATTAAAAATTTAGGAGAGAGTTGCTGGAACATGGCTTTGCCTTCTATATTTTTATAGAATCCTCTAACATATGAAGAGTGGCAGAATACGCCATCGCAAAATGTACCACTTTGGCATAAGGATTTTTTTTGAGTTAAAGATACTTGAAAAACAGCATATTCAAGAAGAACTTTTAAATCTCCTTTTTTCAAGAAGAAAATATTCCTATGTGAAGGTGGGAGGTAGACTGGTAAGGTAGGGTAAAGGAGGTCACATATATGTTGACAGAAGGAAATTTAACTTTGGGTGGTGAACACAATGCAATATACATATGATGTATTATTGAATTGTATGCTTGAAATCAATAAAATTTTATTAACCAATAAATTTAATTTAAAAAATTCCCTGTGAAAGATGCCCTCCCTGTAATGGGAGAAAAGAAACATTCCTTGACAATGAATCAAAATGAATATAATTCTGTATATAAACAGACCCTGTTAAAATAATTATCTTCCTTTAGCCTCCCTGTATAGTTTAGTTACTTTTCCACAACTATATTTTTGTTCAATCCAACATAAATATTAAAAAAAAAATAAATAAAGATCATATAGGTTTTGCCATTTCTTTGGGTCTTCATTCCATGTGAGGGCTCTTATATCACATGAAACTTACATAAATTTGCATGCTTTTCTCCTATTAATCTGTCTTATGTCAGTCTAATTCTCAAATCCAGGCAAAATACCCTAAGAGAGTAAAGGTAAAAATCTACCTTCCCTACAGATATGTCAAAAAAAATTTGAGGACTTTTTACATAGAAGAAAAAGCAATATTAGAATATAAATTGTCAGCATGTCCAGTAACATTGCATGCATTTTTCTACCTCTCCTGCTTTCAATATTATGAAAATGAAATTAATATCAGGGTGTGATTTCATTATGAATTCCACTGTTTCATACCTGTGAACCATGAAATTATTTTGCTCAAATAAGTATATTGTATATATACATTATATTAAAATATATGAATTATAATATTCATTTTATTATATATAAAATCTATATATTACTTCAGACGTGTGCTTTTAACCAAAAAGAAATGTGGATAAAAGAATACGAATTGTTGAGTCCAACTATGAATAGTGACACAACCCATTATGTTGGTTTAATAGTGGCATGTTTACACAGAAAAGTGATCACATTAATTTATGGCTATAGCTACTCCTAGGGAATGCTTGAATCACTCAAGGGCAGTGAAAATAGTCAGGAGAGGTTTAGCAATGTCTTAGAGAAGAGAGTAATAATATATGCCAAAGGCATACTCTGATACCTTCCAAAGCTTCTGCAGTGTTGCAAAGCTGATGAATGAAATGAATGTCCTGTAGGTACACACATATCCTCGTGACCTTATATTCAGAAAACAGGCTGATGCTCTATATTCCTTAAAGTGACTTCTTACCTAATAATGTGGTTTAATATTTTTTTTACTTTAAAAAAATTATTTATTTATTTTAATTAGTTTCAAGTATACAGTACATTGGTTAGACATCTATATAGTTCATAAAACAATCCCTTCAATTGCTCCCTCCCTCCCCTGGCCCAACGTATTATGCTAACTGCATTCTCTATGCCATGCTCCCCATCCCCATGACCATCTATCAATTTTTTACAGACATGTCTGTGTGTGAATCTGGCTGTGAGATTTTTAATTTATTTCTACTCTATAAATGCAAAGCATTATGTTGGATTTATCTCATTTTCTCAGATAACAGGGATACTTCTATTCCAATTTCCAGTCCCATATGCAAAATAATGGCTCCTCTTGTATGCTTCAATAACTTCTGAATTTCAATTAAGTCATGAAGTTAAGTAAGGAGGAAAAAATGCTAACATTTTTCCATGTTTATTACCTGAACTTTCAATTACTTGAAAAAAATCACAAACTTCCCTAAATTAAATGTAGGTACAGCCCCCAAATTGTATTTTACCCACGTAAATCAGATATATGATTATATTGGAACTAGTTACTTTTCCAACTCTAATTTTTGTCATTCTTTTAGAGTTTGAATTCTAAGAAATCTCACAGAGAAAGACCTGGTAACTCTGTATCCCCACACCAGATAATTTTGAGTATTGTGTTCCTATTACCTGGTTGAGTCTAATAAAAATGAATTGTCATAGCCAAATTCTGTTTACCTAGAAAATCTGAAGGGAATAGCATTATTTATAAATGAGATAATTTAAAAAGTATAACTCCTTAACTGCCGACTTTACCATCTTAAACACCAGGAATGAGAATCTTAATATATTGATTGCTTTGATAGACCCTTAGCATTCCATTTCCTATTTCCTAAAGTACGATTCACTTGGTGCTTAAATCTGTCTCTCTCTTATTGTTCGTTATTTATTTATCAATGTATTTCATACTTATGAATCTAAATCATTTTATTTTCATCCTAGAATGTTCACATTTTTAAAGCATTTTCAAACCACTAGCAAAGACATGTACTGTTAGGGTTTCCTTTCTTTTATCTCCCTTGAGAAACATAAAACATAGTTATTATATTTGATTTTGTTCCCGTAAGGCTAAGAAATAATTGGAAAAATTTCTTCTAAATTAACAAAACATAATAAGCCATTGAGATCTGTGCTTACATTTTGGGGAAATATTTTACTGGTTAATTGGAATATTTCTGCAGAAACAAAATGTTAAATTACTCTATATTTTCTCTAATAATGGATTCACTTTTATCTGTGAAGACCATTTACAAGATGAAGATCTGGTGACTCAATTGACAAGAACTAAGGGATACACTCTAAATGAAAATAAATGGGAAGAGTTCTAGACAGGGAGTAAGAAATATGTTCTCAGTTCTACCACTAATTAGCAGTTTTCTATTCAAGTCATTTTACTCTTTTCCACCTAAATATCATTTTTTTTTTTTAACACTGAGAGGCCACAAATTATTTTTTGAAAAATTTATTCAGTTCTGTCAGAAGTACCTGCTGAGATACTTTGGAATTAGGTTTTTTCTTTTTTCTTTTGTGTGTGTTTGTGTGTAAAATTGTGTTACTTATTTCAATCTCTGAGAAAATTCAATTCATATTTTCTGTGCACACAAAGGATGAATTCAGTCATTGCATGAGCTTGTAGTATTTGCCTAGAGATTCTGGCCTTTCAACAGATTTAAGCTGGAGATTTGAACAAATAACTTTTCACAGAATCTCACAGTTTCCTTAACTACAAATTGGGGAGATTAATGTTTACCTACCTGCTGAAATATCATATGAAGTATTAAATGGATTAGCTAACAAAGGAAGAGCATACATTTTGGAGTCCCACGGTTTCTATTCTTTCTTCTTGATCTCTTGTCTTAGGTTATTTCTATGTTAAAAGAGCTTTATTGTTTATCTGCCAGGCCTACTTATTTCACAATCTTCCATTTATTACCTTACTAATTTGGTAGGTCCAATTTACCCAGTGAATTACTAGCACTCTCTCCTTCCTCCTGTTTTATTACTTTAGAAATGGAAGTTTGTTAACCTGCTTTAACATTCATTCTGAATACCTCTAATAGTTACCTCTTTTTAAGTTTATTCTCTTTGTTGGTTTAAGTAGTACTCAAAAGAGATCATAGGAACAAAATTTGAATTTTCCCTTAGCCTTCTTATGAATGCATTTGAAATGCCATGGTAAGCCAGTAATTGAAATAAAATGAGCAATTAGAACAAACATGTATGTGTTTTGGTGACAGTATGTTGTTGACTAAAGAACACTTAAGGTAAACATCACCACACTCAAGAGACAAAATAATCTAGTCTTTGAGATCATAGGTTATGTGATCATGCAGAATCTCTTTTCAAACTGGGTGTCCCTTTTTATCAGCATGAATTTGAATAAAGGTCCTTACTTTTCTAGGCAAGCATCTTATATGCAATATTCAGATACTCATAATTTTCTTTACACAGATGTTAGAAACATTAAATGAAATATCATAAGAATCAAGAATAATACTTAGTGCATAGGAGAAGCTCAATAATTTTTGGCCTCTAGTATTATTGTTTTATGTAGTAGTTGTACCCTTCCAAAAATCTATGACGAGATTTAAAGAATTTGAGGCTGAAAATAACATCCTAGTAAACTCAACTTAGTAAATTATCTGGGTTTTGTGGGCAATAGTTTTAGAGTCTAATGCAGTACAGAGAGCACCTGGTGTAGGATGCAGGCCATTAACTATTCTAGACCTCGGTCTAGGATGTTGATTTTGATGACACAGAACATACTTCCCTGTATATTAATTCCCTATTATGTTGTTTTGTATCTACAAATATGTTCAGACTTACCAAAAGCTGAGCATGAAAAACTGAAAGTATACATCATAGTGCCATGTTTTCTTTGTACAGTTAAATATATATTAAAATACATTATCATTAAATTAAAAGCATGGCCACTTACAATTTAATAGCATGCAAACTCATTTACAGCACATTTTATAATATTTCTTGTACAATATGTAGAATAATAAGTTCCAAATGGTACCTAAATATTTTTGCAGACTGGTCATATTTGAAGTTTTTACAACTATTGTATCTAATATTTGTTATTTGGTATACACAAATTATCTTACATTCTGCCATGCTGTGCTATGCTGTGCCATGCTGACACACTATTATACTTCAAAAATCCAAAAAAAAAATCATAAACCAAAAATTTCTACATAATTAAGTAGACAATTCATTTGATGGAATACTTGAAAGACGTGAGGCTCCTTGTAGTTTTATTACTCCTGTTTAGTGTAGCTCTTCGTGTTTCACTGCAGAAATATTGTGGGCTTAGATTATGGAGCTCTGCTGTAGATGTTATTGGGAGATTATATAACACACAACATCTGCATCATTTTACTTTTCAAAAATCTGAAGGGTTCTGAATCCCTGTAACATACCTTGTCCTAAGAATTTTGGATAAAGCATTTAGGATCTCTGCTGAGAGTCATACTATGATAACCGAACTGTGTAAGATTAAGGGAAATAACCAGGGTCATTAAAATGAGAATTTCAAGTGCTGTTTTCTTTGTTTACTTGCATGTCCAATGTTTCATGGCCTCAAAGTCATCTGCTTTGAATAGGACACTCAATACTATTTGTGTAAACTTATTAAAATAACCAAAAGTTGTCTATATTCACACCATTCCCTGATCACAACTAGTTTAAAGTTGCCTTTCTACTGTCAATAGCACCTAGCACTTCTCTAAGAAGCTTCTTAATCTTTCCATAAAACAAAACAGTCTTCCTTCTTTCCATAATATGTCAAGATAAAAATCTCAAAAAAGTTGAAACTACATTCCATCGCCCTGTGATGATCTGCCTTGCTCTTGCTTTTTTGAGCACATGAGAATTCCATGTGCCAAAGAAAGTGATAGATAAAACTATGAATGATGTGTGTAGACATCATACTCGTCATAAGCATCTATCATCAGCTTCTCAGGAATAAAACAATATGTATTCATACTATCATGAATTTCTTCCCAAATAATGTTTGCAATGAGATCTGTTGTTGTGGCAATTATTTTTAACTTCTCTATTACCCAACCTTCTCTGACCTTTATTATTATAATATGAGTCACCACTGAGTTATATTTAATGTTACGTGTTAAATACAGCTCCAGAACTGGCATGAGCCTCTGCACTCCGCAGCTGCACATAGAGTAGGCTACATTAGCATAGATTTCATCCGATGAATTGGAAGCTGTAGTTGTTAAGATGAAAGTAATGGTAGGATGTGCCCAATAATAGGAAATTAGGTAAGTTATAGTAAATCCTTATGGTATAGCAATGGATAATTGTTAAGAACCATAATGCAAAACATCATAAATTCAAAGATGGAAAATTATCAGAGAAATTTTAAAAATAATGTTTAAAAGCAATGTGGAAGTATAACACTAACTTTACTATATATATGAACATACATAAATATGTAAATAATATATACTATTTTTTGAAGAAAAGATGATGAAATTTTTTGGCTCTAAAACATTTGCTGTGATGGTTGCAATGAAGTTGAGTTACTAGTGATTTTAATTTCCATTTCTTTGCCTTTCTTAATGTTATACATTTTAAAATATATACATATTACATTTGTGTATATCCACCATCCATCCATGGCAAGAAGTAGAACAGACCACCAAACCAGAAGCCCCGCACATGAGACTCAAATTGTATTCTTCTCTTCCCTCCCTGATATTACCACTTTTTTGTTTGTTTCCAATATTTATTTATTAAGCATCTACTGGGAACAAAGAACATACAACATGGTGACTGTCTGCTAGAAACTTTTAATCTGGTTGTGAGGATAGGATATACATGTACCATAAGTTAAATTCAAAGTTTGTAATATTGAAGGCGAAGGCATCCCATACTGTAATCTTGCAACTACTTTTTAAGAAATGGTAAAGGTCAAAGATATTACCCTGCTTATAACTAACAGATAGCCTGACACAGTTTTGTGGACCTTGAAAAGGACAAAAGATTCTTAGGAGAGTGTAAGAACTGTCATACTTAGGAAAGAGTAGATCACATTAGCTTCATGTTCCCATTATCTCAGCTTGCTTCCTAAGACATCCATTGCACTTATTCATTTGGCTTATTTTCAGTGTTCTGTTTATGTGAAAATGTTTTTGTAAATTGTCTTTTATATTTCTTAGTGCTCTTGTTCAAGAATTTCTCTAGAGCATTTAATTAGTGAGGGAGTGTTAGAACAAAGTTTAGGCATACAATGAACATTACTAGATTCAGTAACTATTTTCCCAAAGAGTTGAATTTTGTAAACATTTTTATTTTCTATTAATGTTCATTATCTGAACACCTATGATGGGTGGTCATTTCAGGTGCTTAGCATTCTTGCCAACATGTGGTGTTATTCCCGAAATATAGAAGATGGGGCAGTATCTTACTGTACAAAAAATAAAAATGTATTCATTACTTTTTTAACATTTAGTTTTCAAATCAATGCATGAAAAGATGGGCTTGTAAAGTTCAAAACAGAAATTTCATTAACCAGTGTGTTAGAAATAGCTATAATATACAGCAGCTATGCAATCTCTATGGGTAAGTTAATGATAAAAAATTAGCTTATAGGGGGATGTGTATTAAAACCCTTTTAAGTTGTATTTTCAGCTCTAGCCTTGTTCCTTGAATAAAGTATTGGAAAAAATAAAAGACCCTAAATTTATTCTGCCCTATTAATAATTTTGATGCATACTTTTCTTATTCCAAACCTGAGATTGTAAACGGTCTTACTTTTTGAGGCTTCTTAAGAAATATTCTTCTGATAAGCTATGTGGCAGTGCCCATGTCTAATCATTTATTGGAACATTTGCTGAATTGTTTTCCTATTGAATATTTCTTTGCTTGATTGTGTTCTTGCATTTATGACTAGAAAGCAGATTTTTCCCTTGCTTTACAACTCCTAGAGATAAAAGATGCATCAGAGAAAGTAATTCTTTAACTGCTTACATGGTAAAATATATGAGTTACCCACATACACACAAATGGACTTTCTGACCTACTTCCCAAGCACTTTGATTGTTAGGGAAATGTTTCTAAATCCAATATTGACAAATCTCATTAGCTGTGCAGGAAATGAAATCTATGACATTATTGTTGCTTACTGACTTTTACTTTAATAACAGAGATTTATACCAGCAGCATGTGTTTATTTCACATTAGCATTGGTTAATTAAAGAAAAAAGAATAAAACTAGACTACACATGACATCACTTTTCCCTAAATGTTATATAAAAACCAATCTGTGGCAGATGGTATAATTTCTTTGGCCCTGATTAAATCTGTGACATAATTATTATTTTTATAATAACTATCATATCATGTTTGATAAAATGCCCTTCATAAGTATTACAGATTTTGGCAGTCCAGCCATGGACAAAGTATCAAATTGGGTGATATATTTCTTTCACCCATTCATCACTTATGTCACATCCTATGTACTTTCCATGTCTAATCCTTAAAATTCCCATAGCAGCCCTCTGTCTGGACCCAGCTCTCCTCTCTTCCTTTCCTTTATCCTGCCAAAACCTGTTATGTACCTTATTCATACTTCTATATGGCTGATTGTATTTGGTATCATTTTTCTTGGAGGCCTATAGCATGTGTGCCCAATATTCCCCGTTTGAACCAAAATGTTGGTTAGGCAAAAGTCTATTTTAAGGCACACTGAGATTTCTGTACTTCCTGGTCACCACTAAGGAGCTGGAGGGGTAAAGTGCAGAAAAAGATAGCATCCTGTAAAAGCATTTCACACTAAACTGAAATGAGAAGGATGTTTCTGAGCTATTTTGTTCGAAAGACTAGAAGACTGATGATGTGGGACCCTTACAATATTTCACTGTCAGTTTCATTTGTAATGACACCAGTATAATTTATTTGTCTCCTCTCTAGGAGCAACATTATTTAGGCAAAACTTCTTTCACATTGGTAATCAGATATTTCTCCCTCAACACTATTCCCCAAGGTGGTGATACAGAATATGTAGCTGGATCTGTAATATTGATTGGGGGAAAAAGGTGAGGCAAAGTGTTGATTGATTCTTTATACTTTTCCCTTGATACCCACTCTCCTAAAAGACCTTGGTTAAGATTCTATAAAGCCCTCCAGTGACTCCAGTGACAGTTTAGAAAATAAAGCTAAAACTCTGTGCAAATTACAATTGTTAGATAGTTGCCAATAGTGCATCATAAGAAGTCTTCTGAGACTGCATTCACATCGTACTGCAAGAGTACTATGATGAACTACTAATGTCTACCATGGGTGCAGGAGGGAGAAAAAGGCAATTAATGGGTAAATTAAGTACTGGCTCTGCTGTACTATATGGGATCTAGCTTGGTGATCTGTTTGGGGGACATGGCCTTTGATCTTTATTGCTAACAAATTATAATAAATTCCAATGCTTCTTAAATGTTATTTCTTTTATTTGCATTTTTTTTATTTGAAATGTTTGCCTTAGCCGAAAACTGAATAAACTATTTTAACTACATAGAATCGTAGAAATGTTCCTGGGGATTAGGTAACAGAAAGAGTAAATGAGGATTAACTTGCTTTGTATTTGATTAAATTAATCTGGCAAAAATTATACAGTGGAAATTATAAAATCAAATATTACTTCATTATAGTCCTGTATCTCAGTGTAGCTCTTTATATTTTCAAGAACTTATCTAGTAGATATTTTATATTTTTAATTTCCATAATGACTCCTTGAGATACAGAAGGGAAATGCTCATATTTCTACTCTATGCAACATGAAACTGTATACACAGCAAATAAGGGACTGAACATAGACAAGGATTCAGAATCCAACTTCTGTTGTACTATTTTAACTTCCATTATATCATGTAAAGAGAAGGATGAATACCTAATGTGAAGCCATTAGGTATTCAAACACTATATTAGCTTTATAAAAGTTATTTCCTTTAATTCTCACCCTAACACTCTGAGGTTGCCTATAATTATTTTTACATTATGAGTTTTAGGAAAAGGATATTAAGATTTAGAGAGGTTAATTAACTCGCCCAATGAAAACAACTAGTATATGACAAAGCTAGCTAGCATGCAACATTAGGGATGGCTAATGCCAAAGACCACTACGTTTCTGGGATATTATGTAACCTTCTAATTGATCTATGATCAGCAAACTCTATTGCTTTCCAAAGCTGTTGTTTATGACATCTTTTCTGCCTTCTCTTCGCAGCTTCTCGCTGCCAAGTATTTTCTATATGCTGGGTGTTGACAACCTTATAGTAATTATCCTTTGCTAGTGGCTGAGGTGGTGCTTTGCTCATGAGTCACATCTTGTTCAAAGCATTGTGAGGTGCTATATTTAAATTTGTAAATACCTCATCTAAAGTCTAACCCCCCAAAATAACAGTGGATTTTAAAGACATGTGGAATTTCAATTTCACTTATGATAAAATACATCTGTAACTTAGAATTAAATAAGATTATACATTTATAGTGCCAGGCATATAGTAGATGTGGCACATGGTATGGTTTTTTTCCCTCTTTTCTGATTTTTCCTCTTTTCTTTTATTCACTATATGGCCTTTTAGGGGATCAGAGTAATTAACTTTATCTATTCTTTGTTATTTGAGCTGTTTCTCTTTCTTTTCTGTTCTCTAAACAAAATTAAGCCAAACCTTCATCATATTCTGCGCTATGAGGTCACCGTATAAATTCTTTTAACAATAAACAGTCTGACAAATTTGATCTTGAGACGCTTCTATATTTTTTAGAAAATGCATAATGCTAATGTTCTTTTCACAGAAATAGAAATTTTATTTGTTTAAAAAATATTCAGTACAGCCTTGATGGGGATTCTTCCTAAAAGATACGAACATTACATTTGATTTACATCTCTAACTCAATCATTGAGACATATTCCATTGTGGTTCCGCAAATGTAACTGGAATGGTAACCTGAGTAACGATCTTGTAAAGCTGCTCAAGACCAGTTTTTGCCACCTGTTTACTTAGTGAAAGCATTTCTCAGGTTGCTCTTCATTTTGGTGAATCTGGCTTTGTTTCAACATGTTCACAAATTTCTCAGATTTGAATGCCTTTCTAAACTTACTTCTGTTTTTCTGATTCCTTTTTGGACCAATTTAGCCCAACTGATCACTCCTTTTAAATATATACTTAGTAAACTGTACCACATATTGTACCACTTAGTTCTTTCTAATTACTACATGAAAGTTATCTTCTCTCTTTAACTAGACATATATGTTTTGGGTGTTCTGTAAATTCTAGGGCTAAGCCTAGTATTAGAACCGTTATAAGGCACTTGTGAAGTATTTGTTTTATGGTTATTAAACTGGAGTCATTGGGGAAAATTACTATGCAAGGGGGAATTCTCCTCTCCAGTATATGATGTTTAGCTCCATCTTGATCAAGAACAGAAACATAATTTGACCTTTTGTACCAATTATTATCATATGGTGGTAAATGGCTATAATGAACAGTTTTAGAGACTCCATCAGAGTTCAGTAGTTAGTGCCATGATTAATGAGTAATCTCTTCTTAATCACAGAAAGTGGAGGTGGGGTCGGGGTGCAACACATAGGCACCATTTTATTATTATCATTATCATTTCTTACTTTCTTAGTTGTTTTCATATTTTTATACCAGTTTTTATAAAGGGGAGTTAAAATTATTAACTGACTGAATGAAATAATAAAAAAACATGTATAAGAAAGTTATTTCTAAGCAAATCATCAATGGTTAAATCTGAGTAATTACTTTATAAAAATATGCATCCCTTATACCCAGAATCAAATTCCAAGAAAATAAGGAGCCATAGAGATATGATTTAAATATTGATACCAGTGATTCCCTTCTATCCATGAGGATGATAATACCTTGGCTTTTGAAATGCTGTAGAAAATGAAACCATTTTTTGTACTCATTTCATAGTCTCTTTTTTCTCCATAGGCTAAATAATTGAGACATTTCACCTGTGTACAAAAAATCTGAATCATTAATTCATAGAAACTTATACTATGTAATATGACATCATCTCACTGGCATAGAGACATTTATATACATATTCCCCTTTCTCTTTATTATCTACTAACTTATTTAGATTTGGAATCCTTCCTTGTTTTACCCAATATGGCTTAAGGCATCCCCAATCATCAAAGAAATCTCCTAGAAACCACAACAATTTACATACATTAGAAATTATTGATTTGGTTACCTAAATCATTCTTGACAGGTTCTATTTTCCTCTATTTTACATTCCATCCTTCCCTACCCATTATCTGTGACTTCAATAACAACATAGACTGCACTCTAGAGTTCTTTTCATAGTAATTAGTTTCAACTAAATGCAAAATCTCCCATATATATGTAATTTTCCCCAAATGGATGGGGGTCAACAAATAGATCTGGGAAAAAGAAAAACTATGGATCAGAATCTGGCTTGTTATTCAGGATTCAACTTGATATCACTTCTTGCAAAAAATGCTTCTTGAAATTAATCAATTTCTTGTGAGGTTGAACTATTTTCTGCTCTTGCATGCTTTCATAAGACTCTATGCTTACTTGAATTAGCATATATATAGTATGCTTATTAGCTTATAAACTAACTCTGAGTGCAGGGGGGGAAGGGATCTTATTTATTTTTTAATTCCCAGTATCCTCCATAGTATCTGGCATATAGTACTCTCCATTTTTGTGGTTTTAGAATAACATTGTAACCATGGGAAAATGAGAGATACTTTTGATAGCATAAGTAAACAAACAATAAATTTTCTATCATTAAAATAATTTTATTTCAAAATTCACTTTTGTTTTAACATTAGGATATATACCAAAACTCTATAAACCAGTACTTTCATTTTTATAATGATAATAAAATATTACAACCACAGAACTACTTTGCATTATTGGAATACTTCTTCTTTATTAATCCCCAAGTGTTTTACAGCCAATGATATAACACTCAAATTACAGTGTTTTGAGGGACAAATAACTTACTAACAATTCCTTACAGCTCATTAGCATCTAGCACAGAATATTGTAGGGAAGAAGACTTTGAGACTGTGTAAACCAACTGGCTCTTCTAACAAATGAGACTATAAAACTCCAGAGAAGTGACATAACCCACTAAGGTCTTACAGTTGGCTAATTATAGTGTCAAAGCCAAAACTTATATTTCAAATATAAAGGATGGGCTATGAATCTCCAACTGCCCGCCATACCTCCACCTCTGTCTGAGGCAAGTGATTACAGAAAGAAGATCTGCATAAAGTAGAATGTCCTATGACATGAAATCTACTACCTGTCTACAACAAAATGCACTAGGGAGTGCCCTATTAGCCAAAAGCAGGATTTGGTAAGCTAAGTAGTTCCATGCCTGTGAGAGGTACATAGTGCTTAGAAAGCATAATACAGAGCTTAAGAAAGATTTCCCTGAATAAGTGAAGTAAATCTGATGAATGAACAATTAGTAGTATTAAGAGGCGAGGGAAGACCATTCCAGATAGAAAGAATAATATTTTCAAGGACCCTTGGGTAGGAGAATGATAGGCTATTTCAAGTGACTGAAAGATGGACGGTACAGCTAGAATGGTGTGAGGAGGGGTGTGAGGAAGGCTTCTAGTCCTTCTTAGTTGGTAGAGCTAGGAAATATGTGTATGTATACTAATCCGCACATACATACATTTACATTTATTTCTGTATCTTCTAACTGTATGTACATATATTTGTAAAATGTGTGTTCATACTAATACCACAGTTCCAAACACCACAAGGTGCATTCTAGCTTTCCCACTTTCCCTATCTACAACTTTCTTCTCTGACACTGAGAGTGCTCTCATTATTTACAGTACATTTACTTATTTTTTTTTGACCCCAGTATTTACTTAAAATAGTTTTAGAATTTCTAATCCATATGGCTGTGGATTAAAAAAAAATACTAGAGTATAGTAATTGTGTACAGTTCTTTTGACTTTTGCCTTATGATATGCAGGCAAAATATTGTTTTCCAAATTTAAGTTAGTTCTTCTCTGACTTTATCTCTTTAATGTGATTTTATTAATCATTAGAAGATTTCTTTGTTATAGTTTGTATGTCATTTTTAATTTTTCCCTCATCCTTGTCATTTACTTTTTAAAATATGCATACTAGAAAATCAATCTTTGGGGTATATGGCCCCATTTGTTTGGGGAACTCAGTGTCCACTACCACAGTCAGGATACTGAAAATTTCCATCATCTTCAACTTCTCTCATGTTCTCATTTATAGCCAACTCCTCTCCCCAGTGCCATCAGATGAGTGGTTGTAACTCAGGAAGGGTACACTGGAGCTCTATAGCACAAACTGACACTGCAATCCACAGGCAGAATGTTTTCTCCAGAAAGCTACAGCTTTGCTCTTAAAACTTTCCAACTGACTGAATCATGTCCACTCTTACTAGGATCATCTCCCTTACTTAAAGTAAACTGATTACAGACTTTGATCATAGGTACAAAATACCTTCACAGCAACATCTAGATAATATTTAATTGAATAACTGGAGTCTAGCCAATCAAATTGAAACAAAGAACAAATCATCATAGGCATATTATTTTGGGGAATTTGAAGCAAATGAAAAAGGTGGTGCAGGAAATGTTTGCCTATGAGTATCTACTCTCATCTTCCTTATTAATAAAAATGCAACTAAAATATTATATTTTCTCAGCCTACATTATAGTTAGTGTGTCCATGTGGCAGGATTTAGACCAATAAGATATAAAAGGAGATCATGTGGATCACATTCTGACAAGTTTTAAAAGAAGACAGGCTTCTTTGCCACACATATTCACTTTGCCTTCAGTTCTGTATACTTTATACAGCCTGGACATGGATATAATTGTAGGATCCTTTATCGCATCCATTCTGTATGTATAAGGAATGGGATATACGATGATAAATCTAAAAAGAGCATGTGTTTCTGATAAATCAAGGAATATCCATATCATTCTTGGACTATCTAATTTTGGACTTCACTTAGAGGATAAACTTTAATTTTGTTTAAGTCACTGTTATTTTGGTTTTCAGTTACAAAGCTAAATGATGCTCATATATTTGTCTTTAGGCTAAAATTAAAATCACATACACCTAGCTAACCTTACTTTTCAAATACCATGACATAAATATTGAAATTGCTATGTACTTTAAAATCTATTGGAACTTTACTTTCACTCTTTAAATAGTATAAAGAATAAATATTATAAAGAAAGCATTATTCAAGAAAAAAAATTGTATCTTGATAGAATTCTGAAAAACCTAACTAAGTATATAATTGGACCAAGATTTGGTAGATGATTTTTAAGACATAATTAATTGTTTTCATGGAATCAGAAATTTGGGTCACTGAGGAATCACAGTGATCATTAGATTGTGCTATTTATTTTACAGGCGAGAAAACTGCTCCCAGACAGATTCAATATTGGGGCCCATGCCACACAGGTCATAAGCATTAGAATTAGATTTAGTGCACATGTTTAGAATTAAAGATCGTTACTTCTATGTACCAGAAGCAATTATCTTAGATTGAAATATAAAAAGATATAAAAAAGATGATACATTTATTCTTTTTAGGAAGGTTGACATCTTCATAGAAAGCCAAACTTCATTCAGCTCTAAAAACTTTATTGTATGTTTGAGCACGAAGTTTGCCACACAGGGATAAAACAAAAGGTAATAATTCATGGATTACACGAAACAACAAGCAAGAATCAGGAAAAAAAAACCCAAACATTACCTTGGATAATTATGACTTGACGTGACTTCAATAGTCAGATCTATTGGTATGTTTCCTTAAGGCAGATTTTGAAGAAATTACCCACAGTTACTTATTATGCCTTTTTAACCTCTGTACTAAGCTCTTTGGGTCTAAGCTTGGATACCGCCCACCCCAAGGAATCGCAGCATCTCTAGAAGAAAGACAATTCCCCATGATTTAGGGAAGCTGTAATGACTCTAATGACACAAGAAAACAAATAAGATTGTAGTGCACCAAATGATTCCCCAAAGAGTAAATGAACTGGTTAGAATAATTCAATGTTCTATTTCTTATGTCCATATTATTTTTTTGTATATCTCATATACTCCAATAAAAGAGGCAGGGTTAAATTATTGAGTCACAGATTGTTTTAATAATAAAAACATAAGGTAGTCTAAGCTTCAAACTTACAAATAGGAAATTATGATCTAAAATTATAAAATGTCTTTTCAGACACTAGAGGAAGTGAGAGTGAAAGGAGAGTGTGTGTTTACTAATAAACTGACATCTGTATTCCCAGCTTAATTATCCTTCTATTAAACCACAGGACTTATGAATGGCTACTATCAATCTACCTGCCTTATAATATGTGTCAAAATTTGTATGATAAAATCTATACCTCAAAGAAAAAAGAATGAGGGTAGCTTTCAAAGTGAAATAATGATTTTACATGAATTCTATTTTCTCGAAAGCTTAAGCTGTATCTGTAAACTTTAAATATCTTTATGAAACTCTACTAATTCGTTTCCTGAGTTGTGCTACTAGATTCAGTCTGGAGCTATGATTTAAAAAATAATTTTATTAAAATATTTCCATATGTGTTTGGGTGCTTCGAAACATAGGTATACTTGAAAACCACTTGGCTTTCCTAATTTTAGTTGTCTGTCAGTATTCTTGTTCCCTTGATGAGTGTCAAACTCTCATTTGTTTTTCCTCAATTCTGAGTTCAGTTTCATCTTCAACTATTTTGGATCAAAATATTCTTTTATCAGACAGGTGTCTCAAAGTCCAGTGGGATCGATGAGAGTTCACTAAAGAAGTCCCAGGAGACAGTTGTGACACCATTTGAGATTGGTCTGATCTGCAGAAAGAATATTTTCCTCCTCCTAGTAATCACCAGTCTCATTGCCGTGGCTTATGGTACATAGGTAGGATTCAGAAACTTTCGACAAAAAGACTCATGATTGACTACAAGCAATAGTTAAAAGAACACATTTTCTTGTTTGTCTCAGTTTTCATGGCAGATCCATATTTCCTGGAGATCAGCAACTATTTTAAACCTCAGTTCAATAAAATGAGAGCAAAATATTTATTTTCCTATGAAAATTTTTCTTGAATTGAAAAATCATTTCATTATGATGGTTAGTTTATTTTTCTATGAAAGAAAATATCTGGCTTTACTGCACCATTTTGTAGAAGAGGTGCTAAATATTTTATACATAACAATATGCTTTTTATTTAAATAACATTTATTGCTTACTATATGTCAGACACTGTTGTAAATCTTTCAAATATTTTTTCAAAGTGCACAATAAATCAATATGGTAGGTATTATCATTCACCCTCTTTTTTCCTGAAAAAAAAAAAAGGTTAAATAAATATGGTTACTGAGGTCCTATTTATGTATACTATTATTGTCTTAACATAAAACCTCTGATTAAAAAAAGTGAAATACTTGAAATAGATCCATTGGCAAATGGCTAGAAAAATAAGTGTTCCCTTTAAGTTTGAAGAGTCTGACATATTTTTGAGGAATTTTTAGCATATCAAAAATAATCTTCCTTTCTTAGCTTAATTGGTGCTTATACTTCAAGGTAGAGCTATTTTATCTGAATAATAATGGGCAAAATAAGATGTATCTTACTGCTCCCTGGTGAACATGGAGTGTTTTTCTTATACGGAATGCAGATACCTACATGCACAGCAACTAAAAAAGTAATTATAAATTATTTTTAGAAAGAGTTCCTCTTAGATAAGCAGCCATCAAAACATGGGAAAACTGAGAAAAGACTACTAAATAATTGATGTGTCAAAGATAAAATTATAATGGAATTTATAAAATATTTAGACGTGAAAGACAACAAAAAACATTTCATATAGACCCTTTGGATTTTACTAAGAAATATTTAGATGACTTTCTGATCTAAAAAGCATATAATAGAAAAGGCAATAAGTTAATGTTAAAGAAATATAGATTCAAGTAACACATTCAGAAAACAAATGCTATAGTATACTCTAAAAATATACAGAAATAAAAGTTTAAAAATAGAAATTAATGCAATGAAAAACAAAAAACAGTGAGGATCAACTAAAACTTGAAGACTCCTAAAAAAAAGATATGATTAAGAAAAACATGACATTTAAAAAATAAAAATTTCAGAAGGACACATAAATCCATATAGCATATCATAAAACAATATTCTAAAGTATAGGTACATATACTTAAAAACTTAGATAAAATAGACGATTTAAAAGAAAAATGAAATTTGCCAAAATTGTCTAAAGAAGAAATTAAATGTAAACTAATGTTCATTAAGGAGAACAAATTAGAAGAAAATTACAAAAAATAAACTAACCAGGTCCTGAGAATCTTCAGTCAAGTTTAAACGAAGTTCATGGAAATTCTAATCTATCATTTAAACAAATTATTCCAGATAATCGAGAAAAGTATCTTTCTATAGTACTTTAAGGGATTTTTTATAAACAATAGCAAAATTCTAAATAGAAAATAAAAGAAAGATCAGAGACCAATTGAATGTAAATATTTGCAAAACTTATAAATCAAATAATAGCAAAGTCAAGCAATGTATAAAGTATGTTATTTAAAAAAGAATTATGATAGGCATGTGAATATATTTAAAGCAAGTATATTTATAGTGCAACACCTTAAGAAAAAAAGAGAAACCTATTATCATCTCAATAGGTGCAGATTAAGTACTGGATACAACTCAATATCCATCATGTTAAAATGTAGAAAAAAATAAACTATTTCTTAAAACAACTGATATTTTATTGCCCATCTGTAACATAGATAATATACTGAAATGTTATATATTTTGTTTTAAAAGTCAGAAAATATATATCTACTTCTATGTACTTCAATTTACTTCTACTCCACTTCTATTTACCATTGTACAAAAATTCTGACCAAAGCAATAAGACTAGAATTTGTATCAGAAAGTAATTGTGAAATTAGTAGATTATGATTAGATGTCTATATAGAATCTCAAGAGAACATAAAGACAAATGGTTAGAATTAATAAAAGTGTATTAGCCTGCTGGATATAAGATTTACATAAAAGATAAGTTCCTATGTATGCAAAAATAAAAACTAGAAATAATAATTGCAAATCTATAATAAAGGTTCCATTCATAATAGAAACACATTTAAAATTACCTAGGCATAATCTTTAAAAAATACATGTGAAACTTAGATGAAGATAAAGCAAAATATTATTTAGGCCCAAAATGACAGACTACAAATTGGCTAATCATACTCACAAATGGGAAGACCTATTACGTGGAATTTGACAGACTGTCCAAAAATTCATACAGAAAGATAAAGAGCCAAGACAATAATGAAAAATTTTATGGAAGGTAGCTATTCTATGTATTTGGACTGTTAATAACGCCATGTAGTAGTAACTTAAAGGGCACAGGACACAAGTAGTCAAATTAAAAACATAATGCTAGAAAGAAGTCTACACATGTATGTAGCTACTTATATCACAGCAGTGGCATTAGTATATTGAAGAATGGACTATACAAATTGGAATATATAAAGTGACTATCCAATATATTATTTTAGGATAGTTTGTTATCCATAAGCAAACTACCTCAAACATATTCTAAATATTTATATGTGGCAAATTTCCTAAACCACTCTATAGCTAAAGGTTAGGTTTATAAGCCTTTTTCTAGATATAGTCATAGAAATTCATACTAGAAGCCATTTAGAATTTTCAAAAGTTCTTATCCTGAGTAGCAATGGGATGAAATTTAAACATTAATGCTCTATTGATAATTCATCAAATTGACAAAATAATATTTTAGATTTCTAATGTAAAACAAAGAGGTCAACAGAATTTTTGAGAGGGAAATATAGAATATGTGTGTACACACACACACACACACATATATATAATGTGATATATATGAGTGATGTATATCTGAAGAAAATTGTGTATGAATAAAAAAGTAGCTACTATAGTTTCACTTTGAAATTTCTAAATCATTTCCTCATTTAATTTAATATGTAATGACAGATTTTACTTTGTTTCATTTATTTATTTATTTACTTACTTACTTACACCTACAGCACCTGGTCTTCCTAGGTGGTCTCCCATCCAAGTACTGACCAGGCCCAACCCTGCTTAGCTTCCAAGATCAGACAGGATCGACTTTGTTTTAAAATGCATAATATGTGCGTGATAACGTAACTATCTAACTGGGATGCATATACTAATTTAAATATATTTAAATAAAACATAAGCACCTCGTCGTGGTATTTAAATACTTGCCATTTTTTATTTAAATTATGGCATAGTTTGATGCATGAAGGTGAAAATGTAATCAATTACAGATAACACCTTTATTCTGTCATTTTATTTTCCAGTCTTACCACTGAGAACTTCACAATTTTAAATGGAGACTGTCTGAAACAATGACATATAGGATGAAATACAAATGTATGTTTCAGTTATAACTTTCTATAAATTTGGAAACTACTTATAATGAAATCATTGATGTGATATCAGCAAGAACAATCGGATATGTCTTTTTATTGAAATAATGTCATTCATGATTAGATCAGTTGAAGAAATTTTGGTTCTATATAGCTCCAAAAATAAAATAATAAAAGCTCGTATTTATTGAATAAGGATTAGCTATGTGGGAAATCCTATTCTTTTCTCTAGTAAGAAAAATCTTTACAAAATTAGGCATTTTGATTTTGAGTGTTGGTGAACATATAAACAAGTAAATATTTTAAAATTTTTGAGTGTGGAAGTTGATATACTTTATTAAAATTCTATATGTCCTTATCATTTGACCCTTCAATTTACTCACAAAAAGTTTATTCTATAAGATTACACAAATGCATAAACATGTTTTTCACAGGATTGTGGAATTATGAGACATTGATAATAAATTAAAATTTATTGGTAAATGATAGGCAAATAAACTATAGTGCTTGTATAAGTAGAAATACTTGTATTAATGTGAAAGGATATTTAAAATGCATTAATTAAAAAAAGTAACAAGAGCAAGAACCTGTTAATAGGATTCCACTTTTATTAAAATGAAATTTAAAAAGTAAAAATCAATTCATAAATAAAATGAATAAAATTAGATTTATTTTGTGTTAAAATTGAGTGAACTGGTAAATAGTGAATGGATTGAGTGAATTGGTATTGGTATAAGATCCCAGATTTTCTCCTTCGCAACCATGATCAATCTAGTGGTCGAGCTTATTCTTAATAATCTTAGTTAATAAAAACCATAGTTTATGGAAATCAACACATGATGCTAGTGGCATAGAGTGAAAAAAGATATTTTCTAGATCACTGAATTGCCTCTTTTATAGTATGTGTGAAATATACTATATATTTTTTCTGAATAATCAGGTCTGTACTTTGTAAAAACATAAATAACACAAGGATACATGGTATAGAAAGTGAAAACTTCTAAATCCTACATTTCAGATATAGTTATTGTTAACAATAAAAATTCACATGCAAAGAATAAAGATTACCTAAAATCTCTAAAATACAGGATTTCAATTTCATTCTTAAAATCTATAGATTTTGAAATACACAAAGGATTTTTTTTACATCATTCTGATTAGTTCATTTTGATTAGCAAATATGGAAATAATGGCATCTTAAAGAAGAAGTTGTACTGATTCATAAGCAAATTACAGTGCAATATAAAATGCACTGGAAGAAAGCTGGAGATGTTTTAAATGCACAACCT
>NW_006434709.1:15378060-15381457 GCF_000325575.1 Pteropus alecto
TTAGAGCTCTATCACCAGTATCTTTTTGTATTGCTCTTTCACAAAATTAAAAATAAGCACGTATACCAGAGCTGCTTGCCACAAAAAGGACATCTCCAGCCTACTAGGTCATTGCACTTATAGCAAGTTGTACAGCTGACAGACATGCCTTCGTTAATGCCTACTCCAGTGGCTCAGAACTCTACTTCTGTCTTCATCCTTTCAGTAACCGCACTATAATGAATTTGTGTGTGTTATGGGTTGAATTGCATTCCTTCAAAATCCCTGTTGAATGTGACTTTATTTGGAAATGGGATTGTTGCAGATGTAGTTAACATGAGGTCATTAGGGTGGGCCCTCACTCAATATGACTGGTGTCCTTATAAAAATGAGAAAGTTGTTGACAGACATAGGCACACAAGGAGTATGTCACATGAAGATAAAGGCAGAGACCAGAGGGATGATTCTATAACCAAGGAATGCCAAGGATTGCCAATAAAACACTAGAAGCTAGGCAAGAGGCACGAAATAGATTCTTTCTCACAGTCCTCAGATGGAAGCAACCTTGCCAACACTTTGATTTCAGACTTCCAGTCTCTAGAACTTTGAGACAATACATTTCTCTTGTTTAAGCCATTCAATTTGTGGTACTTTGTTACAGCAACTCTAGTAAACTGAGACAGTGTGTTTTTAATACCTATTCAATCTCTAAACAGCCTGCCTAGGGAATTCAAGTTACCCTGTCAGTACTAATGAGTCTACATTTTAATATATTGGTTCCTAACTTGCATAATATTTGAGCTGCCTGCTCTAGTACAAATTTTCTTATAAGGATTGTTACTTCTAGACTGTGACTTTGAAAAAACTAGAATTCTTTATTCCATTTATTATAAAAATATCAAACACACAGTAAGTTGAAAGAATTATTTGCTGAACACCATTATACTATAGTCCACTATTGTTAATATCCTGCTATATTTATTTCATTGCATTCCTTTTCATCTGTCCATCAATTTATCTTAACTATTTGGATGCATGTCAAAGTAAATTGGAGATGTCTGTACACTTTAACAGTAAACATTTTATCATACACATCATTAGCTGGAGTCCCATATTAGTTTATAGTTATTTTCTAGAAAAAAATTAAATAGAGTTTAGTGCACAAACTCCAGTGCACAATTAGATGAACTTTGGTAAGTACAAGAATACCTCAGAAATATTGAGTTAGGTTCCAGACCACAGCCATAAAATGAATATCACAATAAAATGAGTCACACAATTTTTGTTTCCCAGTGCATATAAACATTATTTGCACTATACTGTAGTCTATTAAGTATAAAATAAAATAGCATTATGTCTAAAAAACAATGGTCATACTTTAATTTAAAAAAATACTTTGTTGCTTAAAAATGCTAATCATCATTTGAGCCTGTTGGGAAAATGGCACCGATAGACTTGCTTGATGCAGGGTTGCCACAAATTTTCAAATTTGTAAAAAATTCAATATCTGTGAAGCACAACAAAATGAAGTGCAGTAAAACAAGGTATGTCTGTATGTACTCCTGTGTAACACAAATCTCTATCAAGATACAGAATATTATCATCATTTCAGAAAGTTCTACAATGTCTTATATTAATTTTAACCACTCAGATACCAGAGTCTATGACTACTCTGATTTGTTTTTTCATAGAATAGCTTTGCCAGTTTAGGCAATGAAAACTGCTCATGAAAACATACAGTGTGTATTCTTTTGTGCAGACATTTTATTTAGCATACTGTTTTTCAGATTCACTTGTGTTATTTTATTAGCAGTCATACTTTCCTTTTTATTGACAAGTAGTATTAAATTATACAATACCAGTTTCTTTATTCATTCATCTACTGATGAATGAGGGGGCTGTTTCCATTTTTTGACTCTTATAAATAAATCTATAAAAATTCTAAGATTTTTTTTGGAGTGTGTGTATTTGTACGTGTGAGAATATTCATCAGTGTGTGTGTATTTGTGAATGTGCGTATGAGTATTTCAATTTTCTTCAAGAAATACCCAGGAGTAAAACTGCTGAATCTCAGGGCAGTTGTTTACTTACATACATTTATCCATACTAAAAAAATGTGGGACTTTTCCCAAAGCTGCTTATGCAGCATTTGACATTCTCACCAATCGTACATGAGAATTCATTTTGTTCTATATCCTTGCCCACATTTGATAACCCCTTGATTTTAATACGTCATTCTTTTGCTTGTGAAGTAGCATGTTGTGGTTTGAATTGCCTTTTCTCTCATGTCTAATAATGTAAACACATTTTCATGTGCTTATTAATCATTTGGATCTCTTGTGTTGTAAAGTTTCTGTTCAAATATTTTACATTTTTTCAAAAATGACCTTTGTTTTATTATTTCTATCATCTATCCACCCATGTATCCAATGAACACAAATATTTTGTTAAATTCATGTTTTGTAATTATCTTCTAATCTGTGTCTTTTAAATGCCAATTAATTTTGATAACTATTTTATCATGTTTCCTTTATTTTACTTTCTGTGTTCTAAGAAATTTTATACCCAGATTATAAACATAGTCTACTGTGTTTTTTCCTAGAAGTTTTCTAATTTCAGTTTTTTTAATTTTAAAAATTTATTTATTTATTTATTTATGGTGACATTAGTTAACAAAATCCAATACGTTTCAGCGGTACTCTTTAACAGTAAGGTATATATATAAACGCTGTGTATTTACCTCCCATAGTTAGATTTCTTTCTGTCACCACATATTTGATCTCTTTTACCCCTTCTACCTCCCACCTCCCCATCCTCCCCTTCCCTCTGGTAACCACTAGTCTATAGCCCATGTCCCTGACTCTCTGTTTGTTTGTCCTATTAATTTTTGCTTTTAGGTTTATATCCCACATATAAGTGATATCATGTGATTTTCATCTTTTTCTGTCTGGCTTATTTCATGATTATCTCGAGGTCTATCTATGTTGTCGCAAATGGCAGTATTTCATCTCTTCTTATGGCTGAGTAATATTTCATTGTATATATGTATCACAGCTTCTTTAGCCAATCATCTATTGTAGGACACGTAGGTTGCTTCCATGTCCTGGCCACTGTGAATAGTGCTGCTATGAACATGGGTGTGCAGATATCTTATCGGATATGGGTTTTCAAGTCTTTGGGGTAAATACCCAGTAGAGGGATTGCTGGATCATATAATAGATCAATTCTTGTTTTTTTGATGAATCTCCATACTGTTTTCCATAGTGGCTGTACCAATTTGCAGTCCCATCTGCAGTGTATGAGGGTTCCTTTTTCTCCGCATCCTCTCCAGCATCTGTTATTACTTGTTCTGTTGATTATAGCTATTCTAACAGGTGTGAGATGGTATCTCATTGTGGTTTTGATTTGCATTTCCCTA
>NW_006434709.1:15381804-15395821 GCF_000325575.1 Pteropus alecto
CCATTTTGAGTTAATTTTGGTGTGTGGTGATAGACAACAGTCTAGTTTCATTCTTTTGTGGGTGCCTTTCCAGTTTTCCCAGCACCATTTATTGAAGAAGCTTTCCTTTCTCCACTGTGTGTTTTTGGCTTTTTTGTAGGAAATTATTTGACCATGTAAATATGGGTTTATTTCTGAACTGTCAATTCTTTTTCACTGGTCTGTGTGTCTGTTTTTCTGCCAATACCATGCCATTTCGTTTAATAAATGTGTTTTTAAGAAATGGCATAGAAAGACCCTGTATACCTTTTACTCAATCCCCCCAAATTGTCTGTCTTACAAAACGACAGTATATTATTGCATATATAGTATTGACATTGGCACAGTCAAGATGCGGAATAGTTCATCATGACAGGGTTACTCATGTCGCTCTTTTATAATCACACACACTTCCTTTTTATCCCCACACTCTCCTTACCTTATGACAACTTATCTGTTCTCAGTTACTATACTTTATCATTTTTATCATTTTAAGAATTATGCAGTATGTAAACATTGGTAGTTGTCTTTTTTCACTCAGTGTAATTCTCTGGAGATTGGCTGTGTCCACTCATTTATTGCTGAATAGTATTTGATGCTATGGATGTACTAGTCTGTTTTACCAACTACCCATAAAAGGACATTAGAGTTGTTTCTAATTGTTAACTAAAATGAGTAAAGCACCTATAAACAGGGTTTTGTATGAGCATAGTTTTTTTGTTTGTTTGTTTGTTTTTTAATTTTTCTGGGATAAATGTCCACAAGTGTAATTGCTTGGTTGTGTAGTAGGTTGCATGTTTTCCAGAGACATTATTTTATGCTTCTATTGAAATATGTATTCTAGACACTATTCTTTTGGTAGATATGTACTTTCCAGTTTGCAGTTTGTTTTTACAGCTCTTTGTGGGGTCTTGAACACAGCAAAATATTTAAATATTGACAAAGTCAAATTTAGCAATTTTCCCTTTATGGATCATGCTTTTGATGTCAAGTCTAAGGATTATATTTACAAAAATAGTTTCAGAATGTTTGTAATATAATTCTCTGAGAAAATTTAAGATAAAAATTCTGCTTAGCCTGAGTACTGAGAAACAAAATTTCCATTAATTCATTTGCTCACACTATAGATTAAATTTGTCATATTTAGACTTCAGAGAGGAAATTGACAGGACTATTCTTCTTCAGTTACAATTCTATATTACTTTTCTCTAAAGATCAGCATCACTTTTTTTGTATTATTAAAGACATTAATCTAAAAATACCTGAAATGACCCTAACAATTGACTTGCTAGTGTGGTTTTCTCAGCTGACTGATCATGTTAATTAGATTGGTGAACTACAGAAAATATCCTTAGTTTTAATATGTACTCTGAATTGACAGTTTGGAACCTCTAGACAATCAGTTTGCTATAAGAGAAGATGGGACATTTTCAGAGTCAAAGTTAAAGTAACTAATGTAAAATCGAATAGATTATAGAATAAAATATTCTCACCCATGTAATGCTTTAAGGACCTTGATATTGTTCCTAGAAAGACCTTTAAATGGAGTGCAATATCATGAGAACACTTACTCTGTATACCTAAATCTCAAAGTTGCATCTTGTTTTATTTTTTTTAAGAAATAGAACAAAGTATATAAGCTGGTTGGACTTTACTGAATAAATTCATACCATTTAGCTAGTTGGCTAAAAGACTGTCCCTTACCAATTAATTAACTAATCTAAAGATTTCAGACACATCTTACTAGAATACTTTCTACTATGTGATTTAGATTGAGAAAAAAATGAAAGAAAACCAGAGCTTTTTTTCTCCTTTTGATAGTTATGGGGTGTTGCATTTTCTAAGCTTTAGTTATATGAACAATTAGTTTCTTAAAATAAGTTATTTGTATACGGTGCTAGATGAAAATTATCACTGTATTGCTAATTCAAGAATTTTGATTCATTTCAACTTTTGAAGAAAGTTCACATGAAAGGCCTATGATGAGCTCTTATTAGAACAAGAATTTTATTTGCTTTGGAAGCTTCTCTGACATCAAAAATCCCTTTTTAAGTTCTTACTCTGAGGAAGCTGTGTTGTAATGATAAATACTATGACACTGAATTTGAATTAGAGATTAGCATAAAAAGATCATAAAGAGGAGGAGTGGTTAGTACTTACAAAAATCTTGCCTTTCCAATTAATTAATTGCACAGTTTATTAGCCAAACAGCTAAATATAGTACGAATTTATTCAGTAAAGTCCTACCAGTTTATATACTTTGTTGTATTTCTTAAAAAGTAAAACAGGATGCAACTTTCAGATTTAGGTATATATGTCAGAAATGTTTATATGTCTCTAAAATCCAGTATTTTAGGTTAGTATTTTTATTTTCTTTGTTCAATTAGACAATTTCAGAAGGAGCCTATAAATATATAGTAAGAGTAGTTTCAGTTCTAGATAACCTCTAAATATATAATCATATTCTCACTTATCAAACTTTATAAAATATTCAACATGGTACCCTCCAATCCTCAGATAGTGACTCCTTGGAGCTGTTTCTAAGAGGGAAAATATTTGAAGTATCACAGCATTCTTTTTCACATCTGTAGATTCTGATATATCATTTTGAGGCTCCATAGCAATAACCACTGTCATAAAACCAAAAACTACCTAAAGATTAAAATCATAAAAAAAGTCTTGGAAATAGTGAGAATAACTTAGAAACGATCTTCACTATCATTCTTGTTTTGTACAAAATAAATCTGAGGTTCAGAAAAGTGATTTCCTCAAGATCATATATCTAATAATAGCCAGGAAACAATGAATGCTTAATAGATATTCACTGTAGTTAAGCCCTTTACATGGATTGTTCCATTTAATCATCTCAACAAAGTTGTGAGGTATGTGTTATTGCTATCCTCATTTTATAGATGCATCTTGTTGAGGATAAGAAAGTTTTTTAAGTATGGAAAACTCTAGCACTACAAATCAAGTTTGTTGCTTTCTGGAACCTTATTTTTTATATCACATTTTAGTACATGATTAATCCTCTATTTAGATAAACTTAAGATAAAAACCTAAATTGTATTTTTATCAAGTTTTATTTTTAATTTAAGGACATTTGGAGAATACTAAGCCTTGAGCTAACAAATTTGACAGCTTGCAGCCACTGTAAATAATTTAGGGCACATTATAAGGTTAGAAACATCAGAAACACTCAAATTATGACATGAGTATCCATCTACTTCTATATACACAGTCAGCTAAATCATATTTCATTGATTCTTATATGTGCTTTTTTCCATTTTTTAAAAAACTTTATAAAATCAAGATGCTTCTTAAAATTGAAAGCATCTTGTAAGTGATACTGGTCAAGAGGCAGATATTACCATTACTGTTGAATGACATATGTAAACTTGATCTGTTGCACATGAAGTGACTGGACATCTGAAACATATATTTTTTTAAGTTTAAAAATTAAAGACCATTTGTGGAAAAATGTGAATGTTGGTTGTTCTCTGAATATCTTTCTTGATACTTTCTTTTGAGTTCAAGAAAATCTCACCATCTAAACCTGCAGAATAGTGGTAGTATGCACTCTTTGAAAAAATGCTACATCTGAAATGTATGGACAACAAAGATTTTGATCTTGCATACAAACTCTTTGGACATTGTTAACTCTAAATTAAAAAAAAAAGAAGCAGCATCAAATCCGGCCTATTAAGAAATTACAAACACCTCAATTTGTTACCCTAATAATTTCCTTTTTACTATATGAACATACATAATGTATAATTAAACATCAATGTATTAAATTTGTCTACAGGAGCAAGAACATATGATCCACAGCTTGTGCAGGGGTTGGAGGTGGGGTGGGAATCAATCAATTTAAAGGAATACAGAAGTGCCAGAAATGTACAGGTATTGCAAATCTTATGAATATATTCATAATGTAAAGGAAAATATCATAATAAAGAAATGGAAGTTAAAGACAAAAATCAAAAATTTAGAGATAAATTATATACTATCTGAAATGAAAAACAGACTGGATGGGATTAACAGCAGATTATACATTAAAGAAGAACAGATTAACATGAAGACATAGGCCTATAAACTATTAAAACTGAGCCAAGGAGAGAAAAATTAGTGGAAACAATTTAAATAGAATCGATGACCTGTGGAACAGTATCAAGCAGTCTAACACGGGTGGTGATAGGGAAATACCTGAAAAAGAAGAGCTGAAGTTTTCCAAATTTGATAAAGTTTTAAATCACAAGATCCAAGATGTTAAATAAATCCCAAGCCCAAGGAACATAAAATAAATCTTATCAGGACAAATCATAATCCATTTACTGAAAAACAGTGATAAAAGAAAAATTCTTAAAAGTAGCTAGAGGGGCAGAAACATCTCTCAAAGAGAAGAAAGTTTAAAGGAGCCTTCTCTTTAGAAACTATGTAAGATGGAAGGCAATGGAACGATATCTTAAAATTCTAGAAGAAAAATTAATACTCTCAACCTATAATTCTTTAACCAGTGAAAATAACTTAGAAATCAATGCAAAATCAAGACTCTTAAAACAACCAGAAGCTGAATTAATCATCGTAAGAACTTCATATTAAGAAATGTTAAAGAAATTTTTTTTTCCAGAAAAAAGGAGCAATACCCGATGGAAATTCGCATCTGCACCAACTAATGATTCATGCCAGAAGTAGTAAATATGTATGTACACATAAAAGATAATTTTTCTTGTTTCTTTATTCTCCCTAAATTATTACTTGTAAAACAAAAATAGTAACAACAAATAGGAATTTTCAAAAAGTATTAGGATACTCTGAAACCATACTGTTTCTACATGTATCTTATCTTAGTGCCTTTTAGCTCTCTAACTTTTAAAAAAGTTCGCACCTTTTGAAATGTATCCACCTAAGCAATTATGTTTTTTGCTTATGTACAATACATGTACTTCACATCTCATACTTTTGCCAGCTCCCTTGTTTAGTATCCAGCAATGAAGGATACTGCAATAGTCCTCAACTGTGTGTGTGTGCACATGTATGTGTGTGTATGTGCCGTGTGTTGAGTGTGTGAGCGTATAAAATTGGGAATTCTTTTTTCGTGTGTGAGTTGAAAGCCATAGTAAATGCAATGTATTGATTTAACCTAACATTTCTTTCTTCTATGAGAATATTTACCTTAATTGCATGGTTGTCTACAGTCTTTAAGACACAGCCCTTAATAACTCACTGCAATAACTAAACCAGACTCACTCCCATGTAATACATGGATGAATCTTAGAAACTATGTTATATGAAATAAGCCAAAAACTAAAATAATATTATGTTTGATTTAGATTATATAAAATCTGGAAAAAGCAAATCTGTAGTGACAAAAGCTGACCGGTGGTTGGTAGGGGCCAAAAGTGATGAAAAAAAAAAAATGACTATAAATAATTGACTTTTTGCATGATGGGAATATCCTATATTTTGTATGTGATAGCAGTTATACATTTGTAGATATTTGTCAAACCTACAGAATTATAAACTAAAAATGTGAAGTTTGTTATATGCAAATTATACCTCAATAAAACTGACTCCCTAGCAACCCCTATTCCCAAATAAAATTGTTTTTGTTCTAGTCCTTAAACCTCATTTCTGGAGATAAATTGTCTAGAGTTTTAGTCAGACTAAGGCAAGAGCTGTGTCTTGCCTATGAATTCTATGGCTAACTTTTGATTCACACTTATTTATTATTCATGTTCCTGAGTATATCATCTGCAAATTTAGTAAAATTTTTGAGCTGCTTCTCCTTTAACAGAATATTTTTTGTTTGTTCATTTTTGACATCATTCAGGGTGTTATTGAAATCTCTACATCTGGTTATTTGGTGTCTATATTTGGTAAGTACAGTGCCAACTACGAACAAAGCTGATATATACCAAATATTTCTTAGGTACCAGCCACTGCTTAAAACTCTTTATATGTATTAATTATTTGTTGATTACAACAACCTTGGCGACTATATTATTCTCATTTTATGCAGGAGGAAACAGACACAAAGAGTAGCGTAACCTGCCCAGGCTCACAGAGCTAGTAAATGTTGAAGCTGGGGTAATTGTCTGTCATTAGGTAAGTAGAGGGCAGATTCATCAGTCAATTGTTGGGTCTCATATTCCAAAAACACTGTTTTATTCTCCTTCTGAATTTTACTAAATGCCAAACAACATGGACCTTTATAGTAGACACTTTTAATCTTGTAAATATATAAAAATTCAACTTTCTCTTAATATTTTGACCAGATTTATTAGCCAAACAAAGGACACCAAGCTACACACCCTTTATCCACTTAAGAATGCACTCGTTGTTAGAAATTGGCTTTTACCAATATTATAATTAATTTAGCTCTAGGAATGACTTTACAGTCAATTTTTTTATTAAATTATGATAATTTTAATGCAAGGACATTAAAATACCTTTGGCTAGCATGGCAAAAGTGTATTTTATTCCTTCTTATGTAAAGAAAAGTATTTCTGGATACTTCCTGAGAAAGGATAAAAAGAAAGTATTGGTGAGATAAAGTAGCTCGTTCAACTTTCCTCTAACTTGCTGCATTTCCTCTGCTATAGTGACAGTGACAGTGATGTGATTAGGGAATGACTTCTCTCAGCATTGAGAGTCACCAAGGCCTATCCACTGCTGATTTTACTGGACAGAAAAGCTTATCATATCAAAAATTTGAAGGTATCAACACACCTACATGCATCATTTATTTAATGAAAGAATCCAATATTCTCTTGTCCTCCAGGGAGTCTGAACTATTTGAATTTCATCTCAGCTTTCCACTTCAGTAATTATGGAGGTTCTCAATTAGCATGTTCAATTAAACTTGGTTAAGTGCAGATTTTGTTGTACTAGCCACCTGAATAGTAGTGGCAAGGTTTCTTATTCACTCATAATACCTATCATACTACTAATACATTCTAGTATTAGAGTATTGTATCTCTCAAAACAGAGATGTCACCAATGTTTATATTTCCACTTTTTAAAACTTTTTATTAATGTATCCTCTTATTCTGCCAAAAGTATATGGAGCATTTGTTAGAGCACCTAAAAAATACTGTAATTTGAGCTCCAATATTTAGAAGTGAAAGAAAGCATTGCCTCTACAAATAGAACCTTTATATAGCAGATGGCCCTAGAAAATCCATGAGATTACATGTCCTGTCATCAACTGACATTTTTATCCCTCCTCCAGGACTATTTTCCTTCTACATGAGGTTTGAAACTTTATTTACTCTGTTGGAATTTTTGTTCCCAAGTATTTTAATGTTCTTCTTCCTGTCAAAATTAGATTAGATGCCACAAGCAAATTTTAGTCAAAACAGAGCAAAAAAAAAAAAGAAAGAAAAAGGAAAAAAAGAAAAAGAAAAGAAAAAAATGAACAAACAAAACAAAATAAAACAGACTCATAGAAACAAAGAACAAATTAATGGTTGCCAGAGAGGAGGAGGGTGGAGGAATGAATGAAAAAGATGAAGGTGAATATAGTCAATAACAGTGTGAGAACTTTGCATGGTGGCAGATAGTTACTAGAACTAGCGTGGTGATCACATTATAGGATATATAAATGTTGAATCACTGTGTTTTACACCTGAAACTAATATAATATTGTCACAGAGAACTCATGACAAGGCTGCACCAGCACACACAGGGGATTGACTGATCATCAATAGCTATAGCTTGTTTTTCCATTTCATACGGAAAATAGCCAACAAATGTATCCAGTTTTAACTGGTATTTACTTTATCCCCAACTCTTACTGTAATCTTTTCATCCCTCCTTTGCTTTTTCAATTGCTATATCAGCCACATGTTTGGCAAAATTGCCCCCAAATAAGACTCTGAAATGATGATTGGAGTATCTATTTACTGGAGAGGTAAGCCCATAATCACAAATTAGATTATGGAAAAAAGTGAGACAGAGAAGGAAAAAAAAAAAAAAAGTTTACTAATGAGTGTGGTAGAGGGTTGCCAGGTAAAATACATGATGTCCACTTAAATTTGAATTTAAGATAAACAGTAAATACCTTTCCATATACATGTATGTGCTAGATTTTGAATGGGCATATTTACAATAAAAATTATTTGCTATTTATCTAAAATTCAAATTCAACTGGGCATCCAGTATTTTTATTTGCTCAATCTAACAATTCTGGTGTTGCACCACCATAACTGGGGATTAACCCTGATAAACCATAAGGAACATATTTCAAAATCATCCTCTTAGAGGACAGTATGATTGACTTCCTTCCCTATTATGTTTAGGGCTGTTCTGACTGCCTAACTCTGTGCTCCCTCCACTCTCCCAACTTCATTCACAGTTATGCCTGCCTGCCTCAGCAAGCTCCTATGTGTGGTACTGGAGAAATCATTCTGTAGAGAAGACAAACACATGAGCTTAAAGGGGAAAAGTGCATCTCTGGCCATGGCTTTATTCCCCTGTGACTATAAACTCCCATTAGAAAGCCCTGTCTACTTGGTTGCAGCCCCTAGTGAGCTTCATCTTCACTATTTCTTCCCTCTTCCTCTTCAGTCAAGGGTTGGTGATGGATTGAATTTCAATACATTTTGGAACTTAGATTTTTCAATGCCATTTGTCTGTTTCTATAATTCTTCACCCCTCTGTAATTATTTACTTATTAAGGTATTTTCAGTTGGCCCATCTGAGGTAAATTTTATTTCCTGCTAAGACCTTGAGTGACAGCCTATAAAATTTGATGTACTTTTCTGAATATGCACGCTTTCTGATCAGCTGATTGGCAGTGAGAAGCAGAGGCTGGTCCTTTACTCCCTTGAGGCTGGCCTCTGTATAGGAAAGTTGCATTCTGGTCTGATAAGTGAGCTCAGCAGGCAAGGTTAAAATAGTAGTGGATTTGTTCAATTCAAGGAGGTATCAACAAGTCCATCTGGCTGCATGCCTAAGTCACATCCTCCAATATTTTTCATCAATAATAAGTTGATTTTTTTTTAATAATCATTTGTCTGAGTCCTGTGTATATCTTTCAACTTATTTAGAAAGCAAGTTGAAAAAGAAATGCATTACATATGAAGCCCTGTAAACTTGCATTTGGGTAAGAAAAACAGGGATGAAGGATTTTCAATGTGCATAAAACATGCTAGTTAAGGCCTTAGGCATTAGAAATTAGGGAACCCACAGATTTTTTATTTTAATGACGTTCACTGACTTATATTGTGCCAGGAGATTTGTTTTACATTTCTGTGGTTTTTAACTGGCATAGTCAGGGCAGAAGGTGTGAGTGTTCAAGCTCTCCTAAGTATTGGCCATGAGGAATTTTTATCTTGTCAAGTCACTACATTTTATGTATGCTTGTCCATGGGCAAATGGTTGCTTTCATATAGGTGAGTTTTTAACAGACATTAGCATTCAGGCTCTTATTTGACCTTGAACTTCAGATTTAGCTAGGTCTGATATTGCAGGTGAGGCTGGAACAGAGATTTGGTCTTTTTTAGACATTGTTGGGAGGTATAGTATTTTCTGATTTTACTCTGTCTCTCAGCCAGATTTTCAGGTAGTATCTTTCAACTGAAAGATAGCTATATATGCTCCATGTGTACATGTGAAAAATTCTAGCTTATTTGTTAATACCAGGTCATGACAGTCAATACTATACCAGCTCTCACAAATAATAATGAATGCTTTTAAAAATAAAGGAATAAGCTGAAGGGGATATAATTTCATAGTATTCTCCTTATTTGTAGGTTTTAAGGATCAGTCCATTTACCATCATGCCCATGGTCTCAGATTGCTCAGACTGACTCTAGATTTGTTAGCTATGTAACTGTTGACACTGGCTTTGGACTTCAGAACCAACACTGTGAGAGACTTTACTCATGAAAAGCTGATAGATTATGTTAATGAACAGAAAAGTGGGTGGTTATTATGTCAAATATCTATCAATCAATCAATCTATCTACTTACTTACCTACCTACCTATCTACCTACCTATATATCTCCTTTTATTGGGTTGATAAACATAAATATTGAGGGCTAAAAGATAAGACTAAAATTATAAAAGACCATTTTCCATTAACCTCTAACTTTAGTAATCAGGCTTGCTAAAGATATCGAAGGAAACTGGTATAATTTGAATAATGATGTTTAGTTTTAGTATCAGAATAGTAGTAATAGAGTAGTGGGAGGAAACAAACAAAGCAGATTAATGAAATGAGCGGTAGAAAGTTAGAAGAAAATCCTTAGAAAAATATTTGTGATTAAAAAAGGATTTAGACATTAAAAATATATATTTAAGGCTAAGCTGGAAAGAGATGAAAGTATGCATATACCTATGTCCAAATATTCTTAACAATAATATTAGAAAAGAAGATGTGTAGATGTTTGATTGCTTGATTATTTGAAAAAAATCAATGACAGGGTCCCTTAACATCTAACAGAGGAAGCTGAGAATACTTTCAAAGGACTTAGAGGCTAGAATAAACAACAAAAACGGAATTAGACCTAAATTTAAAATGAGCAGCAATGATCCACTTCATTCTGTAGGCCTGGAGTAGACAGCTCAAAGTAGTAGTATGTAGGCACTGTACAAGAAATTAGAAATTTATTCTCATGTTAAAAGCAAAAGGCTTTATTATTTTCTTCAAATTCAGTTATATAGTACTTCTACTATATTTTAAAATGTACAGTTATGAATGATACATACCGATAATATAATAGGAATAAAAATGATTGAATTCATTAAATAAATTGTATTTAAGGAAACATTGTTTGTCAATTAATAAAATCTAATCATTTATTTTCAAAATAAATTCAGCAAAATGGAGTAAATTTATTTGTGCTCATTTATAGGATTTAGCACAAGGTTTCTTCATCAGTTTGACACTTATTTTCAAAGGTGAAGAAATAGAATTATACTCTACATATATAACTACTTTTACTTTCAAGATAGTAAATTTGTAAAATCTGTGAAAATATAATATACTCTGGCCTTCCTGAAATAGCACATGCTGGGTGATTAAAATCTCTTTTAAAAATTATTTTTATGAAAAATTTTAGAAAAATTAAGAAGTATAGAAAAATGAAGAAATATTAAGATGCAATTTGAAATCTACTTCTGGGAATTTTGAGCTTAATGGTATTGCATTGTTGTGGCAATGATGACTTTGAGTCAGATAATTTTAATTTGGAGATCAACAAATTTCTTTGTGTGTGAAAAACCCAATATTAATTTTCTTAGGATTTGCAAGCCATAGAGTCTCTGATGTGGGATGTTTCTGTTGAGAAACAGGGCCTTGAAGCTACTTATTCTGTAGTTTTTGCTGACGTTATCCTATTTTAATCACATGGTTTGGGAGGAGGACCCTTAGCTGGCTAACAAATATGTCCACATTAAGCACTTCTGATGAATATTAGTGTGATATAGTTGTTTCAGGAAAAAAAAAAAACTCAAAATGCTTGTGCAATTATTTGAGTTGCAAGCTGAAATAGTCATTCTTTTAAAACATCATTTTAATTGAAAGAATGAATGATCTACACGAATTATAGCATTCAGTCTTGGGTATTTGACAGTTCGGAAAAGAGTGAAATAATCACTGTATTTGTGGCCAATGGTAAAAGGTGAAATTTGAAGTGAAACTTAAAGGTACAGAAAACTTATATTGGCCACCATTAGCTTGATAGGTTCTCAATGAACAAATTCTTTTCTGATTAGATTTATGCTTATATTAGCAAATATTTATGATATATGAAATGTGCTAACATTTGGAAAATTTGTATAACTCAGTGAACAAATACTTTCCAAATGACCAATGCATGATGTTACAAGTCGTGCATTCTTAAAGAAAATCCATACAACATAGATGAATGAATTTTAATACACTGAAGCAGGAGTTCACTTATGTGGTTCTGTATTCCACCTTGCAACTGTCTTTTAAGAAACTACCACTTGTCAATTTCAGGGTAGTATTAAAGAAGAACAATCACAGTTATCTGTAATGGCTATTACAATACTCCTTCCTTTTCCAATTACATGTCTGTGTGAGGCAAGATTTTCTTCACATACATCTATCAAAATAACATATAATGACTGATTGAATGTAGAAGCACATATGAGAATTCTACTGTGTTTTATTGTCAGATAACAAACCAATTTTAAGACATGCAAAAAAAAATAACACACTTCTCACTGATTTTGTGATTTGGGAAAATATATTTATTTTCATAAAAATATTTATGTTAACATGTAATGATTTGTTTTTATTGTTAAAAGAATCAATTATTGCTTTAAAAATTTGTTTTAATTTTTAAATTGGCACATATGGATATAAAACTCATGTGTACGATTAGCTCTTTAGAGTCCGTAATACCTTTGAAGAGCATAAATGTTCTAAGATATAAAGGTTTGAGAACTATTGCTTTAAGAGATTCTGTATTTCCTTGATTCTGCTCACTTTGGCATCAACATGTTGAATCCAAAAGGCACATATCTAAGACGATATTAAATAAAATTGTAGAACATTAAAATTTTTACATATGTTTCATTCTATGTAAATATGTGTGTAACTTTAAAGGAAGTATGACATTTTCTGAGATTAGACTTTGGTTTTCCTTCATTAAGAAATTGGTGAACCCTTAACCAATGTAGATATAGAAATAGTCCAGGCCAACTCTGATCCACTTCTATGAATAGAATATTGTCCTGATTCATATCTTTATCCTTCAGGAAAATTATTGCTGGGTCTTTGCTTTTTGTTTAGTGTTTCATCAAAGTATTGTCTTTAGACCTCATATTTATTGAATTATGTGGAAGTCAACAAGCTGGTTCACATACTCTGTCAATAGCTGGCTGTGATGTGAGCTGCTGCTGCATCTTTCTCTCTCCCCTCAGGTATGAGCTCTGCTTTGAACATGTTCTAAGTGTTCTCAGGCATTCTTCCACCAACTGCACAAAATAAAGGGAGTTATGTATGGGAGGACATGTGGCACATCGCAGTGTTTATTTCCTGTGTCAGGGAGATTTCTACGAATATTACAGTGAAGTGAAGACAAATGTTTCATTCTACGGATGAATGTATAGCTGAAACATGGATGTTGCTGTGCTTCCTGTGCACACATTAGTCATATCTAATCAAGACTAACTACAGGTGTCACTGTGGAATCATTTCATGGTGATCACCATGTGGTTTATATGTGTAAAAGTATAAATTCAGTGTAACAGTTTTAAAAGTATGTTTATATTAGGGGAAAAAACTATTGTAAGTTAGAATTAAAATTTTATAGAAACATCATTGCATATGCTAAAAATAAAGCTATCTCCCCACTTCTGAAATAAAGAAAGAAAGAAAAAGAGAAAAAAAAAGAAAAAGACTTTTTCCTCCCACTTTTCTTATAAGAAGGCCTGTCTTGGTCAACCTGTGGCATTTTGGTGGCAGAAAGAATTAGTTCTTTATTACTAAATCTTTATTTTGCCTCAAATGTTGGGATCTATACCTAATAGAAATTTGGCTATCTTGCATTCTTTAATTCTCTTTTGTTACATACATTTTTTTCCCTTTGTAAGATCAAAACAAAGTAGGAAACTAATCTTGCTAATATTTAAGAATTATAAACTTGCTAGTCAAAAATAACACCTATAAACAAATTTTAAAGAAACAATGCTGATATCTTGAAATTACTTAAGCTAATGCAAATTTTTAAAATAACATGTGACCTGAGAGAGGATGTTCATTTATTTAAAGAAAATGCCACTGTTATGTCTGACTGATCAATATATCTAGGTCAGAATCTAGGAAACACCTTGCTTGTATACAGTCAATATTTCTGAAGTCTCTGGGTTATCAATGGCTACTACTCAATAAATGCTTATGAAATAATTGACGTTAAAGTTAACATCATATGATGTTAGCACGTGTAATGTATTTAAACGTTTCCCAATGTAGAAGTGGAGTTAAATATATATATATATATAAATAGTTATTCATTTTTG
>NW_006434709.1:15395874-15403202 GCF_000325575.1 Pteropus alecto
TATTTTTTATCAATAAAAATTGAATATAAAATTAAAATAGCTACTGTATGTATTGAAAATAGATTTACTCCAGCTAAATTAAATGTAAAAGCTATACTAGCAAACATGCTAACAGATATATTAAATCAATAATAAATAATAAAAAAGTATGCCTACTTCTCTTAACTCATCTAGAGATAATATAATTCTTTTAAATACTTTTATGACAGCAAACCATTCATATTTATGCTTAAATAAAAAATTTTATCTGGTTTTAATCATTTGTTTCTTTTGATGTGTGGTTATGTGCCCTCCAGTTGACTGGACTACTGGGGACTCTATGAGTGAGTGAGCTGTCTCATTATAAACTTTTCAAGGTAAGAAAGATAAAGATTGAGGAAGGAAATGTAGCAGTGGTTTACCACTGCCTTCTGCTGCATAGTGTGTGGGTCCAAACCACATGTGGTAGGGTCCATGGTGTCACAAATTACCAAAGGCCTATGAAATATAAGCAACCCTGGGGTCTAACTGGTTGGTTAAATATACAAAATGCTTACTAACTGCAGCACTTGCATTCTTAGTTGATTAATGCATTTTGACACCTATTATATGCCACCTGTTATATGCACATTAATATTAGAGGTTAATTCTATGCTTCCTTAAAATTTTCCCATGGAATTAAAAAAAAAAATTGATTTTTTTTTTCTGCTCCTCTTCTTCCACGCTGATGGTTGGAAATGTCAGAGATGTTAGACACAGATGGAAGTCATTCATTATGTCATCCATAGTGATATCACTACTTTTGATTTAAAAATTTTATGCTGTTACATTTAAGCATTTTTACAGATTGATGCTTTTATTATTCAACTACCAATACTGACATTCAAATTTTTGGGTGTATATATACATCAAAATAATATATTTACATGCATATATATATGTATGTATGTATATATATATGTTAAGAAAAATATCAATGTATTATTTTTTAAGAGCTTTTTAAAAATAGGAATGAGTATTTAATTTTATCCAATTCTTGATGCATCCATGAGGATGATAATATCAAATTTATTTCTTGGCATTGTTATGATTAATATTCTTAATAGATTTTTCTACTATTGAATCATACTTGAATACTAGGTTAGTTTTTCACTTAGCAAGCCCTAAAGAATATAAAGAAGTGAGGAACCAAAGTTATGGTCTAGAAAGTGTGACAATTTCTTAGAAAGCAGAATAAGATGAATTTGTAATAGGTATTAGCCTGGCCCAATCTACTGGGTGACTATCTGGTATGCCCTGTGCCATTACAGATTTTGTTTTTTGCTCAAGACATGTTTAAAGTCAAAGAAAAGTAAGAAAATCCCTCTTTCTTAGTAAAATAGTATTTATCTTACCCAAAGGAAGGTGGAGAAAATGACTGGAAAAGGTTATCAAAACAAGACCTGGAAAAATCTTCATTACTCTTGCAATGGAATATACTATTGTTTTTATTTTCTTTCCAATTTTCACGGTTTGGAAAATGCAAAATATCAAGGCTTTTATAATATTTACATTTAATTTTGGAATAGTGAACAAATATTTGCCCTGTTCATCAGATTTTTCCTGCTATCAATATTCCTTCTCTGGAGTCTATAAAACTTATATATAGTAACTTATGTATACATAATCCACAAGGCCCATGTCTTCTCAACTGTAAATTTAGAGTCATTTTTCTCATTGTTTTGTTTTTCCTCTTACTGTATGAAAAAAAGAAAAGAAAATGACTGACTTTGAAGTGACTGATGCAATTCTCAATGAACTGAAATAGTAATGAACACTTTTTAGTACCTTAATCATTAAAAAAAATCTTATTTCAAATTTTAAAATCGTAAGGTATCTTACTATCTATCTATATATGCAACATTCAGTAGTATTTCCTTTTTTTTTGACTGCTTTTTAGGATACAAAGACGAGATGTATAAACTCTCATCAGACCTTTATTTAAGCATCATAAAAGAATTGGCAGGAGTTCATAAATGAAAATGAGGCATTTTTAGTAGTCATTTTAGTTGTTTTATCATTCTAAAGTAATGTATTTTTAAACTAAATCATCAACAATTGCAGTTTTGAAAAAAGTTTTCAAATAGATGCACTATTTATACAGCACATTATAAAGGACAGATGGTATGGAGGAGATACCGTTCGATGACCTGACCACTGCTAGATGGCCAGCCAGATCCTGGCCAGAGCAGAGACTGTTTCCAAAAAATCCCCCCAGAGACTACAAGAGCAACCCTTCCTCAATGCCCCAAGGTGTGCTGGCTCTTGGAAGAGGCCCTTTCCCTGTCCTGATCATCATGTAAGGAATTCTCCTCTTATCTGGGGAAAGTAAAGTCAAGCACCAGTACCTTATCCATGTTCTATGTAATACTTTAGAGCCTGCCATGTGGTGCTGAGGATATCCACTGTGTCTTGTCTCCACCCAAGGTGTGCCCCACATGTAAATTCCCTTAATAAACTCTATTAATTGCCTCTTTTTTCAGTCTTTCTCTACTCTCCACTTACAGAGGTAGATTTTCAGTTTTGGGGCTTTTACTGGGTCTGCATGGTTTAACAGAGGGACTTTTTATAGATGAAGGGGAAATAACTCCTTAGTAAATAAAATATAATCTTTCTTCTTTATTACTCATACTAAGAAAGTACATAAAAACTCATTCTATGCCATCATTATTCACCTCTTCAGTAGCGATAAAAAGTGTTCATGAAAATTAATGTCCAGAAAAGTTAAGTCATGGTCATTAGAATAAAGAAGAATAGAAGACTAAGACATCAACCTAATTGCCTTTCTTTCAATCCATTGTTATTACCAAGGTTTGACTGTGATGCTGACTGGTTCTTAGCAGCCTACACTGCACATGGCAATAACAGACCTAAGGGTCAGAGGTCTCACTTTTATTATGATGGATTTTTCCGAGTGCTCAGTGTACCTAAAACTAGTAAGTATTCAATAAATATTAACGAAAGAATATATTATATGTGTAGAATATCATTAAAAAGAAGAGTCTGCTATGTTAATGATTTGAGTTTAGTGTGTTCTGGAATTTTTTTTAGTTGCCTTTACATGGATAGATGCCTTGATTTCCTAACTAGAATGATGGATTTCTAAAACCAGGCACAATGTTTTCCAATAATTTCTTCTTCACAGTAAAAAAGCACATAGCATCTGTTCATTGATGATTAGTTGAAAAATCAAATAATTTTTCTCACAAGAAAGTAATTTTGTATGTTCCTAATGATATTATGAATAATATCAGATAAATGGTATTATTAATAAAATTCATAATAGAGAATTTATTTGCAATTTATTATATAGTTCATATACATGGGCATTGTAGAAAATATCCATTTTACATAATAAATTAGATGGATTGTTTTTGTGCTTAATATACTCTAATTTCCAATTAACTTTTCATTACACATTTAATTATATCACAGATCATTTTAATTACTTAGGAGTAGTAATAGATTACTTAGTTTTCATGGTACTTCCCATAGAATTTCCAAATAAAGGGTTACTCTAGTTATATACACTGAATGCTTTCTTAAACTAAACCAATCTCCTTTTTCAAAGATTACAGAAAATATCTCTTGTCTTGATAACAGAAAATGCCCAAGATTCTGAGGGGCACTAATGAAGTAATTTTGAAGACTAATCTTGTTCTCTGTTAATATTAAGCTTGCCGACCTTTTCAAGAGTGCATTGGTATATAACTTTAGGTAAGTTCTAGAGCCAAAAGAAACTACTGATTTTAGAGTCTGACATGGCACTTTACTAAGACAAGTCTTGTATGTATGGCATACAGATGGAGTTATATCCCTCTTGAGATTAATTTGCATATTATCTAATATTTTCATGCTGAGAAAGCATTGACATCACTCTGAATTAGAGGCATTTAGCAATTTCTATATACAAATACCTACTTTCCCTTAAAATACAATTTTAGATTGAAGTTTGGCTTGCATACATACTATTTGTAAATAATAAAAGAGGTATTTGACTCAACACTGCCAAACCACTGAAAAAAGAATTATTTCTTGAATACTTATTTAAAATAAAATGCTTTAATATTTTAGTGTATATAAATATATTTTGGTTTTAAGGTGACAGAAAAGGATCAAGAGGAAAATCCTATATGTGCATAAAACTATAGATGTTTAACGAACAATTGCTATTTGGCCAAAACAAAGCTTTGTTTCTGTTCATTTATATAACCAAACTCAATTCCCAGAGATTCAGAAAATACATCTAGTGTCAAAAATAACCTCAAAGAGTCAAATAACTTGAAAAGTAAACTTAGAAGCTCTGCAGTATAATGGGAAAAATCTATATAAATTGGAGTATTAGAAGATCCAACATGGTTTATGATAATAGCTATTATTTGCTATTATTATGTTTAAATCATCTTTCCAAGACCATCTTAGTTTACCTTATTCAATACCAAACAACCTTATAAGGTTTGTTATCCTGTTTATAGATGAAGACTGAAGCAGAAGTTCATTTAAGATACTTGCCCAGGATCATGTAAATAGTGATTTCAGGACTCTAGATTCAATCTGTTAGTGTAGCTTAACCATTTTATTTCAACAGTTTTGTTATTAATAGTGGGAATCTATTTCTTCAAGAGCTGGACTCTTGCTTACCTTTGAAATGGTTATAACATTAATAGAGACCTGATAGGTTTGTTGTCAGAATAATGACAGTGCTTATTTTAAAAACTTTATAAAGTAATCTAGAAATGTTCACTCTTATCTTAATATATATTAATATGTATCATCCATTAATATGTCAGGGTGCATATGTGAGTTTTGTCCCATTACAGTTGACCCAAAACAATATGGGAATTAGGAGGGACACCTACCCCTGCTCAGTAGAAAATCCACATATAAACGCTCTCTAAAATCTTAACTACTAACAGCCTACTCCTGACCAGAAGCTTTACTGATAACATAGTCAATCAACACATATTTTATGTCACATGTATTATATACTATATTCTTACAATAAAGTAAGCTAGAGAAAAGAAAATATTAAGAAAATTGCAAGGAAAATACATTTATAGTATTTACTGGGAAAAAAGCTACATATAAGTGGACCTACTTATTCAAGGCCAAATGTGCTTAGATTGGAGGTTGGCAAAGTTTTTCTGTAAAAGGCTCTATAGTTTATATTGAGGCTTTGTGGACCATAAAGTCTCTGTCTCAGTTACTCAACTCTAGCACTAAGCAGCCATACACATTATGTATACAAATAAGTGACTATGTTCTGTTAAAAAATCCAAAACGGTAAAGAATTTTTATGAGTTTATTTGAGCCAACTGACCACATATGCCTGGGACAAAGATCTCCAATTCTCTGAAGAATAACAATTTTGCAGTTACTTTTGTGCATGTGAAATTAAGGAGGGGATGTAAGGAAGATTACAGGAAAATGAAAGAAAGCAGGGCAGGCAGGAATTGGATTACAGGATAGTTAAGATTACTTGCTCTCTTGAGGGTCTTTGAAGGAGGAGTATGAAAGGGTGGTTCAGGCGTTGGAAGGAGGGATATGAAAAGAGACATTTCAAAGGTGTGTTAACTTAGATACATAGAAACAATACTTAAAAACATTTTACTTAAGAAGTTATAGGCCTGGGAAGTCTATTCAGCATGACCTGCTCAGTTATATATTTATGATCTATTAACAGTACCCATTTTTCATCCATAGTTCCAATAAAACTATATTTACAAAAACAGACAAGACTAATTAGATTCGTAGGCAATAGTTTGCTAATCCCTTCTTAAATAATATTATTGATTTAGATACGATAGAGATAGAGATGTTATATTTATGTCTTATATTGCAGAATTTATAACTGATATGTAGCTACAGATGCACATTATATTGAATCTTACCTATATCTCCATTACAGTATCTCCTTGAGATAGAGAAGCTGCATTGCAGCTTGGTAGCTTCCCAGTATGGTTTACTTATGAGATTCTGATTTTGTGGCAAGTCTCCCAACAACTCAAATGACAAATACACATTGTATTTCTAAAGTCCCAAGTGAGAAAACAAGTTGACACCTGAATTAATAATTAGATAAACAAAAGCTACTTTTACATATGCTTCCCATGCAGCTATTTTAAACTGTACATGAGACAACTGGAAGATGGAGATTTTATACACAATGTCAAGAACAACTTTGGAAAATGTAATCCTATGTAGAAGCAAATTTCTGGGGAAGTCTCTATTATATTTAACTGGCAGCTTGACTGCTGAGCAGATGATACTAATGCAGAAGGTGCTGCATAAATTTCTCATTAAAACAGAAACATGGACTTTTTATGTGAAAGCAATTTAACTCCCTATGCCTGTATTTGCCATTTCCCAGTGAACCTCAAGTTTGAAAAGAGTAATCCTATGTGTTTTTATTGCTATAAATGAAAAAAACTGAAATTATATGTTTGGGAAAACACATAGGGAACAAATATTGTGTGTTTTTTACATATAGGATGATGCTTGATGAAATTGGTATTTAACTCTATTTTTTCTACCTTCAAAACATAGATGTAATTTCACTTGGCAGTTATGATACAATACCCAAGGTGACTTCGATTTCCATCAAATTAAAGAAAATTCCAAATTTTGGACTTCTTCATTCTCAAATGTCCTTGCCTTCAGCTTTATAAAGTTTACACATAGACTAAATCACCTTCCTGCCTCTCTGAGAAAAGACATCACATGCATACCTACACAACTCTACACATCCACTGTGAAAATGTGCATTTGCCTCCATCCTTGTTTACTTTACGGTTCCTTAAAGAGTACCTCTCTCATGCAAAATTAATTCATCTTTCATCTCCTTTCTATCATGCATATACTTACTCAATAAAATCATTTGGAGGTTCATTTGTTCATTATGTTTTCAGTGTCTATCATGTTTCCAGAATTGAATTCTAACTTTGTAATTTGCCAGCTTATGACCACTGTCTTAATTTCTTCATATTTAAAATACAGAAAATAGTGTACCTATCTCATAGAGTTTTTATGAGAATTAAGTAATTTGCTACAGGTAGTAATAGTGCCTGTGGTTTCTTGCCTGATAGATAATAAGAATTATGTAAAAGTTAACTCTTATTATTGTTCTTTCTATTATTATGTTTTTTGTACTGTTTTAGACACTGAGGATTTATTATTAATCAGGCTGACAAAGACATTAATTAAAGATGCCTCCAATCACATGGGGGGAGAGTAGGCAATAAACAAGTAAATTAATAAGTAAAACAATAATATCAGCCAAAGACATATGCCATGCAGATAATCCGAAGTGG
>NW_006434709.1:15403251-15444281 GCF_000325575.1 Pteropus alecto
AAGTCTGGCAGAGTGGTTGGGGAAGGTCTCTGAGATAGTGATATCTGAGCCATGATGTAAAAAGTACTAGCTAGCATCATGAGGATGAGAGGAAATGTATTTCAGGTAGAGAAAAGAGAAAGTAATAATGTCTCTGATATGAAGATGAGTTTGGTGTGCCATATAAAAGGAAAATGTCAATGTGGCTAAAAAGTAGTAAGGCTGGGTGAGTGAGTTAGAGAGCGGTTATATAAAACATGGAGAGAATATCTGTTATTGGCATCGGATACAGCACCTGGCACGAGACTTGCTCTCTTACTATACACAACTATAAACTGGATAAACTGGAAACTAAACACCTTCTGTTCAGCAAAAGAAATTGTCAACAAGGTAAAGAGACAATCATCTGAATGGGAAAAGATATTTGCAAGCAACGCTTCTGTTAAGGGCCTAATATCCAAAATATACAAAGAACTCATACAACTCAATAACAACAATAAACAAACGATCCAATCAAAAAATGGGCAGAGGACCTGAGCAGACACTTCTTCCAAGAAGACATACAAATGGCCAACAAACATGTTAGAGAACTGCAAATCAAAATCACAATGAAGTACCATCTCACATCTGTTAAAATAGCTGTTATCAACAGGACATGTAATGACAAGTGTTGGAGAGGATGCAGAGAAAAAGGAACCCTCATACACTGCTGGTGGGACTGCAAATTGGTACAGCCACTATGGAAAACAGTATGGAGGTTCCTCAAAAAGTAAGAACTGATCTTCCATATGATCCTGCAATCTCTCAACTGGGTATTTAACCCAAAGACTTGAAAACCCATATCCAAAAAAATATTTGCACACCAATGTTCATAGCAGCGTTATTCACAATGGCTAGGACATGAAAGCAACTACAATAGATGACTAAATAAAGAAGCTGTGGTACTTATATACAATGGTATATTACTCAGCCATAAGAAGAGATAAAATACTGCCATTTGCAACAACATGGACGGATCTCGAGGTAATCATGCTAAGCGAAATAAGCCAGACAGAAAAGGTTGAAAACCACATGTGGCTATCACTTACATGTGGGATGTAAACCTAAAAGCAACAAACAAACGGGACAAACAAACGGAGACTCATAGACATGAGCAATAGACCAGTGGTCACCATAGGGTAGGTGGGAAGGGTGGAGGCGGGGTAGTAGATGGAGTAAGAGGGGTCAAATATGTGGTGACATAAAGAAATCTAACTATAGATGATGAACACATAATGTGATATATATGTATATGTATCTATAAATATACATATATATATATATACGTGTGTGTGTGTGTATGTATATATACATGCCTTACTGTTAAATTGTACACTTGAAACCTACTGGATTTTGTTAACCAATGTCACCATAATAAAAAATAAATAAATAAAACATTTATTATAGTTATGTTCAAGGACTTAAGAAAAAATATGGTCATATTGAGTGAAATGTATGGAGAATCTCAGAGAGAAATAAAAACTATTTGTAAAAGAACCATATCAAAATTTAAGAACCGAATAATAAACTATAAGAAATAAAATATTCACTGGATGAGCTTCATATCAGATTGGAGGTACCAGAATAAAGGGTTCAGTGGCCTGAAAAACAGATCAATAAAAGGTATCTAATATGAATAACAGAAAAAAAATAAATAGAATAATAAATGAGCAGAACCACAGTGACAGGTTGGACATTATCAGGCAGTAAGATTACATGTAACTGGAGTCTCAGAAAATACACAATGAGGCAGGAAAAAATATCTGAGACATTTATAGATTAAAAAAATTCTCAAATTTGGTAAAAAAATATTTACAACTATTAGTGCACTCCAAGTAGAATGGATACAAAGAAAAATACGCCTAGAAATATTATAGTCAAGCTACTGAAAAGCAAAGAAAAAGAGAAACTCTTAAAAATCAGCCAGAGAAGGACGTACTATAAAGAGGGAAATTAAGATCCTAATAATAGCTGATCGAATTTTCAAAAATGACGGAAACCAACGTATAAAAGAATAGCATCTTTAAAAAGCCAAAGGGAAAACAAATATGTAAATCCATAAATTTCTAGAGATAATATTCTCAAAAATAGAGTAAAGTAATTTTTTAAAAACTGAAATAAATGAAAGCTAAATACTTCAATGTCAAAAGATTCATACTACGAAAAATGCTAAAGGACATATTTCAGAATGAAAGCAGATTGAAATAGGATCTACATAAGGGAATTAAGAGCAGTAGATATAAAAAATATATACTTAAATATAAACATATCATCGCATTTTTCTCATTTTAGTTTCTTTAAAAACAACAATCTTACTAGGTCAGTTAAGTTAGAGTAAGTCCACTAGAGCCTTTCTTTCCCATGAGTTAGAAGCTCTGCACAAAATAAGAGAGAAACTGAGGACTCTGAAAAATAAAAAATAGCAAGTGAACTGGTAAGAGACGTTAAAACTTGAGACAGTGAGTTTAGAGGTGCGTTAGCCATTCAGTTTTATTTTTTCATTGTTCTATTGTAGCTGTGAGCGAAAAGCAGGCATGCTGATAGAGCTCCCATGAAAGAATAATCAGAAAAAACTTACAGAAACTCCATTTTTCTGGCCAGAGGAATCTAGAAAGGGAATCTCTATAAACTGAAAAAAATAATGGGGTGGTGTCTTTCCTTTACTTTGATTAAAAATGTTTTTTTTTTCCCCTCATCTTTCAACCAAAGTCAACCTTTCCTCAAAAGTTCTCCAAAATATAATCTAAACTTGCACTCTTAGAAATACAGTATAGAAGAGCAAGCTAAACTCAAAGAAAGCAAAAAGAAGGAAATAAAGATAAAAGAACTTATCAATGAAATTGAAGATATAAACACAATAGAGAAAATTTATGAAATGAAAGATTTACTAAGTAGACAGATGAGGAAGATAAGGGAGAAGACACAGATTACCAACATAAAAATGAAGAGATCTTAGATATTTTGAAAGTTTAATAAGAAAATTCTAGAAACAAATTTATGCATACTTTTCTTAATAAATCTCATAATAAATTTGATATTATGAATGTGTGCTAAATTTAATAAAAAATACCACATTTGTATACTCCCAGAAACATGCCTTTATAGGTTAAAACATCCGGGAGAAAAATAAATCTGAACTTTATTGACAAGATTTTTTCAATTTCTAGAGCAGCACTGTGAAACAGAACTTTTTGTCATCATAAAAATGTTATATAATAAGCACCGTCCAATACAGTTGCGGTAGCCACTTAGGACTGTTAAGTACTTGAAATATGGCTAGTGCATTTTAGACATAAAATCTAAATTTTATATAACTTAATTGACTTAAATTCTGTTTATCTTGATGTGTCAAGATTTTGGAAGTGAAAATGTTTCCTTATTTTAGTTCATGTTTCCTTTCCTCAAAAAGGGTTTATCCAGATTTTACTCAATCACCATGATTCGTATACTACTTTATAATGCCTCTGTTCATCTAGGCCACATGAAACAATAAAAGTAATAAGTTATATATATACACACGTACACCACGTATACCACACAGGTAACTACAAGACTGATGTTGTAGAAGTACTAGGTGTTTTTCTTTACGTTTTGTTAGATTCATTCAAAATGTTAGATCCACTGTAGATAAAACTTAAGTGAAATCTTTCCTAAAGTTTGCCTTTGCACAACACTATTCACTGATTTCAAGGTGTGTCCCAGTTCTTACTGATCTTGCTAAAGAAAAAGTAAAATTTTATAAACAAAATGGCTTTTCCAGAAAAAGTGCTTTGTAAACCCCATATACCTGCAGAAAACATCCTCTGTTCTAATCCTAGTGGAAGCTTTATTAGGTAAGCTAAAGTCAAATAAAAATTCTTTTACCCAATTTGTTTAAAAAGTAATCAACAATACTATACTGTTATTATGTTAATTTAGTTTTTCAGATTTTATTAAATTCCCTCACAATGAACACAGCATTTGTGCAAAATCTATAAAATGTCTTTCCTCGCTTATTATAAAATGCCTCAAAACATATGTTACATTGAGCAATCCCCAAATACATTCTATTGGTACATCCTATTTTGTCTGAGGTTTCAAAAAGGTCATTAGCTTACAAAAAGTAGAGAAAGCCCTGCTGATTTTCATGGCTTGGCTTGGCTTGGCATTAGTAGTCACACTGTCAAACGTGGCCTTTAGAGAGAGTTCTGTCCTACTGGAAAACAGGTAGTTCAGCTGGAGCCTCTACGGAGGAAGTCACTTGATCGACAGGTCTAAAACAGAAAATAATTCTTTCCCTGTCTACTTCTCCAAAAGATTTTTTACATGCCTTTTTTTTTTTTTACTTCCATTTAGAAAAAAAAAAATGAAGAGTGAATATAGTCATTCAGCAATTATAGTCATTATGCAAACTCATAAATTTAAAATCTTTAGAGCTTACCTCATGATTTAGTCTACTCTATTGTTCATTAATTTGAGGGTGATAAAAAAGGAAACATTGGAACAGGAAAGGAAGACAACTTGAACATTCAAGTTTGCATTCTGAGTGCTCTGTTCATATAAAAAATGAAACCATCACCATTTTGAAAATCTTTGCTTTCAAAAAAATGTAATATAAAATAGATAAGTGGTAAGTATTACCAGAAAAATATTCTCTGTATAATAAAGCTGGTACTTTGAAAAACAGGTTTTTTGTTTTTTTTTTTGCTTACTCTAATTTTTTTTTCAAAAAAGAAGTATTTCTTCTTTTTCTCTAAATAGGTTTTTATTCTTGTTTATATCAAAAAATTTGCAAACATTTTATATGGACAATTATTAAGTTTTCCCACTTTTTTCTATATTTCTATTATATTTACAAAAATAAAATTGGTAATGTACTGAGAAGAGTAGATGCAAGAAAGAAAAAGATGCTAAGAGGAAATGCCAGCGTAAGTATTTACAACTCTTTTGAGAAATTATTCTGTAAAGTTGAGCAAAGAAATGAGGCTAGAAATAGGATTATGAGAACATGTAATTTTTTTAATATGGGACTTTACATTGTGTTTGACATTAATGACAATAATGCAGTAGAAAGGAAAAGAATTACACTAAAGAAGAGATGGGGAGGGGAGAAATGATATCCCATAGAAAGGGAGAGGGGATGGGCATCAGAGCAAAGATAGAGGATTTGGTCCTAGACAGCAGCACAAAACACTTTATTCACTTTAAGAAAAAGAGAAGGTAAAATATATGGATTCACATGCTGGTGGGCTGGCAGATTTGCTATTGTAGTTATGTATAGGTCCTAACTTGACCAACACTAAAAATGAAAAGAGTAGAGGAGGTATTAGAAGTTTGAAGGAGGGGAGAAATGTCAAATAATCTTAAAGAATGTGATAGAGAGTTGATGAACATTATATGGTAGACTTTCAGGCATTTTATAGGCTTATCTGGAGTTTCCTTCTTATAAGTCATTGAAAATCTCTTGTAGGAACAATTATTTCTATATTGACCATTTTCATGTTATTTTTCATTTTTCATCCTTCCGTGTCACTCTAAATAAAATCAAAACCATTATATGGCCTTATGTATACATCATTTCAGCTCTGTTCACTCTATCCAGTATGGTCTTTTCCCTAGTATTCATATGGCCTGCCCTCTCTTGGTGGTCAGTTGCTTTCTCAAGTACCCCCTTTTCCAAAACTCTGGTATGAAATATCACTCTCCCTCCAAACATCATTCTTTATTCCTCTATTTACACTCTTTTTTTAAAAGCATTTATCATCTTCTGATATACTATCTAACAAACACTTTATTTATGTAGTTTATTACCAGCCTTCTACCCTAGAATGTTGAGCTATGAGGGAATTTTATCTCTTTCATTCATTACTGTATCTTCCAAAGCTTAAAAAATGTATGTTACAAATAGCTAAGTCCAATATTCTTGCAGAATAAACATATTTTATCATAGTAGCTTGAGCATTTCTCTATTACAGTACTTAATTATTTTGTAAACAATTTTTATTTTTGTATCTATAGTGTATAGCTATATACTGTGTTTATAGTATGTGATTTAATACATTTTATAAAAGGATGTGCTGCATAAAATGTGCTTAGTAGAAGCTTAAAAGCATCAACAGATGGACTGTTGATGTATTCTTTTTAGTCACTATTCTCACTAACTGTAAAATTATTTTTTCAAATTCACTTTTAGCAAAGTCACGAGTAAATAATGTGTTATTCATATTTATTTATTTATTCTGGGAATTTTTGAATTTTTTGAAATTTTATTTTTATATATGTCTTTATGTATATATGTATATATGTGTTTATGTATAATTTGGCAATATCAGAATATCTAGAGTTGCTGATAGCTGCTGATAATTTTTTATCATTGCATGTAGCATTAGAAAGTAATTATTCACCTTGGGAAAAACTAATACAATGCCACATATTGGCTAAAATAGTCTACTGACAGAATTTAATTGATGCCTGCCTTTTTTTAGGCACTGAGAAAGGAAAGGGTAGAATGAGTAAATCTATCAATAGATGCTTGTTGAATAAGTGGGCAAAAGTACTACTGGCATCAGTTGGTAAAAATTTCATAGAGTAATCTTCCCAACCTCAACTGAAGTTATCATAATTATTGTCTTCGACTTAAATTTCACCAAATTTCTAATTCTACTTATTGTTCTTTATGCCTTTAATTGCTTTTTTTTTTGTTATCTTAATATTGCCTATACACATCAACTTTAAAGGTTTGTTTTGAATTTTCAGGGTATATATACTGTAAAATATATTATATACTTTTCTGTGATACCAGGTTAGAATGTATTGATTCTCGGATTTTAAGCTGAGGAATATCTTCACTTTTGCAAGTTTGCAAAAAATACCTGTTTGTTCTCTTCAAGAACTGTGAAAGATATGAGACTTTATTTACAAGCTAACAAGTTAGGCTGTAACATTTTCTGACTCAAGAGACTCATAAAACAAAGATGAGGATAGAATACTACTCATAGCAATTGCATGAATCAGAGTAGCAGCAATTTTGCACAAGTTACCTGAGCCCTGACTCCCACAATGCAACTCGAAGGTCAGATGACATCTGAACATGCAGTGGGTTGTATTACAAAGAGGAATTTTGAGATTAAGAACCCAAAACTCTTAAAATGGCCAAGCATGCCTGCGCTTTGCTCCAGGAGGAGGTACCATCTCTACTTTCCATGATTCTAGGCAAACCTGCCCTTTGCTCTGCAGAGATACCTTATTTATATTTTACATGATTGTTTCCTCTTCAAATATTTTTGAAAAGATTTGGTACAAAGGGCAGTGAGTGCCTCTCTCCCAAGATATAGAGAAACACTGGAGATTCATGGAGAATTGTCCCCTGACAGTTCTTTTATCATGTGAGTCAATATTCTCAAGTGTAGTCTGTACAGGCTAGGATTCTGCATTTGCTGGAATCTGCCTTCTGAACTCCTAAATATCAGGGATGCTACGGTGTTTACAATTTGGCCTACGAATTAAAATTTATAGGAAGTTTAAAAGAAAATTGTCTACACTCCACTGTGACCACAATATTCCATTATTTTGGTTTTTTTTTTAAAACAGTGTGTTTGAATCTGTGCCACAGATGTGAGAGTAAACTTGAAGAGACACTGAGATCTAAGAGTAAAGTTGATTGTAAAACTGAACTTGCTCATTTGAACTTAAATAATTGATTGATTCTGAGACAAAAAGATCAGTATTTATCTTTCAATTTGCATAATTTTTCTGTTATTAAGCAGTATATAGCTTAAAATGAAACAATGCATTCATATAACATATCAAATGGTTTTCATGAACTCTTGACATTTGAATGGAAACCGCTGTAATTTGAGGCCTTCTTGCAATAAAGACGGTCTCTTTTTCCCTTGGTGGATGGTATGTTTATTAGTGATTTCCCACGACAGCTTTAAGAATCTTTGAAAACAGAGAAATTGTTCAGAGTTTGACAAGGGTCAAACTTGATGTTGGATTTAATGTGCTGGTGATATCTAGACACACTGAACTATAATGATGGAAGTAAATGGGAAAAACTTCTTCAGCATGTATTTTTGTACTATGCACATTGTTCATTTTTTTATGTTTTTTTTTCTCTTTTATTTCTAATAGCAAACTTATCAGTTAGATAGCAAGCCTATCAGCCTAACTTTTGAAAAAAAAAATACTAGGTATCATAGAGGGTTTAAGAAACAGAAGCAGAAAAGAATTCAACTGTACATCTATTGTCAAACAACCAGAAGAGTAAAACCACAGTCGGCCTCTAGAAGGAACTACCTCAGTGTCTGTGTACTTTCTATTCAAGAGCAAACATTCGATAGTGGTGGCCTCTAGATAAGCTAAAAAATTAAACTTAAAAAACTGACACATTTTTTAATAGCAATGTTAAAAACAACTAATATTGGTAAAGTATTTTTTTCAGCATCATTTGCTACCTCAATATTATACAGTAATTTCATGGCAAGATTTCTGAGGAGAAACCCCAGTATTATATCATATTGATATTATTTTTTGTTTCGTTTTATTTATGTAAAAGGTTCTGCTTTCCTTAAGAGTGAAAATGTAACCTTATGTAATTTTATACCTTCCATACCAAGCATAGGATGAAGTAAGTGTATGTAGACCTCAATAAATATTTGATTCATCAAAGCAAAATCAAAATCAGAGAAGATATAGTTGCATAATTCAAAACAATGTTTTAAATAACAGCATTGTTTTCAATATTCTGTTTCTTTAACAGTATTGGATTTTTTTCTATTTTGGCATGGGTTATATCTACCATAATCAGATTTATATATGATATGGTAATTAAATGTCTTTGAAGGACCACCCCCCCGCCCCGCCCCATTCTTCTGGAAAGTGCCTAGTATGGTGAAAGTCCTATAAAAAACTATTTTATATAGTCACATTCCATCCTGTGTTTATTGCAGAATTTACAGTAGCTGCTTTGACCATCTATATATAAGAATCATCTGGAGAGCTATTAAACCCTTAGCTTGACTCCACCCCAGAAAAATTACAGTAGAAACTTTGGGAGGAGGGAACAGTATTATTAAAGTCCCTATGTAATTCTAACCTATAGTTAGGAAGAATAACTATTGAACTTATTTTTCTGTAAGCTAGAAATCAATATCATCTGTACACTTACCTATCGCAAGTACAATTCCACCAAAATATGGATAACTAAAACTAAAAATTTAACCAAGAGCCCAAAGAAGAGTTATGGTGTACCAACAGTATTTGAAGAAATAATACTAACTAAATAAATATGTCAGCTCACAGATTCAAAAAACTTTAAGAACTTCAACCATAAGTAAATGAAAAACACTACAGATAAGTACAACATAGCAAAACTGAAAACAAAGCAAAATAATAGCCAAGGGCATACTCTTGAAAAACAACACTTTTCCCTTTAAAAGTAATTAAAAGATTAGCAACCCAAAATTATAAAAGTCAGAAAAGAATGGAATAAGACCAATGGGAAAAGAAAATAATTGTCAACTTAGAAAATTCTGCTAAGAAAAAAATACCCTCATGAAATATGGTGAAATAAAAATGTATTCAGACCAAAAACAAAATCCTAAGAGAATGCATCAGTAACAGATCCTAACTAATAGATATAGAGAAGGAATTTCTTCTGAGGAAAAATAATGGTCACAGAAATAGAGGAAAAAATAAACAACAACAGAATAAATTATGAGTAAATGTAAATAAAGATTGTCATAGACAGTAATTACAATGTTTATGTGTAAATGTATAGAATAAAGTGTATAAATTATTATAAAAATGTATAAAATAAAAATATTAACAATATAAACTGTAAAAAGTAACTGGAGTAAAGTATTCTAAGCTTTTGGTATTTTCAATAATATTTTAAAATTCATAAATTAAATAGGATTATAAGTAATTATATGTTTTAACCTCTAAAATATTAAATAATATAACTATGTAGTTAATATTAAATTAACATAAAACTAAAAAGAAGGAAAATGGAATAAAACATGTATTTAATTATTACAAAAGACAGCTAGGAGAGGAAGAAAAAACAAAATAGAAACACGGTAGATATAAATTCATATTATTACATATATTCTAAAAATATCACTCATTAAAATTATGATAGTGAAATGGATTTAAAATGTATGTGTTGCTTCTCAGAGTACACCTTAAATATGAGTTTACAAATGTTTAAAAATAAAAGGTTTTTTAAAATACACTATGAAATAAAATTAAACATACTATGAAAATAGTTATCAAAAGAAAATTGGTATAGCTATACTAATATCGGACAATGTAAATATTAACGTCAGAACTACTAGACATAAAGACAGACATTTCATGATAATAAAGGGGTCAGTCCATTAGGTAGATACGATTATAAACATGTGTGCCTTTGATAGTTTAAAATAAACACTATGGGACATAAATAAATGAACACACCAGTCACATCTAAATCATTGTGGAAGATTTTAAAGCACATACCTCATAAAACATGTATAAGAAAATGAAAATATAGTAAGGATAAAAAATATAAAAAATCTATATAAAAATGAATATAAAAAACCTATATTAAAATGAATGTAAACAATCAGGTAAAACATCTATCCAAAAAAGACAAAAAACATGTTTATTTCATACGTATATTAGATATATATTTTCCATAAATTTGTATCATAAAATTTATCTAAACAAAATTCAGTGAGTAAAATGATATTTAGGATATTTTCTGACCACAGGGAAAAAATAACAAAAGATAATTAGAAAGCCTCCAACTGTTAGAAATTAAGCAACGTACTGCCAAACAACCCATGGGTCAAAGAAAAAATATCACAATAGAAATTAGAAAATATTTTAAAGAGAAAGATAATAAAAACACAGGATATAAACATTTGTGAGATATTGCAAAAACAATGCTTAGAGGTGAAATATAGCCTTAAATATATGTAGTAGGAAAAAACTAAGACTGAAAAGCAATAATCTAAGCTTCCATCTTAAGATTCCAGTAAATATATATAGGAAATCAAAGACAGTAAATAGAAGATAATATAAAGATAAGAGAACTTAATTAAAGAGAAAGCATGAATAAAAGAGTACATTTACACTAGAGATGGTTCTTTGAAAATCTGGATGATCTTAGTAAAATGCTAGCAATACTGATCAAGAAAAAAATTAAAAAATTACGTTACCCGTATCAAAAAAAAAATCCTATCACTTCAGATTTTACATACATGAAAATAAAAATAAGCAGATAGCTACAGCAAAACACTTAAAAATTTCTGAGAAGAAAAATCCTTGAACATTTTACCCAAGATTGACACAATAAGAAAAGAAATATGAATAGTTTTAGTCCTACATCTGTTTTAAAAATTACAATCGATTATTAAAATCCTCCTCAGAAAGATTTTTTTCACCAGAAAATTCTTCCAAATCATCAAAGACAGAAGTCAAGCCAAGCTCATAATAGTAGTCCAGATTGTGTGTGTGTATGTGTGTAAAGTCTTTTTTGACATCTGCAAAAACTTGATACCAAAATAAGACCAGAAAGATTTACTCAATTTCTCATGTGACTTCAATTTTTCATCTCTTAATTGAATATTTTAATTATAATTATTTCAAAGTCTTATCCATGGTTAGGTCTGTAGATATCATGTGATAATGCTCTTAATTTTCATTTTGATTTCATCACTTTGGTATTTCTAGTATTTTTTTTTTCCAGCCATGTTATATAAAAAATGTAGAGTCTCTAGATTATGCAGTCTTCTACCAGAGAAGGTTGACATTTTTCTTTTCTAGGAAAATAAAGTGGCAAGCAAATAATCCTATTTTGGAAGGAATTTATTAGAGACAAGGTTTCACTTTTAGGAAGGTTTAGTCTACCTCTCACTCTAATCTTTAGAGCAGAGACTCCAAAAAGTTTCAATTTAGAATTTAGTGGATTCACCAAGACTGCTTTCCTCTGACATCCAGACTCTATTTCACCACCACCAGGATACTTTGAAAAATTCTTTTCTGTTTTTCAGAATGCTAATATTATAATTCCCACTCCACACAGATTCAGATTTTGGCTAGTATATTATGTTTGAAGCCATTCAAGTCTCCAAAGTTGTCTATCTCGGCCATGGGTCAGCAAACCAAAGCCTATGGGCCTAATCCAGCCTATAGACTTTTTCTGTAGCCTCTGAGCAAAGAATGGTGTTTAAATGATTGGGAAAAATAAAAAGAAAAACAATATTTTACATACAGTGAAATTATAGAAAATTAAAATTTCAATATTCATAACGTTTGATTGTATCACAGCCATACCCATTCATTTTCACACTGTCTAGGGCTACTTTTGTCACAGTGGCAGAATTTCAAGTAGTTGCCACAGAGACTGAATAGGTGCAAAGTTGAAAATGTTTACTCCCTGGTTCTTAGCAGAAAAAAAAAAAATACTATCTCTTGTTCTAGTCTATAAAACTATGAAAAGTTCTAGTAGTTTCTATATCCCTTGCAGTGGCCCCTGCCCAGATTCTCATTGAATGCCTACAGGAAAAAAATGTAGTTTCAGACTGTAAACTGATCATTCATGGTTCTCTCACTCCAAAATCTTTGCCCCTCATAAACCTGTTGCTTCAAAAGTGCTATGATTTCTTTAAACAGAAACATATACCTTTCTATTTTATCTATTTTTTTATTATTTTATCTATTTTTTCTTGACAGCAGCAATCATATCCCACAAACTAGTCTATTAGCAAGTGGAAAAAAACCATTAGTTTTAAGAGCAGAGTTATGAACATGTTTCATTTTGTTTATTTTAGAGGTATCCAAGGGGGAAAAAAAGGTAAAAATTGAAAATATTTGGGTCACTGGAGAGTTTCTAGTATGAAAAGAACCAAAAAAGTCTTACAATTCAATTCTTTACTTTGCAGATTAATAAATCATGGTTTAGAAAAAAGTATGAGCAGTTTGTCAGGATCTATCTTTAGATTTTTATAGTCATGACTTGAGTCCTAAACCTCTGGCCCTAGAAGACTTTTCTCTGTTGCTGTCTGCCCTGTGTGTGACCTTCATTGAACATGCACATATGTGTATAGAAGTTTAGTTGGAGTGGTAGGCTCTGTGTGTGTGGGTCCTTGTATACACATCTTCCAAGACATGTATATTTGTATTCCTGACAGATTATGCTCTGATATTTGAAGTTATTGAAGGTTATCTTTCAAACTCTTTGGCTTATGTTCATCTCAAGAGAGAACACTGTCTTGGTGCTGGTTCAGTAAAATGAAATCACCAAGGATGTTTTCAGGTCAGCTTAAATTCATCCTAAGAGATTTAAATATTAATTTTGAAGTAAAAGTATAATCTGTCATTTAAAAAATAGGGTTAATGAGAAAAATGATGACAGTTTCATTGTGCTAGTGTCACTGCAATCTAGCTCTTTATTCAAGGCACCAATTAAGTACAAATTTACCTATAGCTTGTCAAAAAGATATGTTTTTAAAAATTTTATTCAGCTTTTATAATTTTATCCTTTAATATGAAATCATATATTTTTACACTGTACTTGCTTCTTTATACTTAGCTGTCTATATAGACTGGCATATTCCATACAGAATACAGTGGAAGCACTAAAATAAATACATTATTTAGAAATTGAAAAAAATTTGGACCAAGCACATTGAATGTATCTTATACCCAACCTTCTCATTAGCACTAAATAATATTAACCAAAATTATTAAGTTGAATGCATTTTAGTATCCAGGACAGGTGTATCAGATTATCATTAATAGCAGAGTTAAAAAAAAACATGTATATTTAGAAATTCATTCAATTTTTCAAGTTTTTCATGAAATATTTTTAAGTTAAATATTCTGGTTCTACATTTTGTGTTATTAAAATTTATTACAATAGGGCAGAAATCAGGACTGGGTATACTTAGGAAAAACTGATAGTGTTTTCATTCTTCTTACTGACCTTAGTAATTGCTAACAAATATTTAAAAGGGCTTTCAGACTTATCAGACTTAGCCACACTTTTTTTTGATTTTCATGCTAATATTAATTTACTCCAGAGATTGAGCATACTACCAACATGGTCAAGCTTAGTTAGAAAACAACTGATCATTTTCCATAATTTGCCACTTCCACTGTACTAACTTATTATTATACTGTTATTAAAACTGACCATTTCATTGATATTTGGATTTTTTTTAAGTATAACAAAAACTTCTGAGTAGATTAAAATAAATTATGTTTTTTAATTCCCAGAAGAGTTTGTAGAGTCTTCAGATGTCCAGTATTTGAGAGAAAAAATACAAAACTTCCTTATTCTTGTTGGCCTTCTCAGAATTGGAAAAACAGAAGAAATGAAACAGGGTGTAAACCTAATCTGAGAAAGTTCTCAAAAGTAATATATAAAATATGGACATAATATAAAATATGGATGTCTCCAAATGTGGAACATGTAAATTCTTAAATTTATTTGAAATTCAGTTAATTATTTCCCAGATTCATGAGAATGTTTAAACAATGATCAATTTTCTGTTAATATGACATGCTTGCTAATAGCTTAATACTAGGCAGAGTAGGCCATACAATAAACATTCATTGAAGGATTCACTGAACAAATGAATGTATGCAAAATTATGAAGAAAGAGGTAAATATGAAGTATTGAAAGGAATAGGAAGGGATTAGTAATAACAAAGAAACACTACTTGGTTTTGAATTTTGTGACACATTTTAAACGACTGAGTGTTACATATGTGATTCAGAAGAGGCTAGATATGTTGCAATTAATCAAATTCTAGTGACTTAAAGCAACAAAGCTTTATTGGTAGATTGTGCTATCCATCGAACATATATCTGTTGGAAACAAATTTTTTAGATGAATAAGGGGTTTATCTTGTCATGTTCTTTCAAGTTAACCATGGAATAGGGACAACAAAGATATAGGGTGTTGCACCTGTTAAATGCTGCAGTCCAAAATTTGGTCCATTTCTATGTCCAGGAATAGTCATATAGTCCCACTTAACTTTAAGGAGAAGGAAAGTACAACCACTTGTGTGTCAGGAAGAGAGGGGAACTGGGTATCAGAGAGAATGGTCATGTCTGAATTTTCTAAATCAGGAGAGTTACGGCACAACCAAAGGCTAAGAGAATTTACTGGGAGCAGAAACAAACAAACATAAAAACTTGTGGCTATTTATCCAGAGATCACATGAGGTATAACAGTCTGAAAAGCCTCTATTATTAATTATTAGGTTAACAGATTTGGACTTGATATAATGAATAACAAAGAGATTCTTAAAAATAGTGAAAAAAAGGATAAAAATATAAACCTTTGCTATATATTTTCAGAACTTGATAATTCGGACATTTTTTTCTTTGGGTAACTGGAGCAGAAGGAAACTTTACAGTAAAAAGAGTCAATAAACTTGCTACAATAATTCAGGTAAGTAGTAAGGTTTAGATTTGGTTTGTAATTTTGATGAGCAAATGTAAAAAGAAAAAAAAAACCTAAAGAAAATCTAGGCCATTCTATAAGGGAGATGCCTAGGACTTGATAATATATTCAATTTTAAAGAAAAAGGAGAGAATTAGAAACACAGTCAAAGGTATGGTTATACATTTTAGAGATTGAGAGTGTGTTTGTATGTTTATACATAAGCACAAGAAAGACAAGACAAAACAAATACTTTTAAAAACAAATCAAAGCATTTGAAAAACTTCAGTATACGTGAAAATTATATCAAAATAGAAATAAGGTAAGACAAACAAGGCTTCTCTCTCTGCCTTTGAATAGCAATATGAAATTAAGGGTGAGATAATTTCCTATTCCTGGAAGCTATTCTGCTTTGAAATTTACTCATAGACTCAGATATGTTAGAAAGGTAATGCACTCTGTAATGTGGTCTTTATAATGCACAGTGTGACTGGCATGGTTTAAACATAACGTTTAGTTGCAATATTACCCCAAATTATCCTAGCAGGGAGAGCCAAGGCAAACCACCAATTTTGACTCCACATGTATTCCAGATACAGAAAAAATGGATAAATTGGCTTCTTTTGTGCTCTCTTTGCTGCTTGTCTTTATGTGAAGTTAAATTGTGTGGATGGAGATTTCAGCTCACAGAGAGGCTTCTGGAGGAAACCTGTAGGAGTTAGCACCTCACAGGGCAACCTGGACTGCAATGAAGCCCAGCAGTCATCATGCTGAAGAGGATGGGTGCAGATTAAAAGGTAGGAAGTAGTTAATTTAAGCACCAAGCTCCAAGTGACTGAACTCCAGTGGGGGAAAGGGAAAGCCCATGAATCGTGGGCATTCTAGGAAAGATTAATTTGCCTCTTCAAACAGCTATTACCCAAAGGGTCATCATTAGGTTCCAAAGACTTAATAAGGAGCAATTTTACAGTTTTCTGTAACTGTATGATCTTCAACAAGTCACTTTACTTCTCTGTGCCTCTGATTCTCTGCAAAATAGAGATCATGTCTAAAGATCAGAGAGTAAGTCAGAAGATCACATGAGGTCTTTCCTCACTTTAGGATGTATAGTTCTATGACTCACAAAGGCCTCTCTCTATGTAGTGCACAAAGGCCTATAACAATAATGAGTTGCCCTGTAACTCTTTAACCTTTAAAATTTTGGCCAATTACCTCCTACCTGTATGTTTAACACCATTCTAGATTCTCAGCTTGCTCTACTCTGACTTGGGATTAATTTAAGAAATTCTCGATTGGCAATGCCTAAGCATTGAGTACCTATCTCTTAGGGTGGTTACGAGAATTGAACATATTAATACATTAGAGTTCTTAACCTACTGCTTGACATATACTTACCGTTCAATAAGTTAGTGTTGTGGTTGTATTGATGGCCATCACTGAAATAGCTATTGTGCTAATGGTGTCATCAACCTTTCTGCTAATCCACTACAACATAAGATACTAACTCCTTGATGCCAGTAATAAGTGCCATAGTGTCTTCGTCCCACTATGCATCATTATTCTATTACCTTTCTTCTCTTCTGTTCCTTGGTCTCATTTCTTGTGTTTGATCCTCAGTCCTTCTAGGAACAAAAGACCTATGCTTTAGGGTATATGGTATGGTTGGATTCTTGATGTGTGTTTTGACCTTTCTGATGCAGGTGATCACACGGACCTCTATTGGCTTAAGCCTGTAACCTGGCATCCAGCTCTTCTCTCTCTTGCCTCCAGCGCCACTTTCCTCTCACTATACTTGCCAATTTTTTGTGGTCTCCACCGAAGCTGCTAATAAACTACACTTCCTTCCTAATTTCTGAAAAATTTAGAATGCAAGAGAGAAGTCAGAATACCAAGTGTCACATGGATGAGATTGGAGAGTGTAGGTTTAGGTAAGAGGTAACTGAACTTCCTAATATAGAACTTGAGAACTAGGCAAGACCAGGTGGGAATGGTTGCTGCTGGAAGAATTTGGATTGAAGAGGAGAATGGTGTGGGCGGAGCCCAAGATGCCCTGGTTTTCCTTGAATTTTCCAACTGTCTAAGTGGATAAAGGTATGGAAAAGATTATAAGTGTCCTTAAGGAAAAAAGTACCTCCTTAGGGAAACTAGAAGTGAGAAATTACCATCCCCTTTATGTGTCTGCCTGATGTCCTTGCTCTCTCCTGCTTGTCTGTACTTTCCCCTGCAAGGTGTGATCTCTAGGTCTTGGCCACATCTGGACTAAAGCCTATGATAGTTATTAAGATCTTCTATATTTTACTTAAGGTAGCAGTAAGAGAGTAATCTAAGCCTTCTATAAAATCTTTACTTTTTTACAGAGTTCTATATTAGAGTAAATGGAATATAAGTTTGCGTTCATAATATAAATTTAGCAAACATAATATTTGATGTTAATTAAAAATTGACTCTGGAGAAAGATGCTGACAGTATGACATTCTCCTTTAAGACAAAATAAAAGAGCATTTATTTAAAAAAAAAAAACGGGCTTATGTAAATCTATATTTAAAGGCAAGAGAAAAAATAATCTGAGTAATGGGCATTAACTTACTATTTGTTACATTCCCCCATGTTGTGTTCATTTCCTTTAAAATATGTGACCCAGGGTATAATTTCTGCTGCTTCTTTGTCACAGTGTTATATCCTTTAAGAACTTTTCTTTTTCACTGTATAAGTGCTGCTGGTCATCATTAAGCAGTTTCAGGATTTGGATTAATAAAAATATTTTAATAGGCATGAAATATTTCATTTTGAAGTGTGTCCTAAGGGCTCCACAGAAACCAGTAACAAACAATAAATTAACAGAGAAGGAACTGAATATCATGCCAAGCAGTAAAATAATGCAAATAAATTACATGGGTTTCATCTCTAGTAATTATGAGTTAGAAAAGTAGAATAGGAAACCTGATGGGACTTGCCTTTTTTGTGTTTCTGTGTTAGAATCTCAGTGGCTGTGTGGTGGTGGTGGTAGTATGTATATCTCACTTGAAAAAGGTGTAGGTCATTTCTGTTCCCACAACTATATTCTGTTATGCATATTTATGGCCATTACCAATGTTCCAGGGTTGTTTCACAGGCACACAGAACTCTTGCTGACCTATACAATCATAATAGGTAGCCTTTACTAAGTAAAACAGGAGCTAAGCGGTTTACATAGGATGTATCTTACTTAATCTTTCAACTATTCCATAAACTAGGTACTAGTATTCCCTACTTTATGAAATACATAAAAAAAACAAACGAACAAACAAACAAAAAAAACCATGAAGTTGAAAGAGGGTATGTATTTTGTGCAAGAGACACACCATGAGAAATAGTCAAAGACAGAATTTTAAATTCTTGTCTGTTTGGCATCTTAACCATTGCCTATGACAGTAGATTCTAAATTTATTCACCAGGGCATAAACAAAACAGATATACTGACAGTGAAGAGAAAATATTAAGATACATACTTTTCAATTATCTCATCTATTTAAATTTTTATTTTCATGTGTGTTTTAGAACACAAATGGCATATTAGTAGAGTATTACAGATATTTTTAAAGTGTACATATATATGTTGGCTCAATTTTTATTATTTTTTAATTTTAATTTTTATTGACATGGATACATGATAAACCTGGAAGATGTCTCTGATTCAATTGTATTTGTAAAAGTAACAAAATAAGTTTTTTGAGATTTACCCTACCTCTTTCTGCTCTTTTACTATCTGACACCTTCACTTTCTTAATCTCTAGCAGCCAGTATCCCCATGTTATGTGCCAGGTATCCACAGATGACTTTGGTGTCCCATAATAGTCTCTCCTTAAGATCAGGTTTTCTCCTCTTGCCCTACTTTTCCTATCTCCATCATTAGGCTTGCACATCATTCCACCTTAGTGCCTGAATCTCAGTGTAAAATAAATAAACAATTCAGTAATGTGATTATGCAAACTGATGATGAGTAATGGCATGACAGCTTCAGATTATCTAAAATGAATATTTGAAATGAAGCATTTCATATCAAATAAAACTTTAGAAATGAGTGGAGGGAAAACATTTTTTTCCTTATTTTTTTCCCTCAAAGATATGGATTATCAATCATGTGGAATATGTCCAGAACTTTAGAAATGCTTGTTTTTAAGTGATGTTTTCACTTTGCAACACTGGTGAAATTTTAAAAAAAAAAAATAGACATTTTAAAAACATTACATTCAATTAATTTTTTTCTTTAAACTAGGGATTATCCAAATTTGATAATTCCATGCAAAAATATAATAATGTCTTTAGCATAAAAACATTAGTACTTTGGCAAAGGTTCAAGAAAGAATTTTCTTGACCATAGCTCTTGCATGGCAGGCATTAATTTCCAATATCATAAGAGTCTTAGGAAAAAGGCCTATGATCTCTCTGAAAAATTGAGGCTATGTCATTTTATACTAGTTGTGAAAATAATCAGCATGGAGAAATGAAAACGACAGCTAGCTATTTCACTTATTTTGGCTCCTGTGAGCACCTCTTTACCTAAATCCATCTCTCTTGAGGGATATTAAAGATATGCAGTGAAGTCAGAATTTTTCTACCTTGCCTATGGAGGAAGAAAAAAGAAAACTATGGAGACTCTGAAAAAAGAAGGTAAACAACATGAGTGAATTCAGTTAAGATCTGGCAGCATTGTTAAATTATTTGCAAAGTTTGATTTGAATGTAATTTTATTTATTTCCTTTATCAACTATGAACATTCTCACTGCCATGCTTTCAGATGACATCATTGTTACACTGATCCATCTCAGCAAGCATTTTATCCTAGAGCTCTAGAAAGCACAGACAGAGAAGACTCCAAGGACTGACAACACATCTCCATATGAAGCTGTGCACAAACCAAAAAGTCTATTCTATGATAATGTCAGAAAGTTAGACTATAGAGACAAGTGTAATATATTAACACCCAATTGGGATGAAAGCAGTACAAAGGTATAGATGTTGAATAATATGCATTAAGTGCACACAATGAATGTGTGGTGAATTACACTAGAAACTCATTTTAGTATTCAATTGCTCTTATCAGAGTTTGTATCAAAATATGAACTACATTAATCCTGTAGGCATATTCAAGCTACTTAATCTATTCTACTTATGTATCTTCAGAAAGATTAAATTGTTCTCTCAACAGATTTAAAACATCAAACATTTATTCTGACATATTCATACTTTTACTACTTTAAATCTTAAAATATTGAGATTTATGTAAGTCTTTTACTTTTATGTATTAGACAAAATTGACAAATACATTTTAACTAACTTCAATTCCTTACAGAGTAATCCTGCCTTTTTTGGTTAGCACCATCTGACATCAAATGTTCATGTTCGTGTGTGTATGCAATACACGTGTGTGTGTGTGTGTATGTGTGTTACATAGTTCTGTCTAGATAGTGGAATTGGAAAGAAAAATTATTCCATAGCCAGTATCTCTAAAAATGGATTTTTCTCTATTTGTTTACTGAATGAGAGTTAATTATCTCCATTTTCAGTTGCCTACAATTTAATTTATTAAATGCTGTGTTGGGCACAATTTTGTAGCCACATTATTTTAAGATATCCTCCATATCTTCCTTTTTAGCAATGTTTTCCTGCCACTACATATATTATACACAAAAACGAATGGTTATTCTAATTTATTGATGTGTTGGTACAAGATACACCAATAAAAACCAAGCTTTGAAAATACGAAGACAGACAGAAAGATTAGAGAAGGACCAGTTATAAATGCAAATCAATATTTGTTGTTGGGATAAACATGAGTTATGTTGAAAATATACTTTTATTTATTTAATTTCATCTGAATAAGCTTTATAAAACCAGAATATATATAAGGAAATAAAGAGAGCACAAACAACACTCTAACTTCAAAACATCAGTTATTCTACACTTCTTGGGTTTTGAAATAAACCTTACTAAACCAATTATATACAGACTCAGATTTACATGATATGGACAGAAAGATTTAAAATTTTTTTCACTCAAGGAAATGAAATCAAATGAATTTTCCCAAAGAAAAAGATAGGGTCGATTTGCAGTGGATATTTTTAAGATAAGTTTTCTTTTTGTGGGCTTCTGTCTTTGGGAAAAAAAAAAAAATGAAATAGCTAGAGTCTAAAGGCAAAGGTTCTTGAGTCCTTTATAAAAATTATGTCAAAGGCAAAACTGTCATATGTCGATGGGAGGTACTAATATATTCATTTTTACAAATCAATCTAGAATTCTACTGATCTTTTATCAATCTAAGTTTATTTAAAAATGATACTTTTTATAATTAATGAATATTGATACATTATTATTCAATAAGTACATACTTTATTAAGGTTTCCTTCACTTTTAATGTCTCTGTTCTGTTTAGGAGCTCATCCAGATCACATTTAATTGTCATGTTTCTTTAGAGTCCTCTTGTTATGACAATTTCTAAGACTTTTCTTATTTTTGATGACCTTGACTATTTTGAAGAGTACTGGTCAGATATTCTGTAGAATGCCCCTCTATTGGAATTTGTTTGATGTTTTTCTCATGATTAGCCTGAGGTTAGCAGATTTTGAAAGGAAAGCAACAAAGATCAAGAGCCATTTTCATCATATTATGTCAACCGTACATAGTATTAAACATGATTTTTCACGGTTAATGTTGACTTTGATCACCTTGCTGAAGTAGTGTTTTCTTAGATGTCTCCATTGCAAAGTTACTCTTTTTATCTACCTTTCCACACTGTACTTTTTAGAAGGAAGTTAGTATGCAAAGACCATACTTAAAAAGAAGAAAGTCTTTAGGGTAGGGTATGTACACAAATTATTTGGAATTCTGCAGGTGATATTCGTCACTTCTTTTAGATTTATTTATTCATTCAATTATTTGTTTATATTAATATGGACTCATGGATATTTGTTTATGCATTGGCGTACAATCCAACTAATCCAGTACTACTTTGTTGTTTCATTTTTTTCCAGTTTTGTTTATTAAGAGCTCTTTCTGACAACTCCTTGTCCCTTTGACTTTCACCCATCAATGTGTTTTATTACTGTTTTCGAGTATTTCCTTACTTTCTAGCATTACAATATCTTATAGATTCATCTTATATATTTGTATCCCAGTCTTAGAATAAGTCGTTTCTCTAAGAAAATCTTTTTTTAAAATTGGAGAATGGTATAAAAAAATCGAACTCTGGGTGCTAGGTGTGCTTGTTGCTATCAGGTTTTCATCACTGTTAGGCCATCACCACTGACAAATCAAGGAAATTTATGTGTGTATACGAGCTCATGTGTATAAACATATCTATAAATATTTTTATATGTAATCACCTATATATTAAGTTAAACATGAGTTTGTAGTAATGTTCTAACTCTAATCCATGATCATATGGATCATTTTTACTTCCTCCCCTTATTTGTAAAATCTCATTTCTACAAAGTTACCTCGCTCCTACCACCTGCCATCTATTTACTTAATTGTTTAATTCTAGTATAAAAATATAGTAGTATATAATTGTTAACCGGTACCCCATTGAGAAAAACATTATCAACTACAGATAGGACTTTTGTGCATTTCCTTTTATATTTAGTCTAAAAGAGATCCCACTCATTATTAGTTAATTAAGCCACTTTCCTCTCCTTTCAGAGAAGCTGTTTCATATATTTGTAATACAGTTACATTGTTCTGTTACATTCTGAATTTCTCTTGGGATTTACCCAATCTTCTAAATATTTTTAAAATTATATTTCTTAAAGTTTTAGAAGATTTACCCAATATTCTAAATAGTTTTAAAATTATATTTCTTAAAGTTAGGCTATAAAGTTCTGTGGATTTTAACAAAGGTTACTATCATATATCCATCATTATAGCATCATACAGAATAGTTTCACTACACTAAAAAATCCACTGTGCTTCACCTATTCACATCTCATGCCTTTGTTCTGAACTCTTCACACCACTGATCTTTCACTTACCAATATGAATTTCAAGTTCCTCCATGCCATTTCATGGCTTGATAGCTCATTTTTTCTTTGTTGCTGACAAACTGTCCATTGTATAAATATACTACAGTTTGACTTTACATTCACCTGTTGAAAGATATTTTAGTTCATTCAGTTTTTCACTATTGTGAATAAAGCAACTCTAAGTGTAAGCTACAGGATTTTGTGTGGATATAATTTTTATATTAGTTCCAATACCAGGAGTGTAATTGATGAATTATATAAGATAATACTTGGCTTTGTAAGAAACTACCAAACTCTCTTCCAAAATGGCCATACATTTTCCATTCTTGTTAGTAAAGAATGAGACTCTCTCGCTCTACAATCTCATCAGCAATTGGTACTGTCAATTCTTTTTGGATTTTAACTTCTCCAATAGGTGTGTCATAGAATCTTATTCTTGTTTTAATTGAAGTTCCCTAATTATAAATGATACTCACCTTCATTTGTTATATGCTTATTTGCTATCTGTATAGCTTCTTTGAAGAGGCATTTTTTCAGATCTTGTCCATTTTCTAAAATTGGATTGCTTATTTTGTTATTGTTGAGTTTTAAGAGTTCTTTGTATATTTTGGATATTGGTTATATATCTGATACGTGTTTGACAAAGAGTTTTTCTCCTTAGTCTGTGGCTTGTTTTTCTATTCTCTTAACAATATCTTTTTTCAGAGAAGTTTTTATTTTAGTGAAGCCCAACTTAACAGTTTTTTACTTTATGGATCATGTTGTCTCTTTTATCTAATAACTTATTGCTGCACAATGAGATACCATTCAACACAAAATGTGTTATATCCATATAATAGAATGTTATTCAGTAATAAAATTAAATGAGGTACTAAAGCTAATTAGTGTTTACAGGAAAATAGTTAGTGACAGCTTTGTCACCGCTTTGAGATGATGAAACTATTTTGAAACTAGATAAAAATTATGGTTGCATGACACTATGAATATACTAGGCGCTACTGAACTATACACTTTAATATAGTTAATGTTACATCATGTGAATTTTGTCTCAAAAAATGAAAAAAAATAAGAAAAGACTCATTGCTAAACCAAAGTTATATAGTTATTCGTTTATGTTTGATTCGAGAAATTTTATAGTTTTGTCTATTTTGATGAGTTTTAAACCAAAAGCCATTTAAAAATAATTATGGATATTTCAATGTACATATATTTTAAAGTATATTTTCTTAAATACCTAATGCAATTGTGTACATTCTTTAAAAAATTTAAAAACACTAATACAATTAGAATTTAATAAGATACATTTTATATATGTTAATTTTATTTTCTATCTTCTTTATTTTCATGTATCTATGTTTATTTGTATAATAAATAATTTACAAAGCTTTTAATAAAAGGTGAGCTTATGGGATAGTATACAGAATAAAAACAAACAACTAACTATTGTACTGTGCCTGTTATAAATTAAAATATACAGAAATTGAAGTATTCTTTATTGGCATAATGAAGCAAGTTCAATTAATATTTATCGATTAAATAAATTATACATCTTTTATATCTATTTAATCATTGCATCTGTATTATAAGCACACAAAAATTATATTATAAAACTTTATAAAATAAATTAAAACCACCGCTCTAAAATAATATTTTTCCAGCTTGATTGTTCTCTTTGAAACAGAAAAGAACATTATAAATATGCAATGCATGTTCAGAGGGATCAAACCAGAATATACATTTTAGTTATATTGGGAACTAAGAAATTAATATTAGGATACTGGAGTCATCCCCAATGTGTTATTAATAAGCCATTATAATTTAGTTTTAATATCTATTATCCTTTAGCCACATTTTTCATCTTTAATATAAAGCTTTAAATCATTTTAAATATTTTATTTTATTGTTTAGATACACAACTTAAGTTCATTAAAGTTAGAAAAATATAAAACCAGAATAGAAATGACTTTAAACAAAGATCATGAAGGCATTAGTAATATCATCAGAGAAACTTTCTTTATTGCATTCTAGGTAGAAATAGCAGCCTTTCACTAGAATGTAATAGCTAGTTCAGTGAGTGACTATTCTTCACTGAATTTTTTTTATAATATTAGGATATTTGGGGTATTAGTATATTTTATTCAAATATTTGACATCTATCAAATTTCAGAAGTCATGGAGATATAAATTTAGTTAATTAAAATAATATTTTAATGGTGACAAAAGAAAGACACAATGTTCTAATGAAGGCTGTTTCATCATGTACAGAGAACATGTTTCCAGTAGAATAAGGATAATGACTACAGTAACTATAACAATAGGAGTAATTACATCAAGCTATAACTGAAATCCTTAGAAATCAAAATCTCAGCACACCTTAGATTTTTCAGACTTATTTTCTATATAAGTTGTTTATTGTGAAGCACTTTCTAGCATGTTGGGTCTAATGAGAGCCTCACATAGTTCTTTTACTCACTCTGTACCATGCTGACTTGGCACAAATCATTTATTATGACCCATGAGAAACCCTGACTTTGCTTGCTTCCTGCCTGAAGCCTTGCCTTCCCTCCTTCTTTGTTTCCTTTTCATAAAAACTACTACGTCATTCCAAACAGTAGACTGGTTTCATTGCTAAAGTCTGAATAGTGAAAACACAATGCCTTTAGAAGTGATCCACTTTGATCTGAATAAAATAAGAAACAGTTATCCTGTGTTATTCCCTATATCCTTCACTGGCATACTTACCTCATATATGATAGGAAATGAAATGTAATTAAACTCATAGTGTTCAAACCCTATTTTGAACTACATTCAGTTGTTTCTAATATAGGCCTATCCTTGCTCTAAACTCTCAGTAACTACTGAAGTTTGATAAGAGTCAATTGATAGCACTTTTTTTCTTCCTGATTTGAGACTAACAGATGAAATCACAGATAGAGACCATTTTCCTGATAAAGACATTTTCGCCCTCACCATAACATTTTGTAAATACTGAAATTAGACTTAGTTGGATCTAATATGATGGCTTTAATTCAGGCATTTCTCACATTGATAAAGTGGGGTCTTTTACACTATATAACAATGCAATAATGCAGACTAACTTCTCACAAGTCAGAACAGGGCAAAAAGTTCACAAATAGTAATAACTGATCTAAAACTTAAAGGCAGGAATGTCTATTAGCAGCTCATTTAGATTAATACCTCATGAGGAAAGCTCAGTTTTCCTGAAGTAGGACTGAGAAAAACACTGTACGCCATACATCCATAATAACTTACTACATTTTAAGAGCAAGGGTAAGATCCTTTAATTTTAAGCGGACCACTTTTCTTGCTGAATAAATTGAATAAATAACACAACCCTGATTCTGAATCTCACATTTTGACATGGGTAAGCAAGAATGAATTAAGTGCTGCTTGTGTCTACTGGAGAAAAGCAGTGGGGATTTTTGCAAACCAGGCATCTGTAGCAGGTGTATCAATGGAACCCACTTCCTGTTTCTAATACAGCTGCACGTGTTTCTGGCACGTTTGAGATCGTGCCCCTCAACCTCAGTGATTTTGTCTTGCTTGGCTCTAGATTCTGGCACATTGGCACATAAAGTGGCAACTTTATTAGAGTTGTAAAAGGCCCAAGTGTTAACATCAAGCATGCAGATGCAGTGCTTTCCTAGCCAAGCACACTTCCTGGACTACCAAAATAGTGCAGCTGCAACCACTGTGTGCCATTAGCAGTGACATTATGTAAATCTTAATCTATTAAACTGTGTCACCGTCATGTGTTGATCCAAGGCTAAACATTTGCTATTTCAATTAGCTAGTGGGTAGATCCCTATAAAATTTCATTTTTCCCCTTAGTGGCTAAGTTATCTATTTAAAGTCAAAATATTATTTATAAAAAATAGCTGATTTATAATTGCTTATTTAGCAATAATTTGGGATTTTTTAGCCCGTGTCTTTCGATTCTTCAAAGTGTTTTACTTCAAAAGTGGAAAATTATTTTGATATTAGGACTTCTATTTCATTTGTTTCTAATGCATAAATATTTGTTGATTCATTATCCTTGAAGGTAAAATTTGTGGGTAATCTTTATATTTTAGTTCCTTAAAATTAACTCACATCTGTCAGATCATTCTATTGGATAACACCAGAAAGAATAGAATCAGCCAAGATATAGTAAATTATGTAAATTAATGATAATATAAATACTATGAAATTTCAGTGTCAGATTTTGATAAGTAGCCAAACATGGTCATACTAATTTATTTCAAGTATTTACTAAAAAACTGGTATTAAGATGACTGAAAAAAGAATATTATTGATTTAAAGGAATAAATCTTTATAAATTTAGGAGTCATTAACATACCAATATTTGATATATTAATTGAAAATTATAAATATCTATATTAATCTATTTTTAGCTAGTACCTAGTATATATATATACCAACAAATATTTATGCAGTAGAAACAAATGAAATAGAAATCCTAATATCAAAATGATTTTCCACTTTTGAAGTAAAACACTTTGAAGAATCGAAAGACACGGGCTAAAAAATCCCAAATATATATACCAGGTACTAGCTCGTATATGATACGTATATATCATAAAAATCAAACATTTTCAGTGATTGCAGTGATGTTACCATAAATATTTTCATATTTTCATCATCCTTAAACAGTGGTCCAGTTAACATAATGTAACTGAATTAGTGAGCAATTAAACCTGATTGTTGCAGACTCTATGGATAGAGCTATGAGAGACTAGCGGATAGAGTGAAATATGTGATTACTTAAAGATGACTTTGTGTGTGTGTGTGTGCATTCATTTAATTAAACTCAATTTTAATTCCTATATACAATGGCAATGATGTCTGTGTCGAATTCTTTCATAAAACCATAAGCCAAACACTATTCATTCTTTTTAAGATAATTCTTTGTTTTGTTTTGTTTTTAAAGTGAGGTCATTTATTTGCATTCCTTAGATAGGGCTCTTCTGTATATTTGATACATACAGTTTTCTGAAACTGAGCATAAAGAAATAAGACTTTTTCCATCCTCTCCAAAATTTAGTTAACCTTCACTCCAACCTTATCAAAGCAATTATCTGATACATACAAATTGGTATAAGTGTAAGTATGTATTTGCAGGTCTGCCTGAAATTTCTATCTGATTTGATCATTGGAAATGGTTCTTTAAAAGGTAGACATGTTTGTAGTCTTCTCAGGAGAAAATCTAATGTCATACACTTATTTCAGGCAAGAAGAATTTTCTGAAAAGAATACTGAAGAACTAAAGGCATGATGAAGTGTTCAGTTCTAAAAGTTACTAGACAATTTGAAAATGTCAGGACACACATTATTCTGTTTATATTAAACAACCTGTCAGCACAGCACATTTGTGAAAAATAACAGTGGTTATTTGTTCGGTATTTCCAATGTGTCTGCATTTAACTCCAAATGCTCCCCTCTCTTCCTACCATTCAGAGCTTGCATTTAAAAAAAAAAAATTCTTTAAAACCATTTAATACCCTGTAGTAACATGACAACACTATTAATGTTTAAATTAAGAGATAACTGGTGATGTCACTCTTGCTATAGAGTGGACAGTTGTGTTTTCCCAAAATTCATATGCTGAAATGTAATCCCCAATATCATGGTATTTGTAGGTGGCATGATTAAGTCATGAGGACAGAGCCCACATGAATGAAATTAGCGCCTTTATAAAAGAGACCCCAGAGAGTTCTCTCATCCCTTGGTCATGTGACACAGCCAGAAGAGACTGTTTCTATGAACCAGACAACAAATATGCCAACGCATTGATCTCAGACTTCCCAATCTCCAGAACTGTGAGAAACAGTTTTTGTTGTTTATAAGCCTCCCAGTCTCGGTATATATACAACCTGAACTAAGATAGCCCTGAAACTCAAAGAGCAGTCAAAAGAGTTTAGAATATAAATAGAAAGTAATGTCACAGAAAGAGGATTAATTTAAAGAGCAAATGATCATTATATGATATGTAGGGTCGACCTATTGACAGTATGAATGTACACATGCTAGTTATATTAAAAATATCTAACGTAGTACAGCTAATGATCTTTTATAATGTAAACTGTCTTGTTTTTGCTGAACCCTTATAGGTAAATTTTCAAATAATCAAGATATCCTAAGAGTTTTACGCTAGCTGAGACATCATACCAGGTAGATACTATGGAGAAGAGCCCTTTAGGACACGGTGCCTGCCTTGCCAAGCTAAAATCACTTGGAAATTGCAGAGAACAGAAAGAAGTCAAAGGTAAGCCAAGAGAGCTGGCCAGCATGTTAAGACAAGAAGAGTTAGATCTGCAATAGTGATTAGCACTTATAAAGCTCTTGCTATCACAAAGTACTATGTTTTTGTTTTGTTTTGTTTTTACTTATTCACTAAATAAATCACAGTATGTAAAGTACAATTAATAATGCAGTCTAAATTCAGGTAAAAAAATCAATGAAGACCCAATTGAGATTTATTTATAAAAAATTTGGTAAAACAGACAAACCCCCACTGAAATTAATCAAGAAAAAAAAGAAGGTACAAATACAAAAAAAGATAATGGAGTATAATATTTAGTACAGATATTAAAATAATCATACTTATACTTCGAATAATGTTATGCCAATAAATTAACAAAATAATATGAAATAGTTAGATTTTTTTATGAACTAAAACCTATCAAACTGACCCCCCCTCCCCCCAAAAAAGACAAACAATAACTCAGTAAGTTAATAGCCATTTAAAAACTTTATCTTGGTAGTACTAAAAAAGCCAACCACAAATTGTTGTCAAAGCCACATACTTTTACTAATATTTCCCAAACTTTCATGGAAAATAGAATTCCAGCCTTATCTAAATTTTTCTAGAGAACAGAAAAAGAGGTGATACTCTTCAATTCATTTTACATGGCTCATATAACTTTGATATATAAAACAAATTAGGGCAGAATAAAATTATTATTGCAAGCCTATATCACATAAGAAAATAAATGCAATCATTCCAAATATAATATTTTGAACAAAACACTCATGTATTTTATTTAGAAAGGACTAAGGTGATATTATCTTAAGATGCAATGATGGCTTAATTTTGCAAATTCTGGTAATGTAATTTATACATTACAGTATAGAGAATAAGCCATATGATAAACTTAACAGAAACAAATAATCTTTAATAAAATGCAATAAACTTTCATATTATAAGTACTTACCAAACTAATAACAGAAAGTAACATTCTTAATATCAAAATCTGCATCTAATATTGAAGTCAATGGTAAAATATTAAAAGCATTTTGTCAAAGGATGAAAAAAGTATGTCTATGTTTATCTATCCATCAAGAAAGACAACGTTAAGCAATACAAAGTATAAGAATTTGAAGGCATATGCATTTTTCAATGTCCTTAATGCGAACTGTCCACATAACATTATACATTACATAGCAGCAAAATATTATATTGATTTCCCTGAAATGTTTTATTTTTCTTCATGGAATAATTTGGAAATTCATTCAAATAGACAGATTACACTATGTTACAATATATTTTACTTAAATATAGTACTGTATGACATCTACATAGAAAAAGACCCAACAGGTCCTTTAGATAAATTATTAGAAAAAGAGAGTTTAGTAAGGTGGCTAGTGGCTACCAGAGTAATAAAAAATAAAAGGTACATACCTATATTACAGCAAAATATTTTAAAATGTTACTATTTATAACAAGCAATACAAATATAATTATGAAATCTGATGAAAAATACAGATATATTTTATGAAAAAAATTGTAAAAGATTTACAAAGTTCTAAATAAACAGTAATTCATTTAGCAAACTGTAAATGGATTTACTTGTGTTATTGCAACAAAGAAACTCTGATAACCAAGTTGATAGTAGTAAAATAATAATGATATTAAAAATGTTCTCCATTAAAAACATATTAAAGGTATGAGAAGACAAGGCATACTCAATAGAAAAAATATTTACAATATCTATGTTGGCATGGATTAATATTGAGAATATATAAATTGATCATACAAATAAATCAAAAATGAATCCAACAAAAAGGTGAGCAAAATATATGAATAAGCATATCACAGAAGAGGAAATTTAATAACACCAAGAAAATGTAAAGACACTTTGAATCTCTCTAGTTATCCTGGCAAGGAAAGAAAAATCACAATTAGTAGAACTTTCACCAAATTGAAATAAATTTTAAATCAGGATCTATAAAATGGTTGCCTGAATATTGGTGGAAACACTTTGGAGAGCAATATGGCAATATCTGGTAAAGATGAAGATGTTCAGATCATAAAATCAGCAATTTCACAAACTGTATTATATATAAATAACTTTATTGGCACATTATAATTGCAAAAACTTGAAATCAACCTAAAAGCTCCCTAAGAGGAAAACAGACAAATAAATTGTTATATACAGTTACATATTATGTTTATAATATACAATATACAAAATTATATACTATCTGTATAGTATATTATGATATATACAATATGTAGTAGACTTAGAATATGTATTCATATATAAATTATAGAATATGCACATAAAGAGAGAAAATCTGACATCCTAGTGAGAAGGAATGAAATAAAGATAACCATAACAACCTGCATTAAACCAAAAATTCACTGACCAAAATAACATATTTCAAGAGCATACATGAGTAATGCTACTGTGAAAATTTGTGTGTGTCCTTTGGGGCATATTGGTATGCCATATGAGGGGAATTACTAGATCATATAGTAATTACTTACCTATATACATACAAAAGAATTTGACAGTTGTCCAAAGTGATTGTATCTATTTACATTCTCAACATTAACATATAAGAATTCAGTTGCTCCACATCCTAGCTAACACTAGGTATTCTCAGTTTTATAAAATGTGGCCAAACCCACCAACTGGAGTGTATTTTCCATTAGCCTGAATATCACTGTGAACATTTAGTGATCCCAAAGCTCATCACTTTTTCCCCTATTTTGAATCTTTAGAAACTGAAATCACACTATTTACTTTGAATTTGTCCATAAACAGTCTGAATGGATAATAACTCTGTGCACTATTTAGCTTTATTATTCTTTTATTAGTTTAATTCACGAACACAAAAAAACAACACATAGAGGGTCTCACATATTCCTGATTCTAACTTATTCTCCATAAAGGCTTTTCCATTTAACATTATTTTGCAGCTTTCTGTGATTTTCACAATGCGACTCATTGTCTTAATTCTCTTCATTAGTAAAAATTTTCACTCTGTTGCAAGCTCCCAACAAAGGAAACACCTATCTCATGTATCTGACTGTAGATTTAAATCTTCTTAAAGCTTTATACATGTTATAGGAATAGTTTTATATTTTATTCGGGGGCTAAATTTAATCAATCTCTAAGCCTTATTACTGTTTTGGAGTCCTTGGAAATGAGCTAGCATTTAATAAGCAAATTCATATTCTGCTGCACTGAAACATCTGGCAATTGCTTCCTAAGGCTCTCTTATTTTTGGAATTTTCTCCTTTGGTTTTACCCTGTATTTCTTTTTAAAGATATGTTTAGATCAATAATAAAATGCTATTTTCTCTTAAACCTTGCCTAGGGCCTCAAAAAACACATGTGGTCCTTTTAAAAAAATGTCTTCACTCTTTCACACTTTGACTTTTGCTTTGGTTATAATTCAAATAGTGTGGGTTTTAAAAAGTGATTTATTTTCTTAAATGCTTAAGGAAAAGTACTAAGGACAAAACAATTATTTTATGTCCTGTACAGTTGTCCACAATAAATTCATATATCAGGTCTATTGAGAAATAATAAAATGGTTTTTGTAAGTAAAAAAAAAAATAAAACTACAACTTTGATGGTACCTGAAGATTTACGCAGAAGGTCAACTACTATTTTTTTGACTTATATATGACAAGCGATTTCCACTGGTTATCTCTATAATATGCTAATTAATTCTCCAGGAAAAGTATTATTGTTCATATTTCCTAATAAGGAACTATAACTGAGAAATATTAAAATAAATAGGTTTCATGAAGAGTAAGCAGCAGAATTTAAAAATGAATTTTTAAATTATGCCTTTTTAAAAATCAAGTTTTCATGTTGGGTCTGTTAGGATTTCATAGGTAGAAAAACTGTTTTGGGTTTTTCTTTTTTCTTTTTTTCACCATGTATCTTGTGTGCTCGACATAATACTTGGAACTCAGTAAATATTCAATAAAAGTATTTTCAGTTAAACGAAATGAATAACGTAATATGACTTTAAGTCTGGTAGTATCATATAAGATGAATGTGAAGAGAGGCATGAAGAATAATTAGATCTTTACGGTGGTATTCTGAGTGTTAAAGTGTTAAGAATCTTAACCAAGGTCACTTCAGTGGGAATGGAAAAGAAAGGATATAAATAGATTATAAAATTGGTATCCATAGAGAATCTCTTCGTAGCTTATACCTCACTGAGGAAAATAACAAATTGAGCTACCAGTTTTTAGATGCATTGATCACACTGCAATTATTTTGCTGTTTTTTATTTTATGTTGGCATTGTACTACAAACAACTTACTTTATTTATCAATACCTTTACTGTGAACTTCCCAAAGAGTCTCTTTTTGGCAATCTTTCAGTCTGGAATATTTTTTTACTACAAACAACTTAATTTATTTATCAATATCTTTACTGTGAATTTCCCAAAGACTCTCCTTTTGATGATCTTTCAGTCCGGAATATTTTTGTTGGTAGTATGGACACAAATTTTTCAAATAATTTACTGTGACTATAAAATCAGGTGCTTACAAAATTGAGATATGGCTCTAGTTTAAGTCATGTTAGTATTTTCTTGTCTAATGTAAAGCCCAGACCTTCAAAGAGCACATTTATTTATTTCACTTTATATTTGCAATTCCTGGACATGGTGTGTTGTTTGCAAAATACCAATAGTTGTTTCAGTGAAGTGATATTTTTGGCTCTTCAGGGGTATTTTTCAAATACAACCAACTGATGTAAAACTTCAGTTCCAGTATGAGTTAAAGGAAACCATTTTCCTAATATCTGAGAGAGTGCATGGAAATTCATCATTATCATTATCTCTAGGCAGTGTGTTCAGCACCAGAAAAGCTGCATATTATTCACTCTGAAAGCCTTGAGGGCACACCATACATCACCTCGTTGCTTTTTAATAGACTTTAACATAGAAATCGGGAGCGTGGGAAACAAGAATTGCAATGAATTCCCATTTGGTCAGAATTTTTAACAATGAATATTCCATATAACATACACATTTTTTTCTGATATCAAGAAAGGAATATAAATATGTTTTACACCATATTTTTTAGTGTGTTGTCAAGAATACTAGAAATTTCATAGTTGAAAGTTAGACTTAGCTATACTATTTTGCTGTAGAGATGAAGTTAAAATTCAAATATAAATGTCTCTCTGGTGTCCACTAATTATACCAGAGAAATAGTATTCTTTAAATTTTCCACATCTTAGTCACATTGGAAACTAATATGTTTTAGAAATAAGTTGATTTAGTTTAGAAAAAGGAGTAAATAAGCTATTTGAACAACTTGTCTTGATTTTATAAATTATTGTTCAGTTATGTGTTCTGAAACTGGATAGGGGAATACAGTATTTAAACTTTAGTTAACTATTAGCGTGGGAATCTTCATTTCTGAAATTTCTTTTCTTATTCCTAATCAGATAATGGAGAAGAAGCTTTGCAGTATTTATTTGAACTCTACCTCATTCCCTTTTTTCAGGTCAGTGATTCTCAAACTTTAATGCATATAAGGATCAACCAAGGAGCTTATTAAAAATCCCAATACCCAGGACAAACCTTATGTGAATTAAATGAGAATCTCTGGAGATGTGTCATAAGATCCATAGTTTTTAAAATTTCCTAGATGATTCCAGTATGCAGCTAAGAATTAAAAACCATTGCTCTAGATTCTGAATTTCCTCTTTCTCATGATAAAGTGTGTTATATGAGAATATTAAATGCTTAGCATAAAGCTTAAGGTCTAATTTCCATATTCAAGTTGTGTCAAAAGCTGTGAACCTTTTATCCAGAAGCTCTTGTTCACACATTCCTCATTTGCTTCATCCTAAAGCAGAGTTCTTGCTATGAATTTTTCACTCTAAAGGCATCTGAGATAGAGAGATATGGTCCATCTCTCTTTAATAGAAAAAGATCTATCTGCACCTTGGATTTCACTTACACTTTTCAGGAATTGATTCTACCTAAATAAATGAATGAAACGATTAGCAACTAATGCCAGCTAGAGGTTTGAAACTCTAATTCAAAATGTCTTTAATTTTAAACATATGTAATGAAATAAATGGCAGATATTCACCACTGTTAAAATATCTATATGTCAAACACCAGATTGTTGATAACTCTTCTTTCTGTGAATATTAACTTTGTGTTAAGATTTTGGATAAAAATGTAAACCACGACAGAAAAAAAATGTGCAGTGAAAGTCAAATATGCTACATGAAATTTTTATAACCTTTAATTATATGGGCATATGTGCTCTAGTGAATTTATAATAGAAATAATACCGTCTGCCTTGAAGCAAGCATCTGCTAAGTACCTGGTAGTATGCTCAGGGGTTTCATATTTATTAATAGATTTACTTTTATGATAATAATTATTTCCATTTTACAAGTGAGGAAACCGGTGTTTATAGACATTAAATATTTGTCACCAAGAGTCTCTGGCATATCTAGAATGTAAACTTGATTTTGTACTTGATTTTGTACTTTCTTGCAATCACTATGCTATGCTAACCATTAATTAAGACTGCCAACTTAACATAAAAAATTGTGTTTAAGTGCAAATTGAGGTTAATGCAAAGTAGGAAAAATTGTGAGATTTTTAACATTCTCTACATTTTTTAATCCTTTGTTTCATTTATGCATGAATTTATTTATCAAATATGTATTAAGCATCTACTAATAGTGTTAGATCCTAGAAAAATAGGGATGAAATATGGGTTACTTTCCCTCAAGAAGCTTGTATTGTGAGGTAAACAGAAGCTTGAAAGAGCAATTACTCATTTATGTATTGTTTGGTGGAAGATGAGGAGGAATATAGTCTAGAGGCATAGTTGACAGACCTTGAACAAGTAAACAGTCATCTAGTCTACTTGGGCCTTAGAAGAGGAGAATATGAGGACAGATTGGGCTTCCATGAAAACATTTCATATACTGTTATCTGGAGGGTAACTGTTAGTTTCAAATGTTATTTCAAATGTAACTGTTGTTTTTTTGCATATATATATGCAAATATATATATATGCAAAATAAGACCAAAATATACATATATATATATATATGTGTGTATATATATATACACATATATATATATATATGCAAAATATATATGTGTATATATATATACACACACATATATATATATGCAAAATAAGAGAAAAATACTTGGGAATCTTTGACCTTCCTCACTTTAAAGGGAGGAACCTATTTCATCTCCAATTAAATGTGGCCTTGACTTTGTTATTCTAATAAACAGTATAAATGAGTCATAAGTGATGCTACATGACTTCTGAGACTAGGTCAAAATGAAAAACTGCTTTTCTCTCTAACTTGTTCATTCTAGGGGTAGTTAGTTGCCATGTCAGAAAGATATTTAAGAAGTCCTGTGGAGATGGAAAGAAACAGAGATCTCCTACTAGTACCTAGCTCCTGGTAAAGTATGTGTTGGCCATCTTGCAATCAGATCTTTCAGTCCCAGTCAAGCCTTCAGATGACTGCAGTTCCAACAGACATCTCACCTGCAAACTCACAAGAAAGTCTGAGACACAATTGCCCAGTAATTTGTCTCCTTAATCATTAACCCTCAGATAGTATAAACGATAATAAATATTTATTGTTCTACAACACTAAATTTTAGGGTAATCTGTACAGTATCAATAGATATAATACAGACTTTGGTCTCTAGTAGTAGGTGCTTCTTTGACGAACCCTAAAAATGTGAGGAATGGGAAATGGCTTGGGAACTGAGCATGGGAAGCAACTAGAAAGATTTTTGAGAAAAATGGGCATTGTTCCTAAAAAAATGGGACACCTTTCTCAGATAGGACAATGTAGTTCTTGTTTTTGTTATGTCTTATTTACATGTCATTTTAGTGAGACATTCCCTAACCATCCTAAATAAAATTAAAAAATAAAAACCAACAACTCCCAAATTTCTATCTCTCTTCCCTATATTATTCTTCTCCTTAATATTAATTACAATCTATCATGTTATACATTTTGGTTCTTTGTGACATATAAGGGACACAGTTGTTGGGAGAGGTACATAGAGCATAAAGGAAAAAAAAAAAACTTTCTATTAAAATTTCTTACTAATGGAAAATACACTTAAATTTCTGTATTTATTTTCTACCTTTTTCTAAAACTAGTTTCATTTTTTAAACATATATATGCATATGTAGATATAATATGTATAAGGCCAAAAAGTTGTGATCTAGCCTTGACGTCTAATCCTCCCCTCTCAACCAGTTAATAGTAAATCCCCACTGCTTTACTGCTAACAGTAGTAGAATCTCCCATCTTCTCTGACCTGTTATTTCTACCTCTAAACTTTTATTCTCTTTAATCTTTACTCAAATCATGTGCAAAGTAGTTTTTGAACTTAAATCTAATTTTATCACTCATGTTAATTTTACAAACGTCATGTTGTAATAAGAATAAACCCCCAAATCTTAACATTTTTACAGGAATCTGCCTCTTCTTGTAGTCTATAATTCAGCGATACAGACTTGCTTCCAGGTCTGTACTCTACATTTTACCAAGTACTTATATAGACTTTTTGTATTCATCTAACTCTTGCCTTATCATATTTCTCTTACAATTAGCACTTTTTATTTTGGTATATCGTATTCAATGACTTATAAATTTTGGGGTATAGAATATATATTTTTATAAATATCTTAAATCATTTAGGAGATAAGTTAGATTAAAACAGTTATATATACTAATTAACATTGTTTAGTCAAAGATTATTTCCTGTACGGAGTGTGTGTACGTGTCAGATTATCTCAGTGTCTGACTGCTAGTTGAGACTAAGTTACATATTTTGGGCTGCTCCTTCTGAGCTATTGGTACTCCAGGGAGGCATTCAGCATGCTGGAGCAATAACTAGCTAAACAGAATAAAGAAAGAGGTTACAGGGAGAGTTTGTCCTTCCCTCTCCCTCCTTCTCTCTCTCTCTCTCTCTCTCTCGCTATGTCTCTCTCTCTATATATAATGTATGTGGGTGTGTGTGTATATGTGTATCTATATCTATATCTATATAAATCTATGTCTATATCTATATCTATAGATATATATATGAAATATATATTTCTTAAAGCTTTTTTCTCAATATATACTACCTATGAAAATATTTTAGGTAAAATACTCAAACCATGATAGGTAAGAATGTGACTATTGTTCTTAATAACCCTATGCATGAGAAATGCAATGGTTATCCATGAACATAAACATTATAACATATTTAGTGGTTTAAATTATAAATAAAAGAACACACACACACATACAGAGTGAAGGGAGAGAGTGAGAGGGGCAGAGAAGCAAAATATTGTGTATCCATTCTTTCTAATTCTTATGTGCTCTGGAAATATTTACTGCAGGAAAGAAATTGTACCACTTATTTGAAAAAGCTGATTTCTTTTGATAGGTCTCTCCATTTTAATTCTGTAAGAAATATTTAGAGCTGTTTTATTTTAAAGTTTAAAATGACTGAAATACACTGATATATAGGTAAATTCATAGCATGAGATAAAACCTCTTGTTTTGACCTTTTCTGAGAGGGTAGCACTAGAAAGTACATCACAAAACTGTATGATATGACTCAACAGTTTAAGGCTTGTAAAACATAAAGGATACACCTTTGAATATTGATGTGGTGAAAGACATTGAATTATAAGGAAAAAGTTTTCCTTTTGTGAAATCACAACCTGGAGGAAATGCTACTTAGAAAACACTACTTAGGAAACAGTTTGGCTTCTTCTAATAAGAATATAAGGAAATTGCTTTCCAGAACCTCCTTGTCCATCTTTTGACCTTCCTGTTACTCATATTCTTTTTGTTCCCTCCTAAATAGACCACTTGAGTCCATATTTTCAAGGAGGCTTTTCTCAAAAACCTTGGTCTCTCCAAGAACTGAAAGTAATTCAGTGAAGCTGAAAGGTAGTTATAGAAACAAAACTGATCTTCCGTCTCTCTCATTCCCTTTCTCTACCTTAATTAACCCATATTTGGGTTCAAGTTCTTTTCTAATTTCTCTCAGATGCTTTCTAGTTGCCTTTATTGTAAAACATATTAAATAATATTTTGTAATTATATGGAACAGACTATGTTTCTTAAATTATATCCATCTGAGAATATCCAGGAATTCTACATATACAACTTCACTGACCATATTGGTGCTTTTTTGTTTGTTTTTGTTTGGTTGGGTTTCTGTAAACTTTTAAAAAATAATAAAAAAAAATATTGTTTAAATTAAGACTATATTTTAGAGCCTTTTTAGGTTCACAGCAAAATTAAGGAGAAAGTAGAGAGATTTCCCATATACCTGCCCCCCACACATGTATAGCTTCCCTCATTATCGACAACCCCAATCAGAGTGGTTTGGTTGGTACAACTGATGAACCTACGTTGATGCACCATAATCATCCAAAGTCCATAGTTTATATCAGGGTTCACATCTTGGTATTGCACATTCTATGAGTTTGGACAAATATATAATGACATGTACCACAATTATAGTATCATACAGTATATTTTCACTATCCTAAAAATCCTCATTTCTCTCTCCAGCCACACCCCACCCCCAACTTCTGTCATCTACAGTCCCAAAATTTCATGTCTACTCATTTTATAAAACATGGAGAAGGGAGTAGTTTGATTTTATGTGCTTTTCATCCCTCAAGGAAAACACACATTTACTCAGAAATATTGGGTGTGCATAACTAAAAAGTTCCAAACAACTCATAAATTGCTGTGTGAACCAAACATAAGAAAAAAAAAATCTGAGAAGCACCATATCTTACTGACAAATGAATGTTATATTTTGTTATTTCATTAAACTTAACTAGTTATTGCAAACAAAACAAAACTAACAAACAAAAACTTCCTTTCAATTTATGGAAATTTTTATTGCCACTGGTGACTAGACACTTCTATTAGTGCATTAAGAAAACACAATTTAGATGGAGAATTTGGGTCTCATTTCTATTGTTCTTATTTTATCCCCAGCCTTTGGAGAGAGTTGATTTCTTTTGGACTGTTTTTAATACTGTCCTTTTAAAAAACTGGAAAATGTTTGAACATCAGAGGGATAATTTCATTTTATCCTTTATCTTCAATTCCACTTTGTTAACTCCCACCTGCACTCTAAAGTATCAATATATTTTAAAAACTTAGTTATATACATATATATATACATATACACACACAATACAAATATAGCATTAAGATTTAGCTCTGATTTGAACAATACCTAAACTGACAGGTGTGTGTGTGTGTGTGTGTGTGTGTGT
>NW_006434709.1:15444446-15472297 GCF_000325575.1 Pteropus alecto
TGCGGGGAGCTATATACGTCCACACTAACTAGATTTGGTGAGTGACTAGTTGACATCAAAACAGTAAAACAGGCTGAAACAAATAAAAATAAAATTTACAACTTTTTCTATTCTATACGCCTCAAGAAGAAAAAGAAGCAGAATCTATAATCTGAATTTTCAAGCATTTAAATATTCTTCTCCAATATATGATTTTTTCAATTCATATTTTGAGTTAATCAATTTGATGTAATAAAAAGTTCATGATATTAATAGCTCAGATATAAAATTTTGAAAATATTCAGAGAAAATTTAACGCAGGTTCTCATATAACCAAATTCTGGGTAGATAGCACTTTAAATACACACTTACATGAGCTTTACATGAGATGTCAACATTTTCTAAATAGGTTATTTTTTACTGAGACTATTATGTAATGAAATAAAAACCACTTGCATTTGTATAATTTTATATGTTTTAAAATGTCATGTTCACATACTCATGTCATATGACCCTCTTAGTAAATCTGAAATTAGAAATCGGTTTTATTACACACATTTCATAAGTGGAATAACTATGGCCCAGTAGAAAAAAATATATATTTATAAATATATATTTACCATTTTAAACATTTTCAAGTGTACAATTCAGTGACATTAAGTACATTCACTTTATTGTACAACCATCACTACCATCCATCGCAGAACTTTTTTCATCTTCCCAAATTGAAACTGTGTACCCATTAAACAATAACTTCCACTGACCCCTAACCCCAGCAACCAACATTTTACTTTATTCTTCTATGAAGCTTACTACTCTAGGTACCTCGTGTAAGTGGAATCAGACAATATTTGTTTTTTTATGTCTGACTTATTTCACTTGGAAAATACCTTTAAGGTTCATCCATGTTGCAGCATGTGTCAGAATTTCATTCCTTTTTCAGATAGAATAATATATCATTTTATATGTATATAATGTGTGTGAATATATATATATAAATACATACACACACATACCACATTTTGTTCATTCATTAATCTCTCAATAGACACTTGTGATACTTCCATCATTGGCTATTGTGAATAATGCTGCTATGAACATGGGTTTACCAGTATCTAAGTTTCTGTTCTTAATTAGGGGTAGGTATATACTCAGAAGTAGAATTGCTAGACCATAAGGTAATTTTCATTCAATTTTCTGAGGAACTGCTGTACTGTTCTCCACAGTAGCTGTACCATTTTAGATTCCCACCAGCAATCCACAAGAGTTCAATTTCTCCACATCTTTGCTAGCCAAGTAAAAATAACAGTTGCATTCCCTCCTCAAATTTACATATTTCTCACTTAACCAATAGAGTACTAGGAAAGAACTTGACTCACATGTGGAAAGAGCTACATGTAGTTTATTAGTAGGCAAAATTAGTCTGGTTCACTTCCCTGATGATTCAGATAAGATTGTTTCTGACCCAAGTTCATGATTTCCCTTTCTATTATTTTTCCTGGATATTTCTGCTTCATTATTGCAGTAGACATATGTATTTCAGGATGTCAGTTATCTATTTTCTCTTCTTTTTAGACAACAATTAATTCCCTGATCTTTATTTAGAGTGCTACTGCATCCTCATAAGGTCTATGTACTTCTAGAAAAGCTGCCCTCTCCCCAGATGCTGCAATCAGTTAGCATAATCCATCGCTGGCTACAAATGTGAAAATATGAAATAGGAATAAGCCCATAAGAACACAGACTAAGGAACAGTTCAGATAAGCTTCTAAAACCATATGTAAGTTAGCTTTTAATTATATAGTTTGCTTAAGTATAAAACAATTACCTATATTATACTTGTTAAAATTCTCATATTAAGTATTTATGAGTAGAAACTAAACCTGTATGCCTTAATTCCAAAATAAAATATGCAAAATAAAAATATTAACTTTAATTCTATAGGTTAATCTGAGTTTATATAAATTTATGATAACAGTGGTAATTAACTATAGCAGAATTATTCTCATTAGAGGACAAAACAGGCTTGCTGATCACTATGCTGGCTCTAAGCCTTCACAACTTAATGAATGCTAAAATATTAAAATCTCATCCAGTTTACCATGGAGCCATAATTTACTAGAATAAATGCATACTAATCTTTTGGACTTCAGAGGTAATTTATGAGAAATATTCTCATAGATGATGATGATAATTTACTCTCAATTAGCCCAGCTTGATTTAAATCATTGATTGCCCCATGTTTAATAATAATTTAGTAATAATGAAATTATTACTGCCTATTTTTGGATAAAATTATTAATGAATCCATGGTGAATTTTAACTTTAAACATGAAGGCTTATAAATATCTTCTTGCGAATTTTCCATTTGGTGTTGGTCTCTCCTTCTAGGTATTGTTAACTTTATAGGAAACATTCTATAAAAATGCTGAGGCTCTGTGCATTAAACTATGCCCTACCTCTGGTACAAGGTACCTCTACAGGTATCAAGATCAAATCTGTAGGTGTCAAATTCTTCTAAAATTATATTGACAATATTGACTTTCAGGGATTTAAAGGAGACATAGGTAGAATTAGTTTATATCTTATGATTTGCCATTTAAAAATTAAACAGTTCACGATATTTTTTCAATTACAAAGTCTAGATCTGAAATATATTATAATCATTACTAATTAAGCAGGTATTACCACAATTCTGCTAAAATGGGTTTATGGAATAATTTATATATTCAATAATTTTAGCAAATGAAGAGAATTTATCAAAGGTGGCAACATGTAATGAGATTGGACTCATTCCAGCTACACTATGGATTTTAATTTGATTTCTTTTCCCCATGAGTCGAATACCTATGTAGAAGACATAATATGTTCTATCTGTGTAAGAATGAGGTCACTTTGCTGGATTCCATATTTTCATTTGAGTTGAGATTGAGGAAAATGCTAGTAGAGCCCATAGTCTCCATGGAAAAAACCATGATGATTTCTCAGGTTTGAAGAGGACCATCATTTCTAGAATATAAAGCCATTGTGCTTGCCTAATAATTTTGACAGCCTCAGAACTTTAATATGGTAGTGTTTTTTTTTTAAATGATAATGCCTATGGAAAAATAAAGTAGCAACATAAGAAGAAAATAGGAGAAATCAGAGTGCTGTTATTTTCCTTTACTTAAAAGCCATTATTAGTAGAGGGGAAAGAAACATTACTCCAAAATAACACAGAACTGATATTTCTTATCCTACTTCTGTCATCAAATACTTCTGTGACCTGGGAAAAGTTACCTTTCAGGGTGTCAGTTGCATTTATAAGAAGGATTGGAGAGAGATGCTCAAAGAGATCAGAATTTCTTAACTAAATTCTGCATGAGCATCACCTTTTGAAATTAAAAATGCAGATATTGGACCTTCACAACAAACTTAATGAATTAGATAGAACCTCTGTGACTAGAATCAGACAAGTGTATATTCAAATTCCATAATTGCTATTCCTGAACACCCCTGGAGCAGACGAATTCTTGCTATTCTTCCTAGCTCTGATGTTTCTCTTCTATGATTTTATAAATATTAATTAATAGGGCAGTATAACCTAGACACACTACTTGAACTATAAAAATTTACCTTTAAACGTGTGTGTGCGTGTGTGTGTGTGTATGTGTAGACATAAAGATAAAGACAGAAAGAAGAGAGGAGAACAGACGTCATCTCTGTAATTGGTACTCTACTGTGTGCTGCAGATAAATAAATGAAATACTAGAAAATTTTTTCAGCTCTCAATTAGATTATTCTATTTGGGTGACAAATCTAACAGACAATCTCAGAAGCAATTGTTAAAATGACATGTAAGGCATAGAGATTTAGAAAATGATGATAGATCCTGCAGTTACGGAGTTTGAGAATTCTGTTGCAAAGGGTCAGGTGAAATTTTTTCAGGCAAAAAATGAAAAGGTACACTTTAAGTATAAGAAAGGTCAGCACAAGCAAAAATTATATAGTGATAGGGAACATATTTTTAAAAATTAGGAAGTTAGAAAAGATACCTCTCTCCATATTATGAGGGACTTTGAACATCTATAAAGTCTGCTTTTAATTTAATGGACACTAGAAAATTTTGAATATTTATTATAAGATCTGGAATGAGCATTTAAAATGGCTTGAAGGTATCAGCTGGAAATTAAAATAAGTAACACGACCTTGTGAGCTTACTATATGCTAGTTTCCATGTTAACTAGCATTTTTTTAAATACAATAATTCTTTTTTGGTAGGTGTTCTCTACCGTTCTCAACTGAGGTTCAGGAAAGCCACACTCTCATCATAGCAGACCAAGCTATTCATGTTCCTTTTCTATTCATGATGCTATTGGTTTTGGAAATCACTTTGATTACCTTTAGGAAATCTGTCCATAGTCAACAAAACTAATACAAAGCACTACTTTGTTTATTTTTTAAAATTTAGTTTCATGTATACAGTACATTGGTTGGACATTTATATAGTTTATAAAACAATCCGCCTAATTGCTCCTTCTCTCTTCTGGTTTTCCATCTAGTCAATACATTAATGCTAACTACATTCCCTAGCCATGCTCCCTATCCCCATGATCATCTATCAACTACTAATCTGTACTTTTTTAACTCTTCGCCCCATTCTCTGAGCCCCTATCCCTCTCCCCTCTGTCACCAAACTGTCCACTATATTTGTGAGTCTGCTTTTGATTAGTTTGATCTTTTTGTTCCTTAGATTCTGCAGTAAGTAAAATCATATGGTATTTATCTTTTTATGTCTGACACTTCATTTAGCATAATAACTTCTAGGTCCATCTATGTTGTTGCAAATGATAAGATTTCTTCTTTTTAATGGCTGAGTAATATTCTACTGTATATATAAACCACAACTTCTTTATCCAATTGTCTGTTGATGGGCATTTAGTTTGCTTCTATATCCTGGATATTGTAAATTGTGCTGCCATGAATATTGGGGTGCATAGATCTTTACGGATTATTGTTTTGGTTTTCTTTGGATAAATACCCAGAAGTACCATTGCTGAGTCAAAAAGTATATCTATTTTTAATTTTTTGAGAAACTTCCAGACTGTTTTTCATAGCAGCTATACCAATTTGCAACTATAAAATTTCTAGAAGAAAATATGGGAAGTAAACTCTCTGATATTACTAACAGTAATGTCTTTTCAGATATATCTCCCCGGGCCAGGGAAACAAAAAGAAAAAAGAAACAAATGGTACTACATCAAGCTAAGAAGTTTTGCACAGCAAAGGAAACCATCAACAAAACAAAAAGACAACTGACTGACTGGGAGCAGATATTTGCTAATGAAACATCTGATAAGAGGTTAATATCCAAAATATATAAAGAACTCACGCAACTCAACAACAGAAAGCAAATAATCCAATTAAAAAATGGGCAGAAGACCTGAACAGATACTTCTCCAAAGAGGAAATAGGGATGGCTAATAGACACATGAAAAGATGCTCAAGCTCACTAATCATCAGAGAAATGCTAATTAAAGCCACAATGGGATATCACCTCAGAATGGTTATCATCAATAAATCAAAGAACAAGTGTTGGCGAGAATGAGGAGAAAAGGGAACCCTCATACATTGTTGGTGGGATTGCAAAGTGTTATTTTAAAATCATTTAAAAATCACAACACTTTTTGAGTGATCTCATCTATTTCCTTGGCTCAACTGTCATCTTATGCTGAAAAGAATATGTATTTCTTCTTGAAATTTAAGAAAGTAAAATTGTTTATTGAAAAATAAAACAGAGCTGAAGAGAAAAGGAATGAAGGACCTTGCTCTTATATCCAAAATGGGGCTCCTGTGACCATCCCAGATAGGGCACTCTCAAGCATGCTTCTTAACTGATCCTCTAGTGCGTTCTCCTGAGCTTTTGCTAAGAGAATACTTATCACACTATATTATAATTGTTAATAAAAGCTTTTTTTTTTAACTTTTGTGCTCTTAGAAATTAAATAGTTCTTGGACTCAGTGTTTAATAAATATTTGTTGAATAAAAGGTGTGATCAAATAGATGCCTAATGAGACCAGTTATAACCCCATGTTCAACCAAGTTATTTCCTCAACTTAAACAATAAAAATGAAAATAAAAAGTTTTATTAATTAAATATATATTGATTACCTATTATACATATATTGGATCTGAGGATACAGTGGTAAATAGAGGTTCAAGGTTCCTGCCTTCATGGAACCTACAATCTAGGGAAGACATGTATGATAGCTATGTTAATAAAAAAAATAACAATTATGCAAAATTTAGTTAAGAGAATAAATAAGGAAAACAAAATAAAATAAAGATGTCAAAAATGGTCTGACTTTAGATAAAGTAGTTTGAAGATGCAAACTTTTAATTAAGGTGTGAAAAATATAAATAAGCTAGCATTTGCGGAGCTGGACATAGGACATTCAAGTCAAATAAAAGAAGGGCTTGAAATTTAAAGAATAGAAAAAGAGGCCTGTGCACTGGAAATGTAGTTCATAAAGAATATAAGATTAGAGAGGCAAGCCAGAGTCACATTATATGGAGACATGCAATCCATCTTAGAGAATTTGCATGTTTATCTAAGATTCAGGGAAAGCCACGGGCATTAAGCATGGTCTGAGTTATGAGGTAAAGACATAACTCCACCTGTTGTACAGTGTAGTATAAGCTCATAAATAAAGGCAAGGGCAAAAGTCCAAGTTGTCATAAAGAGGTAATAGTAATTCAAAATCAGGTTAATATAGTAAAATTCACAGAGAATGATATTTAACATCCTCCTTTGGCACTAAACATATCCAGGTATGATACAGGAAGGTTTTCCTCTTTTAGCAAAAATCACGTTTCATCCTAAATAAGACCCTCTTTATTTAATTCATATTTTATTTTCCATGAGCACAATACATGTTTGTAGTAAGAGCAAAATCAATATAGTATAGTAAGTTATATAATGAAAAGTAGATCACCCTACCAATTCAAATCAACATGCTCTGATTTTTCTAGGAATTTTACACAATCACTTACCAGCTGTTTCTTCTGAAATAATCTACATTCTATCCTTTTCATACCAATCTTTGTTCACAAATCAATTTGACGTGAATCTATATGTGTTCTATGTCTAGTTATAATACAATCTGAAAATTTATTCTATGGCTTTCTTGTCTGGAAACTTTATTCCCTTTGCTTCTGTGTTACCATATTGTCCTAATTATTTTCTAAACTCTATGATCATTTTTTCATTGATTTCTCTTCTTTAACTCACACTGTAAACAAGATTGTTCCACTATGTGGAGTGCTCACCCACCTTCTGTTTCAGTCTTCCATATTTATCTCTGAATTGAATCACATCAGTTCTAGCTTACATTTCAAATCCTTTCTGGGTATAGGGATTTCAGTTCAGTATGTCCGCAAATTAAGTTCTTCTAAAACCCTGCGCTATGGGTTGAATTGTGTTTCTCCCTACCAATGCATATGTTGAAGACCTAATCCCCAATATTTCAGAATGTGTCTGTCTTTATGTCACACTAAGGTCTTTAAAGAGGAGATTAATTAAAATGAGGCCCTTTGGATGAACCATAATTGAAGCTGACTGTCCTTATAAGAAGAAATTTGGCCACAAAAAAGAGATAGCAGGTATGCAAGCATATGAAGGAAAGATCCTGCGAAAACACAGGGAGATGGTGGCCATCTGCAATCCAAGAAAAGAGGTTTTAGGATAAACCTAAAAAAACAAAAAGAGGTAAACCCCTTGAACTTGTATTTTTAGAATCTATAACTCTAAGAATACATTTCTATCCACAATAAAGAGGATAAAGAATTGTTTATGACTATACATTGACAACAAAGTTGCTAATGTGTCAGGACATTAATGATATCAGCAAATACATGGTAATAAATATATAACATTGGAGTAAGTAGATCTGGTGGTGTGAACCAGAAATATTTCCAAATGGGACATTGTTCCAATCAAGGGATGTAGTTTTCTAAAGGTAGCTTATAAGATTATACAATATATAATAATTATACAATTATTATAATTGTTCCAGGACAACAATTTTGTGTATAGAAGATGCTTGGTATGTCTCTACATAGGATTTTATTGACAAATCATGATCTCACTCTGATTAGGCAAAACATCATTGCATCTTTGTGAGAAAATGAGACATGTGAGAAGCTATGTTTTCTAAACACATCCTAGAATAATACTGAACATTATCGTTTGAAAAACTGTATCTTATTGTATATAAATTAGGGTTTGAATATATGTTAGCTAGCTCATTTTTACCAATCTTCAAACCCTTTCCTCTGTGTGATAAATTTATGGAAGAAAGGTTAGATTATCCAAAAGGAGATGCGAAATAATTTATTATGCAAATTTTGAAAAATACATTAGCATTTTTAACTCACATTTTAATCAAACATCAATTCCAGATGGAATAAAGATCAACATATAAAAAAATTACCTTAAAACTTTTTAAAAAGCATGGGAGATAATATCTGTATGACTACCAAGTAGAAAGCTTCTTAATAAGAACAAAAACTATGTTAAAAAAAATACTTGAAAAATTAAACACGAATAAAACTATATATTTTTGCTCATTAACAGAGACAACAAAAAGTTACAAAGACAAGTCACAAGCTGGGCATAGATGTTTGAAATTATAAACCAACATATAAATCTTCATAATGTAAATTAGAATTATGCAAATAAAAAGTCAAAAAGATAAAAATAGGTAAACATGCAGGAGATAAATAATTCATGGATGATAAGCACAAATGTTCACTAAACACAAATTATATGATCAATCATTAGTAGTAAAGGAAATTCAAATTATAACCACAAACAGACAAAATGAAATGTATAATTTGACAAAAATTAAGTCAAAAAAATTATCTCAGCTAATTAAACCACATGTTGGTGAAAATGAACTGCAGTGAAAAATATTCTACAATGCTTGTAGAAGTGATTAAAACAACCACTTTAGGAAACAATATGATGTTGTGTAAAATGAAGTATGCATATTCTATAACTTCTAAAAATCTAGACAATGTCTTGTATACATGCTTTAAGAAACATGAACAAGAACATAGTATTATTTATAACAACAAATTTAAAAAACCTACAGTGTTTTCAGTAGAAAAGTTGAAATATTTTATTTTGGTCGTGCAATAGAACGTAACAGAACAGAAAAATGTACCTTCCATAACAAGGTTAATGAAAGGGACTATATCTGAAAAGGGTATTTTTAGCACAAACAAAAACTGCTATACTAGATTTACAGTCCACTGAGGATATTCATACCTTCATCCTTGAAGTCTGAAGCATCCTGTCCACTTTGAGGCCATATGGCTAAGTTTAACATCATGTATAATTTCTTTTTTTAAAAAAAAATTGATAGACAACAGCAAAAAGTTATATACAGAGCCATACATCCAAAATGGTAGCTATCACATGGTTGATGAAGGAAACTGAAAAAAAATCTGCATATGTGTAATAAAAATTACCATAATACCCAAATATATCAATTCAATTTATTGACTTTAAAAAAGCCTACTTTTCTTAAACATCTTCCATATTATAAATTTTTCTTCAGAATAGAAATCAATTTCTCCCAGAGTATCTATTAAAACACTTAAAACTGCATTTAAGGTCAATATCTAACGCCCAAACATCAACTAAACAAATCAGAATTATCTTATAGTAATTTGTGCAGGATAGGAGGACCCAAAAATCAAAATTTACAAAGTAATCTAGTATGTAATAAAATTGATGAAAAAACCCAGGCTGCGCACCTGCTTTGAGCTGACTGAGCTGAAGATTACTATAAAAACCACAAAATTTTCTGTTAGAATATCGAAGAGATAAAGGAAGTTTCAAGATGGCAGCATAGAAAGATTCAGAGCTCACCTCCTCCCACAGACAAAACAAATCTACAAACATATAGGGAATAATTCCCTTTGAAGGAATTAGAAAACTGGATGAACAGAGACTCTATAATAAGGGGCAGAACAGAGAAGAATTGGAGAGACAGAGATATAGACTTGCTAAGGAAAAAAAAACAACCAAGCTGTGGTGTTTCATAGTTGTAAGGAATCTCAAAGACAAAGAAACTTTCTCTAAAGAGTGAGATATTCAAGCCTTACATCAGATACCTCAACCCCTAGATCCTGAAAAGGAGACAAGTCCCCAAAACACTTGGCTTTAAAAATCAATGGGTAATATACCTAGGAAAATCTGATGTTAAAGAGCTCATGCACAGACTCAGTTAACAAAAAAAAAATCAGCACAAAAATACCAGATAGAAAAATGCATAGACCATAGGTGAAGGAGACACACTTACTAATGTTGGAGCAACTGCCAGAGAAGCAGAAGCTAGCTGGGATTCTCCCTGGGAGCTGAGACACTGGTGGTAGCTATTTTTGCAATCTCATACTCCCGTGATGATGCTGGCACATGTGGGTACCATTTTGGAATCCCTCCTGTAGCCTGTTAGAACTAAAGGGTGTGCTTGAGAGCTTCACCCACCTCAATGCCTTGGCTGGGCCTCACAGCCAGCCACATCAAGGGCCAGTGTCATCCACCAGTGCATCTACAATAGAAGAAAGCATGCAGCCTAAACAGGAAATCTCCTGGAGCTCCTGGCTCTGGTGGCCAGAGGGGATTGTGCTGCTGGACTCCACAGGACATTTGATATGTAGGGTCTTTTCTCCAAGATCAGAGTGTAACTAATTTACCTAACACATAGAAACAAACACAGAGATTTAGGAAAAATGAGAAGACAAAGGAATAGGATCCAAACAAAGGAAAGAGAGAAATCCTCAGGGAAAAAAAAACAAAACTAAACTAAAAGACACAGAGATAAACAATCTGTCTGATAAAGAATTCAAAGTAAGGGTCATAAAAATACCAAACTTGGGAAAAGAATGAGTGAACACTGTGATAACTTCAACAAAGAGATTGAAAATATAAGAAAGTACCAATCAGAGCTAAAGAATACAATAAATGAAATAAAAATACTCTGTTATCAAACTAGATTAGATGATACAGAAGAACAGATCAGTAATCTGAAAGACAGAGTAGTGGAAATCATCCAAGCTAAATAGAAAAAGAACAAAAAATAATTTAAAAAACTAAAGAGAGTTTAAGGGACCTCTGGGAAAACATAAAATATACTAATATTCACATAATAAGGATACCAGAAGAAAAAAAAAGTGAGATAATACCTATTTTAAAAAAATAGCTGAAAACTTCTCTAACCTGAGGAAGAAAACCGTCAAGGAACCACAGGGATTCCTAGACAAGATGAACCCAAAGAGGTCCACAACAAGAAGCATAATTAAAATGTCAAAATTAAGGATAAAAAGAGAATATTAAAAGCAGCAAGAGAAAAGCCATTTGTTACATATAAGAGGACTCTCATAAGTCCTGATTTTTCATGAGAAACTTTGAAGGCCAGAAGAGAGAGGAACAGTATAATCAAAATTATGAAAGAAAAAAGAAAACAACCCTACAACCAAGAACATTCTACCCAGCAAGTTTATCATTCAGAATTGAAGGAGAGATAAAGAATTTCCCAAAAAGCTAAAAGCTAAAAGATTCATCACCACTAAATTTATCTTAAATGTTAAAGGAACTTACTTAAATGGAAACTAAATGGTCATAGAGACTATTGAGTGTCTGTTTGTAAGAAAGGAAAGACAGCAAGAATCAAGTAGGAACCCTATAGTTCCACTGAATTTTAAGGATCCAGATTCTATGGCATCAAAATGATCTAGAAACATAAATAATGCCTTGGTGGTATTCACTGTGCCCTCTCAGTTCTGGAATCCCTTAATGCAACCAGGGTAATGGATTTTAGCAAACTCATTCTTTCAAGCATTCCTTTGTCATTTTCATAATTTTATTAAACACTTACTTTGTACCATATACTATCCTAAGAATTTAGTATACAGTGTTGAAGCAAATGAACATGGCCTCCAACTTTGATAATAAAGTGCTATTAAGGAACTGGTAGTAGTGTTGTGAGTTATATAAATTGTGAGAAGTGGGGAGGAACTATTAACTAAATTTGAATAACAATGAGAGAGACTCCCTAAAGAAGAACATAATGTTAAATCTGAGACCTAAAGAAAAAGTAATATTTACCTAGGGAGACATTAACTGAAGCATGTATAGAATCTCATGGGTTGAAAAGAATTTAAAGTCTTTTAGGAACTGAAAGAACACATGATATCTTGAACATAATGAACAAGTAGGAAAATAATATTAGTTGAGAGGTTAGAAGAAGCTGGTCATACAGGGCATTTTTAGACTACATTTTCATAGTATGTTAGAAAGCCTTTGAAAGTATTTAAGACAAGTAATGAGTAACATCTGACTTATATTTTTAAAACATCTCTCTTGTATAGAAAATCATTTGGAGAGAAGTAGAGGGGAAACTGGTGTTTAATTTAGGGAGAGAATTGCAGAGGCAGCAGTAGGAGATGATGACATGTTTTATGGTATTGAAATAGAGACGGAGAGAAGGGGTAGCAAAATTTTGGAGGTAGACTTCAGAGATCTTGGTGACATATTGCATTTTGGTAATGCTGAGTATGAAAAGGAAGTGCCCCAAGTTGCTGCCTAACAGAGTGGGTGTAAATTTTGAAGACTGAAGTAGGATAAAGATTTGGCAAGTAAGATTAAACATTTGGTTTTGGATGTGTTAAATTTGAAATTTATTCCAGACATCCAAGAGGAGATATAAAAGAATCTGGTGGTTATATAAGGCTTGATACGAAAAGATAATTTTGGTTTAGAAATAGAAATTTTGGAACTGTTGAAATGTAAATAGTATTTAAAGCTGTGGATATGTATTAAATGCCTACTTTATAAAAACTTCCTGTGTTCAAGGTTCTTCAGTAATTAGGGGGAAAATGTGCTCACATAAAAAGTTAATACTGGCCTAATGGAATTAATTGTAGCACACTATAGATTGCTGGTTGCTTGTAAGGATTACATCTGATTTAAAAAACAAAATGTTCTTCTGTGGCTCAAACAGATAGGGGCTTAATTGCCTCATGCCACAAAAACTTAGAGATATATGAGAAAAGAGAAAATATATATTAGTTTCTGCCTCCAGTTCCTGGTACATGGCTTTGAAACCTTTGTAATTTCCTAAGTGATAAGAGCACTAGGAACATCCTTTGTTCTAATATTTGGTCTTTGACTCTGGTTTCTCATACAAGGTTCTTGAAACCTTCGTAACATCCTAGGTGATAAGAATGTATTTTGTTCTAATGGAGTGACTCTGGGTGGGCTCCTGGATCAGGGCTGGTCACAGGAAAGCCTGAGCCACATTTAGAAACCTGACATTTCTAGCCCCACCCCTGTCCTGTCTCCATTCCCCTCCCTCTCCCCACTTCTCTTCAGAAAGGAGAAAGGCTGAAAATGAAGTTAATAATTGATTATGTCTGTCTACATGATGAAGCTGCCATAAAATACCAACAGTATTGGGTTTGGAGAGTTTCCAGGTTGTTGAATACATTCATGTCCTATTCTCAACTCTATGGGGACAGAAGCTCCTGTACTTGGGGGACTCTCCCAGTCCTTGCCCTGTGTGTCTCTTCATTTGGATGCTCATCTGTATCTTTTATCATATCCTTAATAAATTGGTAAAAGTAAGTAAGTGTTTCCCTGAGTTCTGTGAGCTGTTCTGGCAAATAATCAAATCTAACGGGAGAGGGTCATGGGAACCTTTGATTTGTAGCTAAGTTGGACAGAAATTGTGGATAACCTGGGCACCTTCTATTTGCGATTGGTATCTGAAGTAGGGACAGTCTCAAGGGATTAGAACCCTTAACCTGTGGAATTTGATGCTATATCCAGGTAGATTGTGTTGGAATTGAGTTAAATTGTAGAACATCCATCTGGTGTCAAAAACTGCTTTGTGTGGGGAGAAAATAAACCCCACACATTCAGTGTCAGAAGTGTTGAAAGTAGTGTGAAAGTAAAGAAGAAACACAGAAAGAGAGACTGGGATTTCTAACACAGGATAAGACAATTCAAGGCTAGGATTATAGCTCAATATACATCGAGGTAAATTATTTTTCACCCTACCATATTTCAGGATATAAACCTTTAACATGATGCTACTCAAATTATGATTATCAAAAGGTTGCTAAACCTGTAAGTGTCATGTCCTTATTTCTTTCCATAACTACTGTGAAAGACCAATAATACAAGGTCATTCCTACCTGCATGAGAGCCTAGAATACTAAATACATTTAACTGAGACATAGCGAAATGATACTTCTACTCATAAAGATAAAAGCCGGGAACTTCTATTGAGTAGTTAACAAGCAATCACTAACTTTGGTATACTCTACAGTATAATACTCTTTCAATTTGAGGATTACTATTTAAGTTCTTTCAACAGTCATTTCTATACTATTATCTTTACTTATTTGAATTTTTCTCATGCCTTGTACTTTTCATTTTGTAATGAATCAGAATACAAGTTTCTTTGCTATCTAAAAATAAAGTGTTCCTATCTAAAAATAAAATTTCATAAGCCAAAGAGGTGTGAAGGGAACAGTATATCCCGCTTTCCAAAAGTTCACATTATACTGCTGCACTCTTTTCACTGACTAAAGAAAATACAAAGAGAATTTGATGACTTTTGTTACCATACTAATGTAGGTCTTTCGTAAAAGCAAAGTTGTATAACATAAACTTTTGGAAAGCAAAAGGTATCTGTAGTCATGAAACTTCATATCTGTGAATACATTATAGAATGCTATTGCTTTTCTATAATATTCTAAAAGATATATACCATACACTGGCAACTATTAATATGCACTTAATAACTGTGAATGTAGTTATCTTAAAAAGTGGAAAAGATCTGCATTTCTACCAGGATAACCTATATTGATTCAGAGTACCCTGTAATAATTTAAATGAATACAACACATATGTTTATACTGACCTAAAAAGACACCTAAAACATAGGGTTAACTGAAAAATGTAAGCAACAGATAATTAAGTAAATCAGAGTCAGCAAATATTTTCTGTAAAGGGCCAGACAGCAAATGTTTTAGTCTTATAGTTGGTTGCAACTACTCAATCCTGTCATTGTACCATGAAAGCAGCCATAGACAATTTGTAAACAAATGGGGAGAAGCTGTTTTCTAATAAAATCTATTTATAAAAACAAGATTTGACCCATCGGTGATGGTCTGCCAACTCCCAATGTAGGGAATGATTCTAAAAGAAAAATTAATATAATACAAATAGAGACGATAGGTATAATTATTGATGAACATTACAAAGGCAGGGGGGAGGGAGGAAGGGAGAGAGAGGGGAAGAGAAAAAAAAATTTTTTTTTTTTTTTGCATTGAAGAATTAAAGGAGTTCAGCCAAAAGAGGCTTGGGGGTAAGAAAATTGAAACTTTCACTTCTTACTTTACATAAAATTTAAATGGTCAGATGTAATTTTTACATCTGTAAAAATTATTCATACTTTATTTGTGTATTCATACTTTACAAATAAAAAGCTCTTTAAGAAGGAAAGTATGTTTTCTAAAACTATATTTATAGCTTTGCTTGAAATTAACTGACATCATAAAATCTGCTGTTTATCCAATGCTTTCATTTGAACTATAAAATGAGATCTTCCAGGTTCCAAGAACTGATAACTAATAAAAATCTTCTATGATATGCTATTTCAATTTTCAACACAGTTATTATGTTTGTAGCTGATGTACATACAGTACTTGCATAAGAATATATTACCCATGTTCTGACATAATCAAAACTTGCAATTTAAGTTTAGAGAGATATAAAATGAATTCACAATAAATTATAAAATATATTAATAGACATTATGGAATTAAAAGGAAAATAATCTATGCATTTCCTCTTAATACTATCAGGTACATCGGTCCCTTACACTTCGTTCAGTTACCAATATCAGACCTCTGGTGCCCCCTATGGCCTTGTGGCTTAAAAATCTGCTACTATTCTTATCTTGCTTTTAGGGCCTAATTCCTTTAATCTCAAATTGATTTTTCTAATCCATTTTCATCTAGTATTTTAACTCTTATTTTACATTGTCCTTTAACTACATCCCTTGAATATGCACAAATTCAAACAAATAATTTGTGATGATTAGTTTCCCTATTATAATGGCTTTACTATTAAGTATTTACTTGGTGTCAAACGTTATGCTAAATTCTTTATATGCATTCCTTCACTGAATCTCCACATAACCCTGTGTGAGAGACACTCTTATTTCACTATTGCGGACAGGGAAAGTAGAGTATCTTGTCCAGGGTCACATGGCTTAAATTCAAAAGAAGAAATTTGATCCTAGAAGAGTATGATGCCAAAATACATTCTCTTTGTCACCCATGGTTTCCTGTCTCATATTGAAAATTTGACTGGGAAAAATCACTCAGTTGATGGTATATGTTTACACAATTTTGTTCCTTAACTTGACTCGACCCTAATGCCAGCCAGAAGCCTTAAGTAATTCAGGTAATTGTTCCTTTTGTTCCCACAATGACTTGCTAACGCATCTTGCCTTGTTTGCTCCATTTTCTCTACTTTTATGTTAAGATACCACTGTCTCTATTTCATTGAGAAAATAGGGACTGTCAGGTGAGATTTGCTAATACTTTTTGCTTACCCTCATGTGAACATCTTATTGGCATCAGCCTTCAATATTACTCTTCTTCATTTTGTCTTGATAGAAGATATGTCTTTATTCCTAAAGCTAATTCTTCCATATAAAGTTAGGATCCTAACTTCTAAGTTGCATTACAAAGATATTTCCAAGGGAAGTTAGGCTTTTTTTTTTCCATTTCTTCTCTAGTGGCTCTTACCTCTCAGGCTTGTGTCTGGTAATACAGTCTAAAATCCTAGCCTTGTAATACCTCTGCAAGCCTAGCATAAGAAAAGAATGCCTAGAACATGGCAGGCTGCATTGAGGAGACAGACCAGTCCTACTGAAGGTCACATAACATAGTCAGCATATCTTTGGCTTATCATCAAGATTCAGCCACAAAACAGTTCACAGTAGGTGATATTTTGCTAAAGGTTGTATTTGCAGAGGAAGATGTACAGCCAATGTACAACTGTTTTGTAGAAGTTTGAGTGAAAATTTATTTCTGCATTATAAAGTCTCTTTTTTACTGTGTTTTGGCATACAAGCCACCTTTTAGCCTTTGCCTATATATTATTTAGCAAGTGGAATAAGATGACTAGAAAAAAATTCATAGGTTTAAAGAAAAAATGAAATAATTTTATTCCTAAGTATATTTCCTAAGGGGTGGGTACTTAGAATTTATTGATATAGTTGGGAATCCAACATTTTTTAAATTTGGAGCCTGGATAAATTTCTTCTAATGATGTGTCCCTTTAATATCATTATATAATAAATAATTATAACACAAGTTATTAAACTTATCCAAATAAGTCATTAATTTTTTTCCAAAAAAAGTATTTGGAAAGTATTTATATTTATTTGAATCTCTCACATATTTTAACATTGATTTAATTATACCTTGTATAAATACCAAAAATCTGTATAAAATATCATTCCCAATACCAAAGTAAAATTAATCACATGGTATGATGGTTGGTGGATGAAATATCTGTAATTCACTTGGATAATAAGTATAGGGATTATCTGCTTATTGAATTACTAAGGCAAAAAAGAGATTATATAAAATTCACATTTAGAAGGTTATAAACATCTTTCATATCAAATCCTATATATAAATTAATCATTTAAAGGCCCTCCTCAAATTGCATTTTTCCCATGATTGCACCTTAACAGACACTTCTAGCCAGAAATAATCTCTTCCTCCAGTGTCTCCACGTTACTACAAGTTCCTCTCATATAGTCTGCCTATTAAAGCCTATTTCTTTTCCATTAGTAGCCTGGATGTTTGACATTTTATAAAGTCAACTTCATATCTTACACAGCATATAGCCTAAGTGTCATATTTATAGTGAATAGTAAAAACACAAATAATAGTAACTTAAAAGTGTTCGTTTTGAATAGGTAAGCCTCAGACTTAGAATGAATCGTTCTAGTGTGCTCTTTAAGCCCCTATCAGTTGGCAAATTTAATCACAGAGGAAAAACATCTGATTATAGGGAGTAATTTTGACAGAAGAACGAATACAATTAAATAAGGTTACTCCTGGTTGTATTTTGAGACCTTATAAGAGCGCTTTTATAGACATTTAAGTTTACAGCTGCCTCAATAATAAAGCTTTTTGTATAATGAGATTAGGTACACAAGCTTTGCAAATAATTTACATTGTTAAAATAGACAGAGAGCTCAGCAAGAGATGGAATGAAAGTATTTAGAAATCTAATTATCAGCTGACATTGGAGTGTGTCTGATCTGGAAACATTATTTAAAACAATGTATTAAGTAAAAGTACTAGGCAGAATCATGCTTGTACCGTTTCAAGAACCAGGATATGAGTACTTCTTTTGACCTCAATTAACTTTCAGATGTAGAAGATTTATAAAGTGACTACTTGTCTTAAAGTTAAAAGGTACGAATGTCAATATATATAAGAGTATATTTTCTGAATCCTGAATAATAAATTTCATATTGAAATATGGTCTTATTGGTGTTTCCTGGGGTCACAGAAGATACTGTATGAAGAATCTTGTGACTTAGATTGCTAACTCTCTCCAAACGCCATTTCCACCACCTTCTTCTATATGATAGAGTTGAATAAGGAATGGTCGTGTAGCTTCATGTTCTGCAGCCTTCTTTCCATCCAGATGTGACCATATGATTAAGTTCTGGATTGCAGGGTATCAATAAATGATGTGTTTCACTTCCAATACATGTCTTTAAATTAATGTGAACTAATTAGTGTTGGTCATTACAATGTTGGTCATTACATGGTGGAGTGCTGACCACTTAATTCTGGTATAAAGGTTAAAGGACAAAAGTATTAAAAAGAACTATTGCTATAATATTTTGTTAATGAATATACAATATAAAAAATGGTAAATTATGACATCAAAAATATAAAAGAGGGAGGAAGTAAAGGATAAAGTTTTCGTATGTGATTAAAGTTAAGATGTTACCAGTATAATATATACTGTTATATCTACAAGATGTTTCTTGTGAATATTATGGTAACCACAAAGCAAAACCTACAGTAGATTCACAAAGATAAATCAAAGAATACCATTATGGAAAATTATCAATTCACAAAGACAGCAAGAGAAGAAAAAGGGAGGAAAAAACTAAAAAATATCCAAAAAACAACAAATAAGTCCTTATCTATCAATAATTCCTGTAAATAAAAATGAATTTCTCCAATCAAAAGACATAGATGAGCTGGATGGATAAAAAATAAGACCCATGTATATGCTGGCTACAGGAAACTCACTTCAGCTTTAGGGGCACACATATTTCTGAGTGAAAGGATGAAAAAAGATATTACATACAAGTGAAAACTAAAAGAGAGCAGGGGAAGTTTTATTTAAAGTAGGAGAGGATTTTTTCTACACACATAACCTACAAAGTTTTAATGTCCTAATAGATAATAAATGCTTATAAATCAATTTGGAAAATACAACAAAAATGTGCAAAATACATAAACAGCTATTTTACTAAGGAGGAAAATCATATGGCTAATAGATATAAGAAAATATTTAACCTCAAACACAAAGGGAATTCTAATACAAGTCAAAATAAGACACCAGTTTATCCTTATCAATTGACAAAAATGAAGAATTACTAAAAATACTAAGTGCTGGAGAAAATGTCAATTATTAGTTTAAAAAAAAATGGGTTTCAGTAATCTGATTAGAGAAAAATGGTCTGTCAGTAGTTTGTTAATTTAAAAAAATAAGTCCAAAATTATAATTGTTTTAAAAATATTTTTCACATATTTAAGGGTTGATTATATATGTATATATATATTTCAAAAAATGATCTGTTCATGTCATTTTCCTGTTTTCCATCTGACTTCTAGGCTCTGTGCTTCACTTTTATTCATATGAAATCACATCTTTAGCCACTACCTTCCAGGGTGACTCTTAGGATCAAGTCTTTGCATATATAATTTTTACAGAAATGCCATTTTTTCTGTCTCTTTACCAGTCAAAATATTTTTCATATTAATCAATTACTAAGAGATGTATTCAAATATCACTGCATGATGGTATTCTGAAGAACAAAAAACAAATGCAGTCAACATTGACCTGTTCTTGTTTCTACATTTCCAAATTGAATTAGCATCTTTCACTTTAGTACTTAAATGCTTTGCATTGTTTCTTAAATATTTCCTACTCTTCCAATTAGATTTCAAGTTTATAGAATAGCAATCTTCAACCTTTAAATGTTTAAGACATATGTGAATAATGAAATTTTGCATGTCAAACTACAGGGAATTATAATGTGAACAACTGTTTGCACAAGGCATTTTAGAATATATTGTAAAGACCTTCCATAAGTACTGCATTTCTTACCTGGTCATTTTTCGGTGCTATATTACCTTTAAATAAAATATAGTTTACTGCTCTGCATTTCCTCATATGTTCATGGAATTGTTTCCTGTTTCCATAATTCTTACTTGCAGTAAATTATACTCTATTTCACTGTTTATGGCTTAATTAAAATTTACATATTGTTAAAATTTTGACTTTATACTTGCAAAGGCTTTACAAATAAAGTGAGCCATAACTATTTTAGGAAACTAGAAGATCTTACTTATAATTTTGGCCAGAAGGACCTGCTCATGAACATACTAGGGATGAGGTAAAAGAAAGTGAAAAACGAACCTCTTAAAATGATTTCGCATTTCCATTATTTTTGAGTTCAGCATTTCAATTTCCTTTTTCCATTTATTGTAATTATAGTTCTTATTTATTTTCTTATAATCAAATTTTAACCAGTATATCTCTAAAACAAAATACATGATAATTAATTTCTTAATTAATGTTAATTTATAGGTCATATATTATATTTTCTCTTTTCAGAAGAAAAAAACAGCATTTAAGGGATTTTATTAGCTCTCAGTACAGCTTCATTTTTCAGTTTATAGAACTGTGAAGAAATGATGCCACAAATGAAATAGTTGCTGTGATAGTAGAAATATCTCCAGGAAAAAGAAACAGTTTAAGTTGAGTAAGGATATAATGTTAAATTAATTTTATGTAAATTGGGATTAAGAGAATGAGGATGAAATTTTAGGAAGTGATTTGCCTATGATGTGGCAAGCTCTGTAGATGTGTTAATATATTTTGTATATTTCCACCTATTTAATCCTTATCATAACATTTTAAAGCAAATAATACTATCTTTAATTGACAGATACAGAAAATGAATTCAAGAGTATAAAAGTAACTGACTCAATGTCATATTGAGTCTGTTAAAAGAAGAGTTAGGACTAAAACTGGGCTATAAACTTGCTATTTCCATTATCACTTGCTGTCTCAAATGAGAACACTTATTTTTATTGAGCACAGCTTACAATAAATAAATAACAAATTCTGGTAGTATAGTGACAGTCTGGGTATGAGTAAGACTCACACTAAGTTTTTTTTTTTTAAGATTATATCTCAAAGTTGATTCGGTAAAATCAGACATTATATTTAAATGATTTGATTTATATGATTCTTTCTGACTTATAATAATTTAATTTCATTATTGTTTTGGATTAAAGTTCACATGATAGTAACAGATTTACAAAGTACTTTGTAAAGATAAATTTTATAATTGTGTCTTCTTTGACAGTGGGTTATGCAAATACAAATCTGTCATTGCTATCACATAGCTGACAATTGTTCATACTTGAGGCATGCTAAATTAGCTTCAATGTGAAAAGATAGTGAGAATCATTCTAAAATCCTCAAAAATGGTACTAAGTAATGATTAGAAAGTCACATTCAGGTAACTGGACCTTCTGGTAATTTTCTCCGGATAGCCTCATTAATAAGGAGGCCCCAGCCTCTGATAAAAGACTTATGTTAACAGATCCTTGGGAAGAACCTGTTTGTTTCATTGACAGCTCTGTGAGCAAGTAGCAATCTTATCATTCCACACTCAAGAGATGTTTAACACAGACCAGGAAAATTAAGATGAATACAAACAGATTTCTCCCCCTTTCAAAGAAGTAGCCCTGAATTAGATCTTTATCCTAATACTGAGTGAATTGTTAACCAAGTAATAAAACATCTATCCTAGGGATGACATTTTCCTTATCTTCAGCTAAGTTTCTGAGAAGCACAAGTTTTATCGAATATAATTTTATGTGATCAGACACCTTTGAATGATTTGCAAATTGAACAAGCAAAAAATGAGAATAGCAATAATTATTTTTAGACTGGTAGTAACAGTTCCTGAAGTAACATCTTCTAATTAGTATGTTACAGGTGAATATTCAGCACAGTTGTAGAAAGCAAAATGAAAATATTTGTAAACATTTGCATCAAGTCAAAAAACTGAAAATATGAGTTATAATAAATTGTGCAGTCTTTTTTTTTACCAACATTAGGAAAAATGTTAGATAAAATGGAATTCATAAACCAAGAAACAAAGATATATTACTGAAATGAATATAAAAGATAAGCTGGTTCAAAAGCAAAAATTCAAAAATATAAAGTAGAATGTTCTATTATACAAGTGCGGAAACTGAGGCTGGGAGAGCATATGTGATTTCCCTATATAATAGAAAAATATGTTTATTAGTTCTAATTCAAAATTATTTTCAAATTTATGTATAATTAGAGAAAAAATAACCAGCTTTTATCTTTCATCTTAATTTTTGAAGTGAATGTAATAGTGCATATAAATTATAGCCATATCAAAATGCTATCAATAAAATAAAAATTAAGCATGTCACGTGAATGTTATAATTCCAATTTGACATAATTTGACATTATAATCAATTAAATTGGATTATAATCTGGCATACTTTCTTATAAAAAGTTTATTAATTGGTTTTAATTATTAGTTGTCATACTATTTGTATCCAGAAGATGTCTTGTGAAGCAGATAGTTGATAGATACGCTAAAATTTAAAATAAAAGTTTCTCATTATACTTTTGAATTCTGAACCTTTCACTTGTGTTGACTACTGCTAAATTTAATGAATATGTTTATATAAATTAAAAAAAATACATTATTCTCAATATCTCCTGGGCCCCATGGGGAGAAAATCAGAAAATACAGAAGAACTATGTTAAAAAACAACACAGTTAATTTAGTCAGACAAAATTAGCTGTTTTTCTTTTCCTCATTTATAGCAAGAAATACGGCTGCCAAGAGTAGACAATTCCTAGTATTACTAGATGTGGACACATGACTAAATTCTATCTGAAGCAGAAATATCCTGCAATATCTTTCAGAGCATTCCTTAAGAGAGAGTACTGATGTGCAACCTCTGTCTTTCTTTAATCATACTTTTCTTGTGCTAGTTCTAGAACACAGATATCTGTCTACAACTTGGTCCATGTGAGTGATGTGGAGATCATTCTAAGTATATAAAAATAAAATTAACTGAAAAGAACCAAGTGCCTGAGGACTTCATGAAGTAGAAGCTCATACTAGACCTGAGTGCTTACAGATTTTAATTTTCTTTATGTCACAGTTATTTTGATTCTTTATTATTCACAACCAAACTTGATTAAATGATATAGACAAGTAGTCATATGTACATAATCAAGGTGAAAAGAGAACAAAAGAAAATGTAAAGTTAGAGAAAATAAATCATTTAAAGTTCATATGGAACTTATGTTAGAATGGCTCCCTTTTTCATAAGCAATCAAGAATATTATCTCCAAAGGCACATGTCTATTTCTTTCTGCAAGTCTGTCATTGTCTGAAATTTCCACAATAAAAACAAAACAAAACAAAACAAAAAAGCTGATACAGAGATTAAAATCCTATAGAAGAATAGTGTGAAGAATAAGAATTAAACCAAAACCATCGAAGAAATTTCATTACTAAAAAAAAAAGAAAAAATCCACAATTGAATGAAAAAATGTTATAAAAATAAAATCAAAAGATTAATTTAACAAATCACAACATAGGTGGCGAATGTCTTAAGGAATAATTCATACAAAAAAATAGAAAATAGGCAAAGCACATGTAATTATAAAGATAACAACAAAATGTTAATTGACATAAAAAGATACCCTTATTTATAGTTAAAAATATAAATTATATTTTTAACTTATATTAAAAATAAATTATATTTTTAATATCTATAAGATATTATTTATACAATATCTTGTAGATATTATTGTATAACTATACAAAGATATACTTTGCAAAGATGCTCACTCATAAATTCTTTATATTACCAGAAAAGCTGGAAATATCTTCTTGTTCATAAAGAGAAGACAGGTTTCATTCCTTCATTCAGTCAATCAAAGAACAAATGTTTATTCATTATATTCTAGGTGTTTTTCTAGGGCTGAGAAAACAGGACAGGAAAACTCTCTACTCCCATGGAATTTAAATTTTTAAGAGCATACAGGAAGACAGAGGCAAACGATGAAAAGCAAACAAAAACTAACAAAATCATCTTTTATAATAACTGTTGTAAAGGGTAAAATACAGTGATCTGAAAGCTACATATCCTGGGAATATTCAAAGAATATTGGATATTCAAGGGAAACCATTTTGAGGAGATGCTAATTCCACTGAAAGCTAAAGGGTACCTTGAAGGCTGCTCTGCAAAGTTTGAGGGTAGTATGTTTAGGATAACAGCCAGTACAAACACAGTTTCAGTAAGTTATCTGTACTGGTGAAAGCAATGTGCTAAATATTTTAAACAAAACAAAATTTTTAAGGAGAATTAGAGGCTTTATCATTTTTGGAGGAGATGGCTGGGTTTGCAGGCATAGCTACCCGCATACTCGAGAACTGGCCTGCAAGGGGACTTACAACTTTTGAGACTACCAAAGAATTTGTTGAATTCCAAACATGCTGCTGAATTCTTATGCAGTGAATCAGGATAAAGTATACAACTATGGATGTTCTACACTCACAAAGCTTGTGACCAGACACTGGAAAGGGACATCTGGCCACTGCGTTCATTATATTTCCCTCTCAACATCTAGAGAACTGGAAAATGGTTATGTGAACATTGCTGTGAGAACCTTTGGGTCCTCAAATTTGCTTGGTAGAAAGAGAAGGCCAAATGGGCAGGAAGGTGCCCACTGTCTCACTTCTATCTTTCAAATGCTTGCACAAAAACACCTGATTAGCAATCCTGATATACATCTAGAAACGGCTAGAAGGAAGTCCAGGAAAGGTAGTTTTGAACTCTCCCATCTATAGAGGAAGGGATGAATTGCAGTTGGAGAAGCGAGTTCACAGTATTGGAATAAAGTTTTATGAGATGGGGCTAAGAAGGTAAGTAAGGGGTGATGCAAATAGGGCTATTTAGGTCATGAAAGGAGTTTGGATTTTATCTGAGGTACAATGGAAAAACACTGGAAATGTGAAATTGGAGAAAACTGTTATCTGGTTTACATTTTGAAATACCTCTTTTGATGTAATGTATAGGTTGGATTGTGAATAGAGTGGTTTGAAGGAAGGAAAAGTCTGCAGATGTAGTATAGGTGAGAGATGACAGTGGCTTGAATTATAAAGAAAATCAAGAGACACGGAAAGATTGGAATATATTTTTGAGGAACAGCTAATGGCACCTGCAGATGAAATAGATGTGAAAAGTGAGGTAGTGACAAGAATTAAATTTGCACACAATTTTTGATTTGAGGAAATGGACACGTAATGGTATGATATATTATGAGGAAGCAGGGGAACAGTATGGTGTGGGTTGGGGTTTTGCAGTAGAACTAATTGTTTTGTTTGTGAGAATTTTGATATTCCTATTAAATATTGATGTATGGTCCTTCTAGAATTTTGAGAGTCACTGGAATATAAACAGTACCTAAAGGCTTTGGATTCCTGGCCATCATCTACGTAGAGTGTATAGATAAAGTAGAGAGCAAGTGGAGACTTGTCCCAGGATTATTTCAATATAAAGAAACAGAGGTGTAGACAGGGCAGTAGATTAAGAAGAGTCATGAAAGCCTGGAGAAGAGAGTGTTTCAAGAATCAGGGTATAATCAACTATGATAAATTAGTCACTGTATATCCATATGGTATGTTGCTATGCAGTCCTTAAAATAGCTGGAGCATATCTATGTATGCTAATATAGAAAGAACTTCAACACATCTTATTAAGTGAGAAAAATGTCTATTTATCAATCTCTTTATGTGAGCAGAATATGCTTGCATTTCTATATATGTAACTTTTGTAATAATGAGATATATTTAATAATAATAATAATAATAATAATAATGAACTATCACATTGGCTTACTCAATATAACTCATTAGAATGTTCTGACTTATGAAACACCTATTCTTTTTTTGGAAATGCTTGTGCAGTTCTCTGAAGGACCTCTGAAAGAGCAGGACTCTTTGATACTAAATGTCTGGAGTTCAAGACCTGGCACTGGGGATTACCCACTGTGACCTTAGCTAGGTAACAGGCTTACAGAATCAGATAACCACAGATATAAAAGAGACTTATTCATCTGTGCTTTTTAACTCATGAAAAACACCATGCGATTGTAAAATATTGAGATTGTTTAATATAATTCTTATTCACTAGGAAAAAAAAAAAAAACAAAGCAAGATGACAATGATAAAAATGACCACAATGATGGCAATAGCAGTAATAACAATAGCAAAAGCTTTCCTAAGAGCCCTTCTTATCAAGGATACAAAAAAAAAAAAAAATCCCTATTTTTTCCTGGGTTCCTTCCGACTCTGCAAACCCACTTATTCAAAACTACTACCATCTTTATCTCTTTACCAACATCAACCCATTGGACTAACATCAAACATAACAAAAACAAACAAATATGTAAGCAAATAGAAAAAGTAGATTGAAACTGCTACCAATTAAGTTTAAAGTCTCCAAGTTTAATTGATCTTTTAGCTTTGCCTGACAATTCTCTAAATGATTCTTGGTCATCGCTTGCTTTCCTGATCTCTACAAAAAAAGTTCTGCAAAGCACCTCCAAAATGTCTCCATTCATTCTAAATTGACAACTTTTTTTATAGCTTTGTAGAAATTTGAGAACACTGAGAGTGTTCTCTATTATCTGTATTTTATCTAGTTATCTGTCTTTTCTCGCCCTTACGAGCAACAAATTTATGACTGAGATTAGGTCCAATGTATGATACAATGTTCTAACATTTCAATAAATGAATTCAGCCTTTAAAGATTTTTTTGATGACTTCTGACTCCACATTGAAGAGAGTATCCAAAAAGTACATGGGGAAAATTTTTAAATTTTGCAAAAAAATGGATAAGGAAATACAGGTAGTATTTACCTTTGAAACTCCATTTCAGTGTATCCCACATTCCAGCCCTTGCTTACTCCCTGCCTCTCCACTTAGCCATTGACACTAATCCATCCGGACACTTCTAAAGGCTGGTCTCTTTGTCCATGTCCTCTGTCACCTGAACACTCAATACTTCCTGAGCCTACTTGAGAGCTACATGTTTCTCCAGCCAAAGGTTACAAGCTATAAAAAAGGCACTAGCTCTGGGAAATAGATGGCTAGATTCCTAACAACCTTTTCAGAAACCAACTAAAATGGAAGCAAATATTTTGTCAGAATGATAAAGCAAAGGACTATCTATAATTTGTCTGCCTGACAAATATACAAATATACAATGCATGGTATAATACTTTCTAGGATTATTGAAACTCTATACACTTTGTGTTTCTTCCACCATGTCTTTTTGGTTTAGTCTAGTCTGTATAGAATTATTTACCTTTTTCCTTCCTTTCTGATATTTCTCTTTC
>NW_006434709.1:15472355-15504027 GCF_000325575.1 Pteropus alecto
TCTTTCCCTTTCTAATTGGACAACTTCTCTTCAACCTTTTAAATTCAGCTGGAGGTAGATTTATGCTTGTAGTAAAGATATGTGAAGTTAGGTTATATAATACATATGGCTTTTACTTTCTGCCATACTGAGAGATCACTTGGAGAGTTTACATCAGGAGAGAGATGGCCTGCATTCTCAGATCTTCCAGCTCCACAGCTTGAGTATACCAGCTGAGGTTCCAGATATGGATCAGACATCTGTCCCTGCTTCGAACTATCCAAATTCCTGGCCTGCAGAATTATGAACCTAATAAATCTTTACTTATTAAGATCTGGAATTCTGGAGTAACTATACAGACACAGTAACTGAAAGAATTCCTATGCTACCTCAAATGTCCTATATGAGCAATGATCAGAACTAACCTCATATATGAGATATTCGCATAAGATCACATCATCAGAAAGGACAGGAGAGTCAAGGGGCAATGAAACAATTTATTTCATAACTGTTTTCTCCATACACATTAATTTTAGTTGAAAATGGTATAAACAGCATTCTCTGTTGAACCTCTACAGCACCTAGTTGGGGCATAGGGTTCTAAGCTTCAAGATAAGTAACATGGTTTTGAACTCAGACTCAGTGATTCCATATTTACAGCAGTTTCAATTACCAGTAAGAAAAAAAAAAAAGAAAGAAAACATGGTGGCAATGGAGATTACTCAAATGTGAAAAATGTGGGAATAAGCATAAGGGTTTTTTTGCACAGTCATGTAAATAGTCAAATGTAACGGAAGGAGAAAAAAATGAAACTGATGACTGCTTGGGAGAAAAGGTACTAATCACTAATAGTAATTCGCAATAAACATTTATCAAGTTTCATATATAGGTGGACACATAGATAAAGGCATTCTGCTTCTAAATTTAAAATAAGTCATTTGTTTTTCAGCGTATAATCAACAATAATGAGCATTAAAAAATCTACATTCTTTTATCCATAGTTTTCTCATTTTGATTAAATATTGCTTGTGATTCTTTTAAATTCTCTATATTTAATTGGGAGACCCTTCTCATTTCAGTCAAAAACACAAGTTCTGAGAAAACAAGAAAGTTCCATTCATTAGCATTATAAAAAAGATACGTTATCATCTCTAAATCCCAAATGACATTCTAAGTCAATCCATGTTCTCATTTTGCTCAACATTTCCTGAGTGTTTACCATATCTCAAACATGCTAGCACCACAAATGTTAGGATCCTATAGAAAAATCATATTTAGAGTCAGGTAATCACCTAGGAAAAATGTGACAATTGTTAAAATAAGACTATTCTTCTCTCTTTACAGGAAGTATAAAATCCTCTACATGCCCCTCAGGCATCTGAAAGTACAACAAATGATCTTCCTTTTACTCCACTCTTTACATAAAGGTGATTGTGAACATACTATAGTGTTCTTTTGAATATTTATAGAGACAACATGTGTCAAGCACTACCTATTTTATCTTAGATTTAAATTCTCTCTTCTCATCTGTGATTTATGCTGCTTTGATTGTAACTCTGCAAACTACATTTCCCAGACACCTTTGCCATTTGACTTCCTATTAGTTTCTGCAGACAGGGTATATAGAAAAGGACTGAAAGGCAGGAAGATTCATCTTCACTTTCCTGTCAGCATAGTGTCAGCAGGAGGAGTATGCAGCAACTGCACTTTATTTACTGGTAATCAAGTTGTAGCACTGGATAGTTGACTCCAGACATTTTTAGAATTTCTGCAAATTTCATCAACAATTTTGTTACTCCCCACCTGTACCCCACTGCCCCAACCAACACCCAGGTACCAGCAGCAGTTACACAGCACCCTATCCATAGAGATCTGAGCCAATTTCATAATGAAATACAATAGATTCTTTTTATTAAATCTTTTCTGTTGAAATGCCTAATGCGTTTTTTATTTCCTTTACTGAACTCCCACTGAATATACCACAAATAAATAGAAAAAAACATATGACCACAAGAAATTCACATATCTTATAATGCAACCAAGAATTCTATCATTTTATCCTTCCTGACTTTTTAATATGCTTCCAAAGAAATTCAGTATTTCTGCAGATAATGAGTATTTTATTTTGTGTGAATGCAATAATAAAATATGTAGAATCTTCACAATAATTACACTGTATGTCTTGTTAATCATCCATTCTAATTTTGAGATTCTGAGCTCCCTCCATTTTTCTTCTACTCATGGGAGACAAGTCAGAACAAATGACACTTTATAAAAATTGATGAGTAACAACCTCCCTACTGCTTTTTCAGCTACTTTTAGTAACACCAGAGGTATAATTTATTTATATGCATTAAATATGATTTTCTAAAATACTGAGTTTCTACTACAGAAAAAATAATTAGACATACACTGAGGAAACAAAATTGCAGTACATAAAAACATTAAATTATACAAAAATTGATGTGATATAAATTTTATATATTACATGTGAAATTTGTTGCCTTGGAACCTCTAGATAAGGGGAAAATTTTGTTTGGAGTTGTCCCATATTTTACCATTTCACTAAGTAGAACTTATTGGAGAAATCTGAATCTTAAATCAGGACAATAATAAATTATAAATTATAAAAAAATACTATTTTACATCCGTTAGGCCAAACAGTTCAATTAATTGCTATCGAGTATTTTATATGTAGATATTCTAACAGATCAGCTTTGATGACTAGATAAGACCCATTTGGAATGAACAGAATCCATTTTCCTTTTAAGTGACTCATGTGCTATAATCTCTAAAGGAAATTTTCCTAAGGAAATTTTCCTAAGGAAATTAAAACATCTCCGATTTACTCTTTTGCATCATAGCATTACATATCAAGTTTACTGCCTGAGATTACATTCTTCATTCATTTCCATTAAATATCAGCTCATAAAATATAGTTAAATGATTCTCTAATTTTAATGCATAAAAATCACACTGGGTTGTTTGTTAAACATATAAATTCCAGGGCTGTAATTCAGACTACTGAATAAAAATTAAAAAAAGAAAATAGCTAAGTATCAATATTTTTAATAAGTATATTATTTACATCTAACACTGGCTGTCTCTTAAGTACATTTATACAAATACAGGGGTAGTTTTGTATTTCTATTATTACATGAATTAAAAATTGACTGACTAGGACTAGCTGGAACACTGAATAAAAACACATTTACAATAAGTTAGATGTAATTCAGTATTTAAGAGCATTGAAAAACTTAAGAAAAGCAAGTTACAATTGACCTATACTTTAAAAAGATGTATATTCTCAATGACATTTTTATAATTAGCCTCAATTGCTTGAAAAATTAATTTTAGTGGAATCCAGTATTCTTTGATAACACTGAGTAAGTGAAGTATTATCAACTGAGCACTGGTTATTACTTCACAACATTTTCAGTGAATTCTCCAATTATTAGTGAGAAAAATGTCACAGTGCTTCAACACAGTAAATTTTAAATCCCAGTAAATCTAGAAGTTAAATAATCATTTTATAAAATTTACTCTGGCCAACATTTTCAGAGGCCTGTAATATTATACTATTATCTGAAAAAATTATTTTGAAATTTTTTTTTTATTTTTAAAGGCAAACAAATGCCATTCTTGCGAAAACTTATTTCATGGTTGTCTACAGACAATGAGACAAGGATTCTTACATAAATGCAAAAAATGGGATTTGGAAGTCTTTTCTGATCTATTTACGAGAGAGAATGGAAGACAAATGATGAAGAACTAAAGGAAATGCCCAAGAAAAATCTACGTTTCAATATTTGAATTTGTCTTTATTCCAAATGAATGTGTTGCCAACAACTTTTAAGGATAATTCACATCATCTGCAAAGGAAATGTGATTATAGCTAGTATAATAATGGTCTTGATCATATATCCATTGTTTTAAAAAAAAAAAAAAACATGTATTTTTATAAGGTAGGTGCTATTTTCAGGTATTTAATGTGAATTTTTGAGAATTATATGCATATTAGTAACTTTTCCTGTCAAGCACCCTGAAAGAAAAAATTGGTACATGCCCAAGAAATTTCAACACTGTGGTAACATTAGCCGTTCTTTGTCTTTGCCCTTTCCTAAAATAGAACAATTCTTTTAAAAATTCTGTATTACTTTCAAATCTTCATTTTGGAAAAACATTGAGGAAGTTCACTTAACACTAGAGCACCTATATTTAGATGATCGGTTTTATTTTCCTAATTTAAGACTGTTCACATTTCAACACTCCATAATTAACTAGCATCCTTTCTTCATGTCTTTCCTTCTGCCCTTTTGACTTGCTTTCTCATCCTCTTTTTTTTCTTCCTCCTCAATTTTTACCTACATTTTTCCCATCTGCTTTCATAAGGGATTTTGGATTTCTTACATGAATCTTTCCAATATAATATAAAAATCAGGCATCAAGTCCATAAGTTTAGAACAGAAAATTACATATTATTTTAGAAAAATAAATTCAGGTCATAATATCCATTACTTTTATTATATTTAGAAAAAAACTTGCTTTCAATATTCTTAGTGGTTACTATAAAGTAACCACTAAGAATATTAGAACCATTTATATATAATTGTACACGTTATATACATATATGAGTATATACATATGACATATACATGTACATATACAATTATACACAATTAAACATATCTATATTTTAATGTATAAACTATATATATTATATAAATTTTAAAATATATAATTACATAATGGAACAAATATATATTTTTTAACTTAAGCAAAGCTTTCTATTAAACAGATATTTACTAAGACCTACTATGACTATGCCCTATCTTAGGTGATTACTATAAAATGGGAAACAAGATAAATATATATATACATATATGAGTGAAAGGATGGAAATTTTATCTAATGTTGTGGAGGTAATCATTTTGCAATAATAAGTGTATCGAATCAACATACTGTGCACCTTAAACTTACATAACATAATATGTCAATTTATCTCAATAAAGCTGGGGGAAAAAGTTTATATGTGGACACTGGTTTTCACCTCTCATGGATAAGTACCTAAAGATGCCATTTATAAGTAGTATGGTAAGTGTACATGCAACTTCATGAGACGCTACCATACTATTTTCCAAAATGGCTGTTTTATTTTTCATTCATATAAGTGGAATCATACAACATGCAGCATGGTCTTAACCATTTGTCTTTTTACATTTTATCTATTCTTATATGTATGTAGTGGTATTAAATTGTGTTTTTCATTTACATTTATCTCTTGACTTGTGAATATTCTTTTGAGGAGTATCTGATCATATTTTCACTTATGCGAAATTGTTTTTTTTTGTTTGTTTTTGTCTCATTATTAAGTTACTAAAAGGAGCCGATGGCTTATTGGAGAAAGGACTGATTCTACGGTTGAGAAAAGAAAAATATAAACTCGGGGTGATCCTGAAGCAAGGAAAGAAGTGTTTTAAAAAATGTAAGTATGGGGGTATGTTAAAGGGACACAAGAATCAATCCGGAAAAATTCCCAATAGCTAGAGCTGGAAAATTTGAGCAAAATAAGTAATATATGAATTGATTATAACCCAATGCATTAAATAAGTATACGCAAGTTTATAATGATATAAACAACTAAATAAATGCATAAATTGGGGAGAAGTGGTTTCTTTATAGAAAAATTTCAAATACGGTGTATAGATATGCTTCTCAATAATTGAAAAATCAAAGATCTATATCCAGATAACATTTTTATTAGCTCATTTAACAAACATATATTGAACAAACTTTTCATGTTATATCCCTAGAAAACAGGTATTAAAAAGAAATGGTCCCTGATCTCATCAGGAAGATACTTGCTTTTTCTTTTAATTTTTATTTCATTCTTGTTGTTGATCTTTATGCTTTCTATGATACAGAAAATAATTGATACTAGGAATGAAATTTAATTTTTTTAGTCTGTAGCATTTTAGTGTAAAGCTATGCATTCTTGCTCAACAAATATTTGATAATTTTCACAAAAGAAGAATGAACAGAAAACAATTTATTCCATATCTTTAATCTTATTTTCCACAATATGATTTAAGGAGACATGTGAAGGCTGACTCTGGCCAGTACCCAACATATTGTGTTGAACGAAATTTCTGCTAAGCAATGCAAAACAAAGCTATTCCTATTTAACACCTCTATAAATATTTATTCTGGGATATGATAATTTATTATATATCAGCACTCTGTAATAACCATATCAATGTTAATATTGATTTATTATCTAAAAACTCCTTCATTGATGTGGTCTCATTTGCATTTGCTCATTTATAATCATTTTTTTACAGAGATGATAGTATTAGATCTAAGACTAGGTATATAATATTCTACTACTATATTTAGTTAAATATCTTTATTATCTTTAGTTAAAATGTTTTGCATTTGACTAAATTCTGAAATAAATTTCAATCTACGATTAGTTTTTACAACCATAATACATTCGAAAGAGTACTGCACCATTTAACTACTTTCAATTTCTTCTTTGGGTTTCTGATATTTTATAACATTTTAAGAATTGGTTTACTACAATATTTTTCTCTTTGTGCTTAAAACTAATAATAGTTAATATTAAAATAATTACATCTGAAATATCTCTATTAAAAATGAGATTCCATAAGCTCTTCTATTTGTTTATTTATTTATATTTAATTTATTATTTAATTATATTTTGCCTATTTAAATAAATATTTAATTATATTTTGCCTATTTAAATAAATGATTGCATTGTATTTTTATTTCCTATTGTAATTACATTCTTTTAATTCAATACAATATATGTTTCTACCACTTAATTATGGACATAATAACAACATAGTCAAAACTCTAATCTAATGAAAGACCTAATACATCTATTCTACTTAAAAGGTTTTTCTGGTAAGTAAATATATAGTAGAGCATTTTATTTGTGTGTGTTTGGTGTGTGAGTGTGTGTATTTCATATTCTCCAAGAATGCTTCTTGCTGAGCCTCAGATATTTGATTTTTTTGAGTACAGAGTAATGGCTGCAGGGAGAGAGTAAAAACATTTTTTTTACCCACTGTTTATCCATTTTTAACATTACTCTTTTAACTAATTTTTTCAAAAAAAAAAAAGTCTTACCTTTATCCTTAAAAAAATTAAATGTTGCAATCTTTAAAATGACATTTATTCCAGGACTGAATGGAAAGTCTTACATACATTTGATTTTATCACCTTCTATTGAAGAATAACTGGTGATAATTTTCCATCTACATTCTATCAAAAAACGTGAGCTGTAATATCGTTTCTAGCATTTATGTTCCTGTACCCTTATGCTTATAATACTTGGCAATATCTACTTCCTTTAGCATTTTCATCTAATATAGTCAGCATCAACTTTCACAGAACGGCAAGGGATTTCACATATTCTGCCAATTTCATTTTTATATGAAGTGCGACTTGAGTGTTTTAGCCTTGCCGTCTGAAAGCCTGAGTTTACCTGTTGTCTAATTTACATTACTCTTCAATGATTAAAAAGCTTTTTCTGGTAAGTATAATACATGCAGCACATTTTATTTGTTGGATGGTGGAATAAAAATAATTATTTCCCAAATCACCCCTATTGTAAACTTTTATTTTTGCAATTTCTCATACAGTCACTTCTTTATTTTTTCCTGTCAAATTATGAGTTTATCCATAGTTTACATTACATTGGCAATAGGTACTTTCAGCATTTTCTTTATTTCTGTCCCAATTTTGAAAGCTGTCTTCTATGAGCATTTTTAAAAAAAATTGGCTATGTGAATAAAATACTTTTCGGAGGGGTTTCGGATATTATGAATTAAACTTTTATGAACATTTATCTATAAGCTTTTGTATGAACATAAATTTTATTTATCTTGGATAAATGGCTATTAATGCAATTGCTGGGTTGTTTGCTAGTTGCATGTTTAGTTTTTTTAGAAAACTGGAATACATTTTCAGAGTGGTTGTAACATTTTATAATTCCACCAACAATTTATGAGTGATTCAGTTTCTTCACATCTTTGCCAGAAACTGTTGCTGTCACAACTGTTTTTATTTTAACCTTTCTGATAGGTGTGTAGTAATCCTGTGATTTTAATTTTTTGATAGTAATGTTTAATGTCTTTTCCTGTGTTATTTGGCCCCTAGATATCTACTCATACCTACTTAATGGATTGTTGCCCATTTTCTTAATGGATTTTTTTTTTTTTTACTGTTGAGTTTTGAAATTTCTTTCTATATTTAGATACAAGTTATTTGCTAGATGTATTGTTTGCAATTATATTGTCCCAGCATATAGCATGTCTTTATATCCTCTTCATAGGGTTTTGATTTTCTGAAGGGCACATTTTAAATTTTGATGAAATTCAATTTACCAGTGTTTCCTTTTACAGATTATACTTTTGGTATAAAGTCTAACTCTTTTCCTAGTACAAATCCTGAAGATTTTCTTCAATGTTTTTTCTAAAATTTTACATTTAAGTTAGTGATCCATTCTGAGTTCACTTTTGTATAAAGTGTAACACTTAGTTTAGGACTCACCTTTTTTTGTCTTTGGATGGTCAATGGCTCCAGCACCATTTGTTGACAATGCTATCATTTCTCCATTGAATTGCTTTTGTACTTTTGTCAAAAATCATATTTGTGCTGGTCTACTTTTGGGATGTTTATTTTATTCCATTGATCTATGTGTCTATCCCTCCATCAATACCAGAGCCTTGATTTAAGGTATATAGTAAATCTTACAATAGATTAGACTAATTCCTCCCACTTTAGTCTTCTGTTTTCATAATAGTTTGAGCTATTTTAGTTCTTTTGCCTTTCCATATAAATTTTAGAACAATCTATAACTATAAAAAATCTCCCTAAGAATTTGATAAAAGTTATGTTAAAGTTATATATTCATTTGAAGACAATCAACATCTTTACTATGATATTCCAATCTATAAAGAAAATATTATACCCCCCTCCCCCCACCTTTTGACCTTTTTTATGTCTGCCAATTCATGGTATAAATCTTTAGGAATGTTTATGCAATTCCTATCATATTTCAGGCAATGTGTTGGCCTTTTTCATTTGTTATCTCATTCAATCCTAAACATTTTTTTAAATTATTTATTATTTTCTCTAATTAGCAAATGAGGAAATTAAGACCAAATAATATTCACTAACTTGCTCATGTCACATAGCTAGTAAGTAGCAGAACAAACATTTCTGACAGCATTTGTTTTATTCCATATTTTGTGCTTTTGTTTTTCTATGTATCTAAGCTTCCCTTGGATGAAACTGAAATTTTTGTAATACCTCAGGACATACTACAGTTATTCCCAGTTCCTTATTGCTCCTAGCATTCTTTTTTTCCTTATATAGAAAAAACCTAACCATACATTACTATTTTCCAGAAAGTTTCACCAATCACATTAATCTTTCCATCTACCTAGCCCCAACCAGACTCTACTTTTCTATAATCTAATTCTGTCCCTAATAGCTATCATATAATTTAGAAATTATTGAGGATCAAATGATATCACTTGTATATTTTTCCTTCAACTAGATGCTGAGAATATTTAAGATAAGGATAAGTTCTTAGTTTTCTTTTTTCATCCAACCTGTTCCACCGGGCACCAGCAACTGAGTGTTAAAATGATAAGGTCTTAGCACAAAGGGTAATTTTAACCGATAGTTCTCATATTATTGTTGATTTGTGCCTATCAAATTTGCGACCATCATTCTGAAATCTCCTAAATTCATTTCATGCTCTTCCCCTTTGTGCCAATAAACACAATAAAAGACCAAGCAAAGTTTGAGAAACTTGTAACGTGTTTTTAATCTATTAAAGAGCACTAGGATAAAATATCTGATATGCAACAAAACAATGTATTCATTAGACACTTGATACTATATGTACCACCACAAATTCTGTCATCATTTATAGTAACAATTGTATATGTGACTGTATAGAACACTACTGGTTATCATATATGTGAGTTATGTGGATTTTACACAATCCTATATACTAAATGCATAAGTTTTCCCTGATTCTCTATGAAGTTGATCACCCTCTTACTCAAGTATACCTATCTATGTTTAAAATCCCACTATTTATCGGTTGAATAGTATACTTACCCTGTTTTGGAAACATATGACATAGATTTTAATTTTTTAACATTTTATAGGAATATTAATTTTTCTCCAGATTAGTTTTTTAGTTACAGAAGTAACAGTGCTTCTTGTTGTAGTCTCCACAATGCCTAAAACATATGCCTTCCTATTCAATTAATGTGCTGACTATCTGATATCTCAAACACACTTTTCATTTTGAACAAATTAAGAAAAAGACCAATCCTCATACTGCAATAGAATTGTCATACTAAATTTTATGGTGACTTAGTGCCATGGGAATATGTCTGTTAATGTGTATGACCTTGTTGGAGAGAACTGCAAAGAGAAGCAGGCTGCTAATTAACTATTTTCAAATTGATGTATCACCTCCATGTGGTTCTTCTATGAAAGTCTGCAATAAAGGTGAAAGTTAATGACAGTCTGACCAGGCATGAATACTGGCATAGATCAAGAAGACCATTTAGCATTCGTAAACCACAACGGCATCAAAGGATTCTTTGAAAAACAAAGACTTAGGTTTGGGGGCCTCAGAAAATCAATTTGACCAGTGTTTTACTGACTCCCAAGGAATAGGATCAAAAAACAGTAGAGAGACAAGAAATTATCATTTATTTTATAAGTGTTATGTCCTAGCCTCTTGAAGGAAAAGCAAATGCCAAGCAAACATGGCAGCAGTTTTTTAATCTAGAAGTGAGAGTGTGAGTAATGAGGAAAGCTGAGAAAACTAGTAGAGAAATTACCTTCATCCTGACTGGGAATTTAGACTTTACCTTTTTGGGAGGTTATATATGACATAGAATGATAGGTCCTTTTAAATGACAAAAAAACCCAGAAATATAAGAAATCATGTATAATAGGACATACACACAACAGTATCTAAATTACGAAATTATGAACAAGAAACAGAAATGCATTTAAAATAATAATACTGAGTTTTTTGATACTCTTCACTGTATTAATGAATAATAAAAAGTATAGAAGAAAGGGTGAAGAGATAAAAATACCATGAGAATGAAATGAAAAGTTCGGGAAAATTTAAAGAGAGAATAAAAAAGGAGGATGAGATGCTTACACATGAAGGAAAGGGAACAAAATGAGAATGGAAGGGACAACTACAGAAGATAAATGAGGTTTGGCTTTTATGAACCATTAATAAACACTTTTGTTAATTCCCCTCTATTTCCTTGAATTATGGGTCACGATGTATTAACACTTCTTATCATTACCCTTTGAAAACTTAATTAAGTCATCAACTACTTTTCACAGTTCTGCAACTGTTCTTTATCTTTAAACGCATTTGCAGATCTCATATTGAATAATAATATTATAACTGTCTCTAGTTTTGCATTTATAAAACTTTTTATATTTACTATTAAATAGTGATTATTGCTTATTCATAGCAAAATTTCTTAAAAATAAAACTACATAATTTTTGTAGTTACTTTTTTATTTTTATAATTCTGAGAGTAAAAAAATATTGACAAAAAGATATAAGACAGCTAGTAAAAAGTATATGGAGAAAGATCATCTCAGTCTCAGTTAAGTAAAGTAACTATAACTAATTCCCGTGGGCTTTTCAGCTAGGACCATGCAAGGTATCTATTATTGAGTACTTATTTATGTACTATGGTTCTAAGTGCTTCACATACATTAGCACACTTAACCCACTATATGGGATAGATATTACTTTTGTCTTCATTTTGTACAGCAGTATAGTAAGATGTAAGGAAGGTTTAAAAATGTATTCAAAGACACACAGGTAATACAAAGTAGCCCTAGACTAAACAATTTCCAGACCCCTTGTCCTTAATCATAAAAAGTCATAATGTCAAAACTTATAATTAAACAATGAGCCTTCTTCTGTTCCTTACTCTGTCTGACATGGGTTTTACATCAAATTATTCTACATCAAATTATTTTCTTCCAGTTAATGAATCAACTCATTTATTTGTGATAATGCCTAAATAGTGAAAACAGATGTTCAATGAAGGTATTGGGATCAAGGTAACCACAAAAAAAAATAACACATGCATTATAAACACATTATTCATGTTTGATATTGATATTTTGCCATAAAATTCAGAGAGATGGCTTCATTTCAATGTATGAGAAAAGAGTCCTTACACATCTATCTGACACCTTTAACGTATAATTAAATCTTTAGCTATCCTGCATTGATAAAAGTAACTAGAGCTGTTTTATATTAGAAAGATATCAAACCTAAAGTCAGAAAGTCTGAGTTTCTTGACAGGACTGCCAGTATGACCTTGGGTATGTCACATAAATCCCTATTCCTCTGTTCGCTCATCTCTAATTTGGAGGTAATCTAGTACAGTAGTATCCATCCATATGTCCTTGTATCAACATAAAGAGTGGTCCTTTGAAAAACAGCGATAGTCTCTAGTTAAAAAAATAAATAAATAAACAAAATAAATTAAAAAAACTAACCAAAAAAACTATCAAACCCTAAACTAAATCAGTCACAGGATATACAGAAACAGCATGGGTCCATTTCAGAATCCAATTTTTTTTAATTCTATCCCAATGATGTAATTCCATGGTCTGTTTCAATTGGGTCAAATTCATATAAAGATCACTAATAAAACTAATCATGTTAGTCAAGGAGGGGCACCTTTATGAAATGAGAATGTTATCAACACCTTTGGCTTCTTTCAGCCAAAGAGAAAGATATATGGTCACTGAGGTGGCTTGAAAGATTTCTAGAAGTGAAGGGATAGATTAACAGATACAAAAATGAATGTTTATGGTCAATTTTGTGATAAAAGAAAGCTTTTTTCCCAACTCTCAGCACTATATATAGCATAAGTAGCTAATTCAATGCCTACTCATATTCTGCTATCTATTCCCTACGCCAGTACCAAGCCAGGGCAGGTGCTCAATGTATATCTACTGCCATTAATGATGGCTTGTTTCTATTAATCAGGGTTTTTATATAATTTCACTTTCACAAATAATTTCCCTATGTTTTAATAGTATGTAAAATTTTGCCTCCCACTTTAGTGATTTTATAAATAATTTTAAAGCCCACTCACTTGACCTGTGGAGTTTAAACTTAAGAATTTCTTCTTACAGATTTTATTATTGGGCTTTTGTTGACAGATGATTAGAGGAGTTTTATGCTTGATGAACTTCATTTCAAACGCATTTAATTACAAGAAAATGGCTTTAAGTTCATCCCAATGTTCGGTATGCTTGAGAAACCAGGGAAATTGAGAGAGGAAAAGGTAAAGTGCAACTTCTGTCACATAGCAACACCTTGGGAAATCAAAGTGTTCCAAAACTAGAAACTGCACAGGGTCTGTGTGACTACCATGGATTGGTAATCTTTGATTTGAGAGGCTGCTTCCAAAACGAATTTGTAAAAACAGAATTCCATAAGGATTTCTAAAATCAAAGAGGAAGGATAGAAATTATAAGCATATCTTATCTCCCTTCTTTTTTCTTACAACTATGTAGAGAATCCCCTTCTCCTAGAAGTATTATCAGTTAGTATTTTTTTGTGTTTTGACAACTTGTCGGATTTTGCAGTTGTTTGTTGGTTTGGATAGTGGCAAGAAGGGGTCCAAAGTGAAATAATATACAAGAAGTAGTGCTAAATTACAGATGTGGATAAAGTAACATGGAGGCATAGAGAACAGAAAAAAAAAAAATTCTTGCTAGGGAGATCCAAGAAATTTTCAGGAAGAGGATATCTGAGCAGAGCATGGGAAAGTTTAGTGGAAATTTTGCAGGATAAGATGAGTGTGTCAGCTCTCCATGAGGAAGTACAGGTCTAGCACATAATTGCTAGAAATCAAATTGGACTAATAGCTTATTTAAAAAAAAAATCGTTTGTTCAGTTATATGTCAGCTTTGCTAATGAGGAGATGAGATCTATGTTCTTGCACCTTATTTTTGAGTTTGGCCATATAACTTGCTTTGGCTAATTATTAGAGATGTTACATAAAAAGGGCTTGAGAAACTATGTGTCTCTTTCTGGAACAAGCAAGATAGATATTGTTTGCCAAAGTCTGTTTCAATTAACTACATTTTGGTCTTATATTTGACCGTTCTTGTATCTAGTTGGTTTAAATTTTTAGTAAGCTTGAGGGGTATGCTTAAGGAAATCAATATATTAATTAAAGCATTCAAAGTTTGTAAGCATCTGCTTAGGTCAATGCACTATTCTAGGTACTATAAACACAGCAATGAGCAAAGCAAAGTTTTTATCTTCATTGATTTTACAATGGTGAGAAACTTGCCTCAGAGTGGTTATTATCTCATTAGAGAAAGAAGAAAAAAATATATCCGAAATAGCCCAAATCACAAATGAATGTAAAGGATCCAGGGAGTCTGTGTTCTCCTGCCATCCTCAGTCTTTATTTTACATCTATAAATTTAATTGTATAAAATAGAGCAGTGCTGTTCAAACTTTAACGGCATACAAATCAGTAGGTCTTGGATATTGCTTCATGTTCTACATATCCATCAAGCTCCCAGGTGATGGCTATGCTTGAGATGGGATGATTTATTAGGACTTTTCAAGTTTTCATTTTAATGGTAACAAAATACTTATAATAACAAAATTAAATTCATGCAAGATCCATATTCTTCACGGTTCCATCACATACTGTTTTCAAACTTATTTTGAAGTTGCTAAGAGATATTAAAATGTGTTTATCATTATTGATGATGACTTTAGAAAATATTACCTGGATGACCACCTTTGAATCAAATATTGTCATGTGTTATCAATGCCTATGTTTCCTATGACTCCATAATTTATAGCTAAAGCCTAGACTTTTCCAGTAGCCTCCATGGTTCAGCTTTTGCCTCTACCAATTTACTCTCATAGGAAGAGACCTGAGGTACTCTCATAAAATGTAACTCAGAGCATATCATTTGTTAGCTCAAAACTCTCCAAAGTCCTCTCATTTCACTTACTATTACCTACATAACATTGCATCATCTGGTCTCCTTTATCTTTTCCACTTTATCTCCTACTAATTTCCCCTTGCTCACTCTATGGCAGTGTTTCTTTGTTGGAACTCAAGCAATGACAGGCACAGCTGGCCTTAGTCCTCTCAACTACTCTTTCCTCTTCCCCATGTAGTTCTCTCCCTTACCTGTTCTGGATCCTGGCTCAAAAGTCACCTTTCAATTAGGCTTCCCTTGACCACCCTATATAAACTACTCTTCCCAAACACCCTTTATCCCTCATCATTGCTTTGTTGTTCTCTAAGGCAGTTAAGACTTTATAATTTACATTATAATTTATAATTATAAATATAAATTTATAATTTATATTTTGAGATTAGTTTTTAATAACTGTTATTTCAATAGAAAGTAAGCACCAAAAAAGCCAGTATATTAGTCTGTTTTTGTTCATTGTTTTTTCCCCCAAGATTTAAGAAGATTGCCTAACATACAGTAATTTTTTAGAAAAAGTACATACATTATGTATGTATATATACTACATATTGTATGTATATATAGTATATGAATGAATATATGATTGTTCTCTAAAAGAAACAATAAAAAATCTGACTTGAGGCCAAGTTATGTCACTGGTCTCCTTATTTTTTGTATATATTTAAATTTGTAGTATTGCCTTAATGTTCTTCATTATTTTTGCACCTTTGTGCATCAGTAAATCTTAAAAGAGGATTCTAGTAACCTTATGGATGTATCTGTGACCTGGTACCAAAGGAGCATTTTAAAATTTAACTCTATTATACTTTTTTTTTTCTTATCAAATAAGTTTGGAGAAAGCTAAATTGTTTAACACTTTAAATTTTTTCTTTTCTCTTGTTTTTAGATTTTTCACCTTCTGTAGAGATGGCAATTAATCATCTCAGATTTGCTGGCAGGAGACTATTTGGCTCCTTTATAGAATATACCTTATGTTTCTTCTTTATTCTTCTCCAGTGCTTTGGGATTTCTCCTACTTTTTTCCTTCCATGTGTATGTTTATAGGCTTCTTAAAGGGAGAAGAGGTTATTTAAAGTCATTGGAGCATGCCAAAGTGGAAGGAATCAGCTTCTGGTCCCTTCTCCTATCCAGAGATTAGGCTAACTTGATAAAATGTTCATTTAGGAAAAATAAAACCTCTCCTTCTATTTATATCTACCATCTAGTATATGTGTGTGTGGTGGGGTGGGGGGGCAGTGGGAGGCAGAATTAACTAGAGAATAATTGTTTTCAGCACAAATCTTTTTACCAGAACAAATATTATTAGTAAACTGTTTCTCCTTAAGTCAGCAAAGGATTTTTAATGTAGTTTCCAAAACTAATCGACTTGATGATATCTGATTATTTTTCAAGACATGCCAGATTTCTACTCTTTACCATCTGCTCGGTCAATTGGTAGCAAATAAAAATATAGTAGTGGAGATGAATACTAATACTGATTAATTAACCTCTAGGCAAGTTCCTTGAGACCTTATGACTTCTTTCTATTCTTGGATCTAAAGCCATAGTTGTCATCAGAGTTCAAATTCTTCACTGTTTCCAGCTCAAAAAAAAAAAAAAAAAAGGCCTAAGAGAATAACAGTGGAAAAGCTAATTTAAGCTTAATAATCCTACCAGATTTACTGGAAGAACCTAGAAAATAATTTACATTTACACGGTTTTATAATTAGGATGGGAAAGTTCTTTTCATTTCACAAAAATTGAAATCTCTTTCCTTCATCTTTTTCTTCACTAGAAATAAAAATTATGTAACAGTAAGAACTGAAGATATCATAAAAATACATTGACATTGTTTAATGTATGTATGTGTGTTTGTATGTATGTATGTATGCATTTACTAACTTACTTACTTACTGTTTGGGGATTAGGAAACAAATCATCAGCTATGTACAATGGTGACCAAATATCTAGGTAATCTGATTTGCTCATTTTATAAAATAATCAGCTCAGTGTAGTGGCTTATCTAAAATTTTGTCATAGTATAACTGAATGCCTCTTAGCACATGTTCTCTGTGGCTTATATTGAGACATATTTCTCTTTAATCCCCTGCAACATGTGTGCAACATGTGTTTATCAATGTTACTGTAACTGTTGCTTCTAATCATTTCTCTCTTTTATTGGTCTGATGTAGCTATATGTAGATACAGACATAGACATAGATATTCCACCTAAATTGTAGCAACCTGGTTTGTACTACCTTATAAATTCAATTCACTCGCAAGACGGTAAATTTCTCTTGAATTGAAAATCAGTATTTGTCATATAGAAGAATTTTCAGTTACTCTCCTAAGAATTCCTAGAATCACAGAATAATAAAGTTACAAGGTACTGCATATAATTTAGTTAAAAAATCTTGAGGAATTTGAAGTTCAAAATATTTAAGCACGTAGTCGTTGAAAGTAGTTATTTAAGACAATATTTAAAGAAAATATTACAATATTTAAAGACAAAATTTAAAGAGAATATTACAATAAAAATTACTGGTATAAATAAGCCACCTTATATGATATTTTTTTCCTAAAGTAGTGACTTGGAAATTGTTATATTCCATGAAAAGATAATATTTGTAATGCATGATTGACTCTAATTTCTGTTTCTCCTAGAGGATCATGTCATAGGAAATAAAATAACAATGAATAAATTAAAATATTACATAATATCTTTATTATATTAATAAAATATATTAAAAGATTCTGCTGTAAAATTTGGAATTAAAATTAGATGCCAATGTATCTATATTTGATAAGAAATATTTAGTACCTATATGAGTTTTCTTGGGCTGCCATAACAAAATACCACAAATTAGATGGTTTAAACATAAGTTCATTTTTTCACAGTTCTGGAGGCTGGAAGTCTGAAATAAAGTTGTTGGTAGGTTCTCTTCTGAGGTCTCTCTCCTTAGCTTACAGATGACTGCCTTGTTGCTGTGTCCTCCATAGTCTTTTCTCTATATGCATGCAGCCCTGTCTCTTTGTGTATCCAAAGTTCCTCTTATAAGGACATCAGTCAGAATGAATTAGGGCTCATCCTAATCACCACGTTAAAGGCCCAGTGCAGTTACATTCTGAGGTGTTGGGGTTTAGGGCTTCAACACATGAATTTTGGGGAAACACAATTCAGCTCATAATAGTACCGAAGACAACCTGAGTTTCTCATTCTGAAACCAGATGGGGAGAGATAATTTAATTATTTTGAAGAATGCTAAATAACTAACCTTATCTATTAAATTCCCATAAAAATAAAAATGCTAAAGTTTACATAGAAATATAGAATTTTAAGAGGAGGGAGATGACTCAAATTTTTGTATATTCCAGGCTGCCTGTGTTTTTCCTATGTTAATGTTTCTGTTATTACAGATTTAAAAACTGGGGTGTGACTTGCATCACTTAAGAAGGGCTCTATATAACTCCTCTTTATAAGCAAATAAAAAACATAAGTCTTTATATCTAACTTGTAATTGTTCCTATAGGCAGCATGTTCATGCAGCGATATCATGGTCACCTAATAATAATTTCTATAGTTAATGTTCCTCTGTAAGTATATGACATAACTAGTAATGATGAGAAATAGAGGATGCCTTGTGATCTTTAAATATCTTTTACTTTAGCCTGTACCTAGTAAGGGTAGGGCAACAAAAATAACTGCCAAAAGATTTACATTTCAGTCTGTTTTCCTATTGATCAATCTCTATTCAATCACTATTCACTTAATATAGATATCTCTGAGTTTACACACTGGTCTAAATGATATTCAGTTGTATAATATAGAAGGAAGATGCATTTACCATAGTAGGGAATAAACACTGATAGCAACTAATAATTTTCTGCACTATGCTTTTCATCTTTGCCTCCCTGTTGTCCTTCCTTATTTCTATTTGTCCTTTAGGACCTGACTGGGAACTCTTCTCCATGGGGATGTCTACTCGAGCTATATTAAGTTAAAATTTTATCTTTGGCTAGTTTTTCAATAAAGGAAGTATACTGAATAGATCACAGAATTTTAAATACTCCTATTTATATCTTTCATATGAGAAAAAGTATCACATGATTTCCTTGATGCTGGCCTCAATAAACTGGATGAGGAATATTCACCTTTGCCTGTGAGGTGCCTATATGAGATTTCCATATAAAATGGTGACTGATTCATTCAACCAGGTCTTTAGTAAAATAATTATGAATATTAAACCCACTAAAAAGCAGTAGGAATAATAAGCAGAAAAAGTATTAGTAGAGAAAAGTTCAATGGTGTAGGTGCAGAGAATGAGAACAAATCAAAAATATGGAAGAACCGGGAAAAACCAAGAAATGAAGGAATCCACTTTATAGGGAAAATTCAAATTGCATTCTAACATTGCAACCTGAAGGAGCTTTGCTAGTATAGAAAACATGCTCAGATGTATGACTGAGGATGTTAATGAGCATTAATATACACCGGGATAGAGCTAAATTAATGGAAGAGACAGAAAAGATAAAAAGTATAGGGGATGTTGTATGATAGGCCACTGGAATAGAGAAGTAAAAACTTTTAGCACCATGGTTATGGTAAGAGAGTTAAATTAGTCTTTGAAGCTGAATTCAGTGCTCTCTGACAAATTAAAGGCGTGTATTACATTTTAGGAAATTATCACACAAAAAAATTTAGTCTTTAGAAAGTGTGGTACTTCAAGTAATTGCTTTTATTTCTCAAGTATGGAACAAAAACTTTTGTATGTAGACAGTAAACTATTTTAAAAAAAGAAACCATTTTAAATTAATAATTTAATAATGGAAGGAATCAACAATTTATAATATTGGTTCTAAATTTCTACAACATAGTTACTTATTCACAGTAACTTACAGACACTAATGCAATCATTATGAAATATCATATTAATACCATCTCTGCATGTTTCAGTACCTAAACTAAATAAGCAATCAGGTAAACTTCTATTTTGGTTCAATCTCACATCTATGGTAACTCAGAGTAGACCATAAGCACCCGGATGTAAAAGGCGCAGATGTAAAAGCATTTTTTTGTCCCAAAGATCCCAGCATGGTTGAACAAGATTATTATTTCTTGCAGCAAAAGATTCATATAGAAGATTCCTTCATCTTGCTATGGAAGGGGTGATTAGAGACTTTTAGTATTATTTTAATAATATTTTAATTATTTTTTAACATTACTTTCACAAAATTATACAAACCACTTCAAAACTTTTTTTTTTTTTTTAATCAACTAACATACATCAATAGGAAAATGATTCAATAATGGCATAGAGTGGAATATTCTTTCAGGATTAGGATGGAAGGCTCCATGAAAATGACATAATATTGCAAAACAGTTGAATATCATTCCATTAATGAAAATATTTTCCACACGTTATAGTATTTCATTGAGAAGACAGAGTGAACACTATAGGACAGAAATAGGAAACTTTCTAAAGCATCAAACTTAGTAGAGTGAAGAGGGATCCATCAGATAATACAGAAAAGGTGAAAGTTGACATTTTGTTTCTAAATCTGTATTATTCAAAATGAAGAAGAATGTGTGAATTGGTTGTGCAATTAAAACAATTTTTAACATCTCTTGACTCTTGTAAATTATTCTTTGCCCACACTTCCCCTGCTACTACTCCTTAGTAATTTCAGATCATCATCATCTCTTATCTATTCTATTGTAATGTTTTCCATATGGCTGCTTTGCTTCCATGCTTTCTCCTTTCTGATACATCCTCGATAGTCCTTTGCTCATTTTGTTTCTTCCTCCTGGACTGCTTTACCAGGCCTCTCACCTCCAGCATGGAACTCATTTGCTTTGGCAATCTGTTAAACTGATGCCCCTCTTTGAATAAGACTATGCCTTTCATGATCTTATTTAAATGTGTTCTCTGATACTTCCCTCATCCACAGCACAAAATCCATACCTTTGTTCTACTTTTGTTGTACTTTGTACATATCTTCATTGCAGAATTTATTCAAGTTGATTCATTTATCTTTTTCTATCAAGCTAAAAATGAGCTTTTCAGGCAGAGCGAGTCATGATTTGTTCATCTTTTGATGCCTAGCACTTAAATGAGATTAGTCATTATAGATATTTGCTGGCTGGCTGGAAGGACAGGTGGATGGATAAATGAATGAAAGATTGACAGCCAGCTCTTGCTTAATAAGAGAGTGACTACATTGAGGCTGGGGTACAATTATGAGAAGTATGAGATCAAGCTATCATAATCTCTATCCATAAATAAATTATATCATGTAACACAAATTATAAAATTCAAGCAAAGAGTGTATGTAGGTTTAAAAGACTGATCTAATGTCACTAAATGCAAGACATTATGACAAGAACTGGAAACCCAGGTTGCTTGCTTAGGAGGCCCTTCTTTATATACTTGTTAGTTTTTTAAAGAACAAAAGATATATTGTAGAGAGTAAAAGTATTTCAGAAGTTGTACAAAGTGTCTCAAATTGGGAGAGGATTATGTATTTTGCCAAATTATAATATTTTAAATTTTGAAAGGGCTTAGTAAAACATATAGTTCAATTCTCACACATTAAAGTATAAGGGCAGCACTACATAATGCTAAGCACACTGACTCTCAGCTCTACCACTATACATCTGAATGACACTGGGTAAGGTATATTACTTTGCTGTGTCTCAGTTCTTTTTTTAATTTATAAAATTATGCTATTAGTAGAAACTGACTTATTGGGCTGTTGTGAAGATTATGATAAATTAAGTTGTAAGTATCACATGAGTATTCACAATCTTTCTTATAGCAAACTGATGTCTAAAAATGTTGAGTGAATTTTTCAAAATAATGCAGTAAGTTAGTGTTTTAGATAGAAGCATAAGTCATTTCCTGAGCTTTGTCTAATGGTATTTTAGTACAGATATTTAGATTTTTCTCCTGTCTCTTAGGTATGCATTTATAAAACTTCCATTTTAAACTAAGAAACCACAAATTGCTATTACAAAGTATTTTACAAATAAAGTATGATTGGATTTCCAAAATTTGATTTCTTATTAGTGATTTGTTTTCATGCCCATTTTACAAACATAAAAATCAAAAAGCCATTAGCAATCAAATCGCTAATGTTAGAAGTAAAGAACTTTGGAATTCTTTCTTCAAGCAGAGCCCATATTAAGATAATGGTTGTTTTATGAATCTTATTTTTGAGAATGTTTTATTAACAATGCTTCCTCCTTTAGTATCTTGAATATATTAATAATAACTGAAACACCACACACACACACACACACACACACACACACACACACACAGAGCATTTCAAGATCTTTGAAATTACTGTCCCAAATTTTTTAAATTTTACATTGAAAATTTATGTACCAAACAAATTCTTGTGCAATGAAGACCACTGCAACTAGAACAGAACAAAGTCTGAAGAGCACTGGAATTTTAAACCCACCCATTTGCCTCAGAATACTCGCCAGCAGCACTTGTGGCTGCAGTGTGTACCCAGAGAAAACTCTTGGGTTACAGGCTTAACCTTACCCCCGAAGTTTGCCACAAAATAGCTTGGTTTTATTATTATTTTTGCATCACTCTAGTATATTGATAGACTTTGGAAATAAATGACATCATTCTATTTATAGCATTCTGTTTTTAGAAGTGGTATTTCCATATACAAAATATAGTAATTCTCGATCGCTGAAAATGTCAAATCTGAGAAAATGTAGCATTCCTACACATGATGTTAAATTAACGCTAGCAGCAAATTGTCCTTTTTTTTTAATAAATGGGAAAAGGGTTAATAGCCTACTTATCATTTATCCAAATTTCATGAGAACCTCCTAAAATCAACTTAAAACATATCATATGGAAGAAATCAAAACCCCCAAATTATCCAGGCCAAGTTTAAAATCCACAAATATATTGTATTCTTATTTGTTTCAAAGGACACTAATCTGGATAAGGTGAGTTAGCACATAACTTAATTAATGCATTATTTAGAAACATGATATCTTTGAGTTTCCATCAGGTTATATTCTTTCAAAGGAACAATCATAACTTGTTTTTAAAATTCTACATATGAAATAACATTTGAATATTGTTAGTTACGGTATGGTCAAAGGCATACAATTTAGAGTGGTTCCATGTGAGTATACATAAGAGATAACGATACACTGCTCACTTTCCTTGGAAGAGCTTCAAATCTTCATAGTATAGTGTTTTAAAAATACAGAAATCACTTGGAATTAAAAAACATGAGCTTAAACACTCCTGTCATGTAATAGCTTAGTGAATTTAAACATTTTTCAGTCTTATTTCTTCATATATATAACAGGAAACACTATATGACACCTACATACCCAGGAGCTTTTGCTATGATAGTCAAGAAGTAAGTGTTTTGAGAAACTGGGCACAATATTAGCTGCTAGTATTATCATCTCTTAACTCAATATTATTCCTGGCATTACAGAGTTAGATAAGAAATATAAGGTCTCTTAGAAATATCTAGTTCTTAAGTCTAATCTGGGTGTATTACAATTAAATGAGAACACCTTTATAATGGTATAAGAATCTCATTATCTCTTGTTCCCATAAGCTCTAACTGTTTTCTAAGGGGTCTCCCATAGGTGGTGTCTCATACATTCAGGAACAAATCTGAACATGTTCTTCTATGTTAATTGGTCATCATGGTGCTCCACCATCGTCTCTACTGCCAAAACCCTCTATTTTAAATGCCAATGAGGTTATTCACATCTCTTGCTTAAAAGCTAACAACGCTTGAGATATCCAAATATTACTGAGCTTGTCACACAATTCGGAGAATGGCTCTATCTTAATTTTGCTCCCATAGTTTCTCACCTTGGTCTCAAATCACCACAGACATTATTCAGAATGCCTCAAAAAAGTAGCTCATAAAATAGTACCTTCTTGCAGAGGCTGTAGTCCTTTGTGGTTCCAAATCAGTCAAAGAGGGTAGAAAGAGATAGGTGTCATGCCATGCTATAGTACTCTCCCTTTTCTTGCATTCCAAGTTTCCTCTGCCCTAAAATAAATGCATATATAAATACATGTCAGAAGCAAGTCCTGAGATGAAGATATATATGTAACTTATTTATTAAGCAAGTATTCCAAGCAGAAAATTGTAAGCTTGTAAGGGAACCAAAAGAAGAAATGGGAAGAAGCCAAGACAAGGTCTGATTTCAGTTACAATCTCTTCAGATTCCACATAGGATTTCTAGGGTGTAAATTGTGTCTCAATATTTGTCCTGATTAAAACAAAGGAGGAGACTTTTCATGTTCCTGCAGTAATCAGTCATTAGCTAAGAGATGCCTTAGGAGATGTCAACTTCGAGGAACTTCTGAGTACGTGGACAAAGTGGCTCCAGCAGTTGCAAGGTAGTACTCTCCAGCTGTATGATGTTAAAAGAAAAAATACAGAGATAGGCAAAGGGCACTTATAGTGTTTATTGCATCCTTCCGTAGGTCAAGAAACTATTCTCATGTATACAATTCATTTATATTCATGCTTGGGAAACGAAGTGCTTCTTAACCTCACTTGCAATGAAATCACAGTTTTACCACTGCTAGACACCCTGGTAAATCAGATGCAAGTAACCTAATTATGCTTTTTTTCATGGGAAAGTTCTATAGACACTACATTACTGGATTTTTGAAATGTTGCTATTGGCTAATACAAGCTTCCTAGAATAGACTGGTAACCAAGTTATTATAGAAAATACAGTGGTGACATGCATTCATCTAATTTTTCTTATTTAACTCTCCTTCCATATTTGTTTACTATATAAATGTTCCTAATATACTAAAAATAGGTTTCTACATATACTCCAGAGTGATTAGCATGCATCTGAAGCTTCAGCACTTATTTTCAGCACTTATTTTAGTATCTCAGAACATTTAATACTAAATACTAAGTAATTTGGCATTTTCTTCAATTCATGGGGACTACTGAGGCATTAGTAAAGGAAACTATTGAATAGGCAATGTGTTGACCTTGAATGATGAATTTTCAATCACTTAAGAATTGCTTCAGATGCTCATATCAGGTAAAATAAATGTTAATACCTAATTCTTAAAGAAATTTAATAGAATAAGAAATGATCTGTATAAGTTATATAGTATTGCATGATTGGGTAAAATCGGTCCTTTATATATTAAATATTGATCAATGCCTCAAACTTGTGATTTAAATTATTTCTTTACTCTTGAGTTTTAGATAAGGTGCCATTTTAAAAATAAAATGTCCTTGAGGGGAGTGGGGGGCAAGATGATGGGCTAGGTAAACACATGGTTAGCCTCCTCCCAAGTCCACATTAAAATTACAACCAAATTATAAAAAGGCCAACTTGGAGAATCACCTGAGGTATAGCTAATCATAAAATACATAACTGGAGATACAAAGAAGACGCTGCACCAAGACTGGGAGGAGGAGCAGAGATGGGAAACGGCATGTGGTGGTTGAGCTCCAGGAGGGATAGTGGCTGCAAAAGTCCTCTTAAAGGAGCAGGAGGCCCTAGCCCCACACAGGGGCTCCCCAGCCAGAGATCCAGTGCCGAGAAGAGGAGCTCCCACAAAATGTGACTGTGAAAATCAGTGAGTGAGATAAAAGGAACCTAAAAACCATGGCCCCTTTAAGGGCCTATGCAGAGACTTGCTCACTCACAGACACTCACCCTGTGCACCAGTGGAGCATCAGCAGCTTGGTAGGTGTAAGAGACACAAAGAGAAAGACTGGGTTGTATAGCACTGGAGGGACAGCAGTCATTGCTTCTTTGTAAGGCCCTCCTCCAGTGTAGTCTACAGGTGGGTGCCATTTGCCTGTGTTGAACCCTCCTCCACCATGGCCAATTCTGAATCTGCACTGGACCGGTGGGATCTGCACACTCCACCAGGCGACTCCCTAAGACTCCGCCCCACCCAACTCACCAATTGCTCATTGTAAACTTGTTGCCCAGCAACCAGCCCCACACGGTGCTCTCGGCAGGTGGTACTTTCCACAGAAATCAACAGTCCTCAGCTCACAAGACCCCTGCATCCCTGGAAAAACTTTTGGTGGCCTGCAAATAGTGCTACGTTGAGCTATAGTATCTCTTGAACAAATATCGGGAGTCTGTGTGCATGAAATGGGCAGTGGCTGGCCTCGGTGTGATCTGACATTTTGCGAGAGGCTATAGGCTCAGCACTGACATCAAATCTGATTCTTCATTGGCCTGAGGAGATCAGCTTGTTTCACCCTGTGACTCCTTGATTCTCGTACGACCCAAAAGCTCTTTCAGCTGCTGAGCCTTATGGGCAGCTGGCAGGCAGCCTCAGGCCTTGGAGTGCCCTGGAACTTTTGCTAAGCTACCCTAAACCTGGTACGGGTGGCAACTGGCCTTGGTTCACAGCGTGGTCTCTCCCACTTGCTTCCAGATCCAGCACAGGTAGTGACACTCATACATTGCTTTGAAGCTCCTACCAGGTAGCCCAGAGTGATCAAAGACAATGGCTGACCTTGGCCTGTATAGGAGACCCTCCCAAAGGGCCACAGAACCAATACACCTGGAGGCTGGCTTCAGACCATTACAGAGCACCACCTGACTAGACCCACAAATGGCACACTCAAAGGGTGGTCTCAACAGGCATACGAGACTGCTGGGGCAAACCCCACTCCATGGGGTAAGCCTCCACACAGCAGCTCATCCCATGTGGGTGTGGCCAATCCTAACAGCCAATCAGCCCAAATCAATCCCATCCACTAATGTTAGAACAGCAATAAAGACTTAGCTACAACAAGAGAGCACACACAACTCACACAAGGGACACTCCCGGAGCTCCCGGCACAGGTAACCAGGGAGACTGTGCCATCAGGCCACACAGGGCACCTACTACTTAAGGCCACCTGGCCAAGACTGGAAGATGTGACTATTCTGCTTAATACATAAAAACAAATACAAAGAGGCAACTAAAATGAGAAACCGAAGAAACACGTTACGAATAAAACAATAGGAGAAAACTCCAAGAGAAAAATAAATGAGGCAAGCAACCTACTAGATACAGAGTTTAAAATACTGGTTGTAAGAATACTCAACGAACTCAGGGAGAGAAAAGATGATCTCAGTGAGAACTTCAACAGAGAGATAGTAAGCATAAACAACGACATAGAAACCATAAAGAAGAACCAGTCTGAAGGTGAGATAAAAATTAAGACTACATTAACTGAAATGAAGAATACACTAGAAGGAATCAACAATAGATTAGATGAAACAGAGGGCTGAATCAGTGATTTGGAAGACAAGGTAGCAGAAAACACCCAATCATAACATCAAAAAGGAAAAAGAATAAAAAAAAAAAAATGAGGGCATATAAGAGATCTCAGGGACAACATCAAGAATATCAATATCTACATCATAGGGGGTATCAGAAGGAGAAGAGAGAAAGCAAGGAATCAAACACCTATTCAAAGAAATAATGACAGAAAACTTCCCTAACCTGGCAAAAGAAATATACAGGTCCTGGAAGGGTGAGTCCCAAAAAAGACAAACCTAAACAGGCCTACACCAAGACACATCATAATTAAAATGCGAAGGTTAAAGACAAAGAAAGAATCTAAAAGCAGCAAGAGCAAGGCAACTAGTTACTTATAAGGGTACTCCCCTAAGACTGTCAGCTGATTTCTCAGCAGAAACTTTGCAGGCCAGAAGGGACTGGCACAAAATATTCAACGTGATGAAAAAGAAGAACCTACAACCAAGACTACTCTACCTAGTTAGGTTATTAATTAAAATTGAAGGTGAGATAAAAAGCTTCCAGACAGGAAAAAGTTAAAGAAATTCATCACCAACAATCCAGTATTACAAGAAATGTTAAAGGGACTTCTTTAAGAAGAAGATGGGGGAAAACAAACCAAAAAAACAAAAAGCAAAACAAGCAAACAAACAAAAACACCAAAAAACATGAATAATAAAATTCCAATAAATATGTACCTATCAATAATCACTTTAAATGTAAATGGATTAAATTTTCCAATTAAAAGACATACAGTAGCTGAACAGATAAGAAAACAAGACTCATACAAATGTTGTCTACAAGGGACCCACTTCAGATCGAAAGACACACATGAATTAAAAGTTAAAGGATAGAAAAAGGTACTTTATGGAAAAGAAGCTGGGGTAGCAACACATATATCAGACAAAATGGACTTTAAAACAAAGGCTATGATAAGATATAAAGAAGGGCATTATATAATGATAAAGGGATCAATATAAGAAGAAGACATAAACCTAGTAAATATATATGCACCCAACACAGAAGTACCAACATATATAAAGCAAATTCATACAGGCCTACTTCAAAATAAACAAGAAAAATCTCAAATAAACAATCTAACCTTACACTTAAAAAAATGTTGAATATTTGTCTTTATTTGCACAGCTAAGGAAACCATCAACAAATTGAAAAGACAACCTACCAAATGGGAGAAGCTATTTGCTTATGATACATCTGATAAGGTGTTAATAGCCAAAATATCTAAAGAACTTATACAACTCAACACCAAAACAAACACACAATGCAATTAAAAAATGGGCCAAAGACCCATTTCTCCAAAGAGGACATATGAATTGCCAATAGACATGAAAAGATGCTCAGTCAATAATCATCAGAGAAATGCAAATCAAAATCACAGTGAGATATCACCTGTCATAATGGCTATCATCAATAAATCAAAATACAAGTGTTAGAGAGGGTGCGGAGGAAAGGGAACCCTCGTGCACTGTTGGTAGGACTGCAAATTGGTACAGTCACTATAGAAAAGAGTTTAGAGAGTCATCAAAAAATTAAAAGTAGAACTACCTTTTGACCTAGCAATTGTACTTTTGGTTATTGATCCAAAGAAAACCAAAACACTACTTCAAAAAGATTTATGCACCCCTATGTTTACTACATTAGATGACATATGGAAGCAATCTAAGTGCCCATCAATAGATGACTGGATAAAGAAGTAGGATATATACATAACTAAATGGTACTCAGCTATAAAAAATGAAATTTACCATTTGCAATGAGATGGATGGATCTAGAGGGTATTATGCTGAGTGAAATGTCAGATAGAGAAAGACAAATACCAAATGATTTCACTTATATGTGGAATCTAAAGAACAAAATAAATGAACAAACAAAAGAAAACACAAACTCACAGATACAGAGAACAAACTGGTGACCGTCAGATGGGAGAGGGGTTGGGGTACTGGGTGACAAATGTGAAGTGATTAAGAAGTACGAATTAGTAGTTACAAAACAGTCACAGGGATGGGGAGTACAGCACAGGGAATATAGTCAATAATATTATAATGGCTGTGTATAGTGCCAGATGGGTACTAGAATAATCGGGAGGATCACTTCATACATTATATAAATGTCTAACCATTGTGCAGTATACCTAAAACTAAAACAAACAAAGACAAAAACAAACAAACAAACAAACAAACAAATATGCTTAAATTTGGGGGGGGTAATTTTAAACCCTTTTTTTTAAAATATGAGATCAAATCTTTTTATTGCATAATGTAGAGAATCTTGCATTCAGAAATTGCATGCCTACTCTCTAGATATGCTACACAAGATTCAATAAGCAACATCTTCTCATGTTAGATGATATTCTAGGCACTAGGGGACTCTGAAGATATGGTCAGGGTCAGGAATATTGAAGTGGAGGAGGCCAAAGCTATAGAGGACATCACTGTTTTAATAAGAAAGGTACTTCTTTCAATTTATTTACCATACTTTCTGTTAGAGAATGCAACTGACCATTCTGAAGTCATGAGACACCATTAAGAAGGAACTATGTGGGCAATAAAAAGAACAAGCTGGCTTTTAGTAGAATGCCCTTAAAATCTCTATAATATCTATTTTGAAATAGCCAGTTAAAAGCTGTTGGAAGAATGGACCCAAAGGATAGAAGAAAATTACCCATGAAAATAGTAATTTAGAAGTGATCCTCAAATATGATCACAGCATATAACACACAAAAGAAGAGTGAGAGAGCCAAGTATGTTTGAAAAACTAAATATTATGATGCAGATAGAAAAGGAGGAGCTGTTCACATGCACAGAGGAACTGGAGTCTCTAACTGGAAAGACAGGTATTGTGACAGTGGAAGCCAGTAGAGAAAAGTGTTTCATGGAGGATGCAGTCAGCTATTTGTTGAAGTTTAATTTTCTAAGTGCTTATGAGAAAATACTGACCAACATTAGTTGCCATAGCTTTTTTCCCCTCTTTCAATGGGATCGAAGTTGCAGGTGATTTATTGTGCCTCTGTAAGCAATGTTCTCTTTACTCTTCCCCTTCTCCATTTTTCCCTCTTCTCTGGCAATAAGGCATGGTCAGTGTTTAGAGTAAGAAATATTGAAATTGGGAGAAACTTAAAATGTTGTATTGGGGGGAGAATGACATATCATGTTTTTTTCTTAACTATTTGAGAATAATGAAATTTCCCATTTGATTATAATATAATAAAATGTATTACTGGACTATCACTATGTATCAGTAACTACTTTTAACAATGAGATACAGAGGTGAAAAAGATGTCTTTAATATATCTTGACTTTAAAGAGAATATAAAGAACTAGATGAGATACATAAGGAAAATAGAAATATTGCCATGTACTTAAGCTTTGTAATTAATTTTTCCTTGGAATTCCCAAAGGATTCAGCTACAAAGTAAGGAGTTTGATCCTGGAACCAAAATTAAGAAAAATATTTTCACTAGATAAGCATGCCTTAGTGCTAAAGAGTTGGTTGATAGTCTGAAACAAAGAAAAATATGCCCCCTAAGGAGAGAACTGAGGTATCAAAAGTTACTTTGATTATCCCTTTCCCCGTAGTACTGGAGAGTGGCTTGAGACTGCCAGGTAGAGAGGAAAACTAATAATACTCATACAATGGAGCTCTATAAACATAACAATAAATGAGATCACAAGGCATTATCATCAAGGAACTTATTTCAAAGCAGTGCATTCTAGTCCTGCATTTTATTGGTTTGTGAGAACAGTCATTTCTTTTCAAATATAGTTGTGGGGATAATAGGAGTAGGTTGGGTGGCAATATTTTTTTTTCCTGAAGCTTAGCTTTTTCTTTTGTGTGTTTTCAGGCTCAGAAATTTGCTCCTATGGGTTTTTATACTCCCAAATTTTGATAATATGACATTCCGAGAATTAGAAATTAACATTTTGATTTTATTATTTTAGAAGGAAAATAGTATGATTTCCGGTAAATATATATTTTATGTGTATATAACAAGATTACAATAATACAAAATGAAACAGACATTTTACAAATTTTTTTCTATATGTTTTTCTTCTTTCTGTTGGAAGCCAGGTTTACAAGGCGAACTAAGGCTGCCTCACAGCATCTCCACACATTATTCACTGTTTCTTTCTAAGTCTAATATTACCTCTAGATTAGCTGCCTTTGTGGTTCTTAATCAAGTTTCTGTATCTTATAAACTATATATAAGACTGAATGTATACTACTTCATTATCTTTTACTTTAACCTTATCTGATTAAAATGCAACAAAATTTATGTATCAGAACTTTAAAAATGTGTGACACACCTT
>NW_006434709.1:15504052-15557034 GCF_000325575.1 Pteropus alecto
GGGGCACACTGTATGTATTTGTGTGATAATTTCTTCAGATTAAAAATAAAAAGTGAAACATCATCCTTTTGCCTAAATATCTGAGCTTAGTATAGCTAACTAGCTCAGACTATCTAAGAGTGCCACTTGTTGGATCAAGTATCTTCAGACAGCAGCTTGGAGAAGACCCAGGATAGTTTTTTTCTGATTTGGCAGCCAACCCAACTGCTCTTGTAAATCCAACTCTGTCCCTAAGATATGTATCTGACTTTGTGAGCATGAAAATCAGACACTTAAAAGATAATAAATTTTAAATACTCGGCAAAGACATGGAGAAATGAGGGTAATTGTTGTTACTGTATGTCTTTTGTATGCCTCTTGCTACTAGGTTCCTGTAAATTTACTTTTCTACCAATACTGATTTTCTTACTGGTTTTTGATCACAGCAACATGGCCCCCACATCACAGCACTTGCAAATACTCTTCTGTATTCTTGGAAACCTTTTCCTCCAGATAGCTTCATGGCTTGCTCACTCCTTTCAGATACCTCTGTGCATAAATCACCTTAGTTTCCAGATGTAAACAGAAAACCTGTCCCCATTTTATTTCGCTATCTTTAAGTGTCGTTTGTTCTTCTTCTTTTTTTTTTTTTTTTCCCTAATATGAAAGGTTTATTTTCCTTTAAGCACTGCTTAAAAAATGCTCTGTGGAACATTTCTGGTTCTTTAATAATATTTCAGGGATAGCCCATAGTTAAGTCCAGTTTAAAATTTCAATATCAAATCCAATTCAGCACTCTTTCTTCACCTTTGCTTTTCTCTTAAATATGTACCTCCAGCTCTCTCACCTATCCCTTCAGCTCCAGCCAAGAGTAGGAAACAATGCTGAAATACTGGTGAGAAGGAATGAGTTGCTCAATATCTATATTTTCTCTCTAATAAGACAAGCATTTAATGTTCCTGACCTTTTGGTCTTCTTCTTCTCTCATATTCTACTATGTTGATTTTGTCTAAAATTTTAGTTCTGTGATACTATAGATTGAGTTCTATGATATTCTTTTAAAAATTTTCCTTAACCCATTAGGCAATTATTTAGTGATTCTTATTTTCCATATCTTGAAGCATCTTCCTAAATTGATTTGAAAGTTCCTTCCATGACTGTTTTCTAAGTGAAAATTTCTGTGGCAAACCTTCTGAGTGTAATTTTATTACCACTATCATTTAAGTAATAATATCTTTAAAAAAGTCAATGTTTAATGTCAAATTCCTTTGCAGATTTTTTGGGATATGCCCATATGCTTTTTCTTTATTGATCATTGGTGTATATAATTATATTCATACATTTCACAGTATTGAAATGTTCATTTGCTCCTGGTATGGACTTTACCTGCTGCTAGATTTAGATTCCATTGCTAATATCTTATTTAGAAATTTGTCTCAGTGTTTGCAAGTAAGAAAAATTGGTCTGTATTTTGTTTTGGTGGGGAAACTCTTGGATTTTGAAATCAACATTCTGCTGGCTTTAAGTATTCACAAGGTTTCCTTTTCTCTTTGTGCTCTGGAACAGTTTAAGAGGAAATGGGTTCCTTCAAGGAATCATGAAATTCATTTGTAAAATCCTCTGGGTCTGGTGTTTTTTGTGTGATAGAGATTATTATTTTCTATTTCTTCTATAGTAATTTGTTTATGTAGTTTCTCTCTTCTGGGGTCAGTTTTCTTGGATATTTTTCTAGAAAACAATCCATTTTACTCGGATTTAAAAAATTATTTGTACAGATTGAGGCTAAATAAGCTCTTAATTATTTGCATTTTTCTTTTTATCGTTGTTATATTCCATTCTCTGGTTTATTTCACCCTCATTTCTCTACCTATTTTGTTTTTGTTATCATTGTTTTTGTTAAGTTAGATAATGGTTTATCTATTTTTTTCCTAAATAATAAATTCTTGGCTTTTTTAAAGTATAGATTCTATAATTTTCTCTTTTTCATTTAATTAATTTCTGATTTTACTTTTGCTAATTTCTACTTTCATTCAATTAGTTTGCTTTTTAATTTTTTTATTTTGTCGCTTAATTTATTTTTATTTTTGATTAATGTTAACATTTATGGCTTTGAAATTTTCTATGAACACTCTTTTAAACAGCTGTATCTGAAATTTTAATATGTAGTATTATCATTATTAATACTTGAGATAGTAAGTTTGGTTTTATTTTCCTCTTTTAATCAGCATTTGTTTAAGAGGGTTATAAATTCCCAATGGAAAAGAATATTTTGGGGGTGGGATTTAGTCCTGCTATTAATTCTTGGTTGTGTTTTATGATTGGAGACTATCCATTTGTATTATTTTGACATTTATGAGTTTATTAAAGCATTTGTTTAGAGTCAGACTGAGTAGGTTCAAATCCTAATTTTACCATGTATTAGCTACATGACATCAGGCAACTTATTTTTTAAATTTAATTTATTTAAACTGAGATAAAAATGGTTTGCCCATTTTCCCCACCTCCACGTTCTACATCTGGCAACCACTAATCTGTTTTCTATATCTATGAGTCTGATTTTTTTAATTTAATTAATTTTTAGATTCTACCTATAAGAGAGAATAGATAGAATCTATTCTCTGTCTGACTTCATTTACCTTAATAACTTCAAGGTCCAGTCCAACCATATTGTCTCAAATAATAATGTTTCATTATTATTATTTTTTTTATGGCTGAATAATAGTCCATTGTGTGTGTATGTGTGTGTGCGCACGTGTGTGTGTATAATCACAATTTCTTTATCCATTCATTCAGAGATGGACACCTAGGCTGTTTCCATATCTTGGTGACTGCAATAATCATATAAATAATACTGCAATAATCATATAAACGTGGGGGCATATATCTTGTCGAGTTAATGTTTTTGTTTTCTGCAGATAAATACCCAGAAGTGAAACTGCTAGATCATATGGTAGTTTTAATTTTAATTTTGTTGAGGACCCTCCATACTGTTTTCGATAGTGCTGCACCAAATTACATTCCCAGTAGCATTCTCTTTTTTCCTACATTTTCCCCAACACTTGTTATTTCTTGTGGTTTTAATAATAGCCATTCAAACAGGTGTGTGGGTGATATCTCACTGTAGTTTTTATTGCATTTCCCTGAAGATTAATGATGTTTTTATGTACTGTTGGCCATCTGCAGGTGTCCTTTGGAAAAATATCTATTCATGTCTGTTTGTTTTTTAATTGATTGTTTATATTTCCTGAGTTGCATCAGTTCTCTATATTTTGGATATTAGCCCCTTATCAGATATAGTATTTGCAAATATTTTCTCCCATTCAGTAGGCTGCCTTTCCTTTTTGTTGATAATTTCCTTTGTTGTGCAGAAGCTTTTTAATCTGATGTAGTTATTTCTGGATTCTCAATTCTGTTCTGTTGGTAAACACCTAGATATATGGGCAAATAATTTTTGACAAAGGAGTCAAAAACAAACAATGGAGAAAGGAAAGCCTCTTTAATAAATAGTGCTGGGAAAACTGGAAAGCCACCTGCAAAAGAGTGACACTAGACTGTTGTCTATTACTGCACACCAAAATTAACTCAAAATGGGTTAAGGACCTGAATATAAGACCTGAAACAATAAACTGCATAGAAGAAAACATAGGTACTAAACTCACAGACCTTGGATTTAGAGAAGATTTTTATGAATTTGACCTCAAAGGCAAGGGAAGTAAAAGCAAAAATAAATGAAAGGGACTATATCAAACTAAAAAGCTTCTATACAGCAAAAGTAACCATCAACAAGGCAAAGAAGGAACCATTCAAAATGGGAGAGTATATGTGCAAACAACCCTTCTGAGAAGGGCCTAATATATCCAAAATATATAAAGAATTCATACAACTCAACAATACGAAAACAAACAACACAATTAAAAAAATAGGCTGAAGACCTGAAGAGATACTTCTCCAAAGAAGACATGCAAATGGCCAACAGACATATGAAAAGACACTCAACTTCACTAGCTATTAGGGACATGAAAATCAAAACCACAAAATGATGGCCAGGACATAGAAGCAACAGAAATGTCCCACAATACATGACTGGATAAAGAAGCTGTGGTACATATATACAATGGAATATTACTCAGCCATAAGAAGAGATGAAATACTACATTTGTGACAATATGGATGGACCTTGAGATAATCATGCTAAGCGAAATAAGCCAGACAGAAAAAGCTGAAAACCACATGATATTACTTATATATGGAATTGAAATCTAAAGCAGCAAACAAACAGGACAAACAAACAGAGACTCATGGACATGGACAATAGACTAGTACTTACCACAAGGTGAGACGGGGAGGGAAGGTAGACAAGGTAAAAGGTGTCAAATATGTAGTGGCAGAAAGAAATCTAACTATGGGTGGTGCTAAATTATACACCTGAAACTTAATGGATTTCATTAACCAAAGTCACCATAATAATAGTGAAAAAAAAAAAACCCATAATGAAATACCATCTCACACCTGTTATTAACATCAACAGGACAAATAACAAGTGTTAGAGAGATTGTGGGGGAAAAGGAACCCTCATACACTGGTGGTGGGAATGCAAATTGGTAAAACCACTAAGGATAATAGTATGAAGGTTTCTCAAAAAACTAAGAATTGAATTACCATATATTCTAGCAATCTCTCTTCTGGATATTTACCCAAGAAATCTGAAAATATTTATCTACAAAGATATATGCACCCTGATAGTTCACAGCAGCATTATTCATGGTGGGCAGTACATGAAAGCACCTGAAATGTCCTACAATAGATGACCGATAAAGAAGCTGTGATACATATATACAATGGAATATTATTCAGCTGTAAGAAAAGATGAAATACTGCCATTTGCGACATGGATGGATCTTGATAGAATCATGCTAAATGAAGTAAATCAGACAAAAAAAGTTGAAAACCATATGATTTCACCATATGTGAGATATAAAACTGAAAGCAACAAAGATGACAAACAGAGATTCATGGACACAGACTTGTGGATTAGTTGTTACCAGAGGGAAGGGGGGAGCGGAGAGGTAGAGAGGGGTAAAGGGGATCAAATATTTGGTGACAGAAGGAAATATAACACTGGGTGGTGAACACACAACATACTGTTGAACTGTACGCTTGAAACTTACTTGATTTTATAAATCAATGTCACTCCAATAATTTTTAATAAAAAAAAATTGATGTAGTCACATTTATTTATTTCTGCTTTTGTTGCTCTTGCCTTTGGTGTCAGATTCAAATCATCAACACCAAAACCTATGTTAAGGAGCTTACCATCTATGTTTTTCTTCTAGTAGTTTTATGGTTTCAGGTCTTACTTGCAAGTCTTAAATCTGTTTGAGGTAATTTTAAGTATGGCATAAGATAGTGGTTCAGTTTCATTCTTTTGCATGTGGTAAGCATAGATACTTTCATTTATGAATCATTTTTCTTCAGAATCATTTTGCTGTAGAATCTACGGAGATAATTGAGACAAGGTCACTACTCCTCAGGACTTACCAGTATAGGGAAGGAGCTGCATATTAAAATGACTTTGATATAAGGAATTAAAAAGTACTATAATATAGAAAGCAGGAAGGTTGTAATAGAGAAGATAAATTACAGCACATGAGTTAAACTATAACTGTATGAAAGGTTTGAAAAGTCATAAAGAGAGAAATAAGCGTTCTGGTTAATACCACTATATTAAACAAATCTATGAAATTTACAATATTCAAAATTTTACAGAGAATGGTAAAAAGAGCACTTTGGAGTTGTTCGCATGAGATCTGAGAAATAAAGCTGTAAAAATAGGTTTTAGCAAATGAAAAACACTTTAAACACCAGTTGAAGATAGAAGAAAAAGTTTTGAACAAGGGTGAGAAAAGGGTAAAAAATGTTCTACAAGAAAGCTGTTTAGAAAGAAATGTGTAAGAGAGATTGGAGATGAGAGACTGGACAAAGAGACCAATTACTGAAGTTATTGTAGTCATCAATGCCAGAGTGCTTATGGTCTGGGCTTAGAAAGTGGAAACAAAAAAAGGAGTGAACAAAAAATGTTTCGTAGGGAATGCCAATAGTATTTTGCAGCTGATTAAATTTCAGTTGCTAGACAAGGAGAAGATAATGTTTATTTTGAGATTTTTAAATTATTCAGAATGTTTGCACATAAATAAAAGTTTGCACACATATTATTATAGTCCTTTATCTAGTTTTGATATGGATTAACTAGAAACCTTCTGATTTTGTTATACTCTAGAATAATTTAAATATTTTAGATATTTTTAAAAAATAAACTAATAGAATTCACTCACAAAACATCTAGGAAAGTGAAAATTTAATTTCCACTGCTCTGCAGATTTACATTTCCAATTTTCATTACATGAATTTCATGTAATTTATATTATATGAATTTCATCAAAAACTTCAAGATTACTTGTTGAAAATTGTGTACATAATTCTATTTATTGTACATCATTTATAGTTACCTAGCTATATTTTGTTCCCCTCCACTTAGAATTGTTGTATCTTTGTTATTTTTCTATGCTATTGATCTTTAAAGAATTAGCTTGTGTGTGGCCTTTATTATAATAATTTAATAAAAAACCCATGCTTTAGGTGTTTTTGATTTCTTATTTTATTTCATTTTCATTGGGGTGTATGGCTTTTAAAATTCTTATTTTTTAATTTATTTTTTCTTTCCATATATTTTTGAGAATATTTCATGAAATGAAATTAAAAGATGTGGTCTCTATTTTAAATGATAGATTCTTATTTAATCTACCTATAGTTATTCCATACAGTCAACATCTTTATTTAAAAATTTGTTTAACTGTTCATGGTTGGAAATAGGTAAAATAAAATTTCCTATTATTACTCAGATTTTTATGTATATGAGTGTGTATCTGTGTATGTATTTATATATAACATTATTGTATTTTTATATTATGGTTAGTTCTAAATCTTTCTATGTATAAAGTATTAATGCTATATTTTTAATCTATAAATATCTCAAACCTCAACCGTACATAACGAGCCTAGCATCCTTACATTTCTCATGTTTCCTTTTCTCCTCTCAATTGCTGTTAATACGTAAATATCTACATAAAGATTTTTAACATTTATGTTTTCCTTTATTCCTAATGTCCACAGTTATTATCCTTTGTTGTATAATTAAAAGTATTCAATGCCTGTTATGATATCTCCAGTACTTTGGTTTATAGAAGTTTAACATCCAATAATTAAAAAAAATAATTCAAAAGTATATTTTCAATGACACTCATATATTTTTAACTTTGATTTTCAAATTTTAACAGTTTGATTGGTTATACAGTTATTAATTAGATTTATTAGATTATGTCCCACCTAAGGACTTCATAATCCTTACCCATCATTTGAAACCATTAAATGCTGCTATAAGAAATATAAGAACTGCTTGATTTTTCTCCTTATCTGTAATTAGTTGTTTTTTGTTGTTATACTTTTTTCCAAACACATAAAAATGACTGTCACATCTTTACAAAATAAATTTTATTTCACCACATATTCACAGAGAGTCCAATGTCATCAATACTATTCTTTCATGAAGATACGATTTTATAGGGCATAAACTAGTAGTCTGGGTGAAAGCTTGCAAAAATATTTAAAATATAGTACTATATTATCCCCCCATATTTAGCTCCTCATGTACTCTACATTGTACAGTTTCTAATTAGTTCATGTGGGTTTTTTATTTTCTTCCAATTTTTTCAAGGACATGGTCCATGTTTTTCTCATAAAACCTAGTATGGATATGGATATTCTATAAGTGCAAAGCAAATATTAGTTGACATATTTGTATATTGTACAGAATAATCTTTACTACCTTCTATACACATTCATTAATCTTGAAAGGCAGTGATAAAACATTCACCAGTGACTGGCGATTAATATATGAGCGTCACAGATGAGATGAACAGTAAATGTTAGTTAAATAAATGACTGCTTATAGATTTTAAGAGCCCAAAGGAAATAAATCCAAGTAATTATAAAATACAAAAGAACTAGTCCTGGTAGGACTGCACGATAGCTAGGAGTAGAGAATCCTTTGTGGTCCCTGAAGTTGGATAAGGATATGGAAAGGCTAGGTTTTGTTCCCAGTCTGGGTTTCATCTTCATGAGATTTCCAACTCAGCATAAGGTAATTGTAATTAATTAGAAACTGTGCTCTATTGTTCATTATAATCAATAGAGTCATTAGAACCTTGCCATTAGAACAAAGGTCAAACTCCTTAGTCTAGAATTAAAAGCCATTTATCTCTAGCCTAAACCCATCCTAGTATCACTTGCCATTTTCTTCATTAGTGAATTCTTTTATACTTCTGGAAGTCTACTCATTACCAAAATAATCTAGATTCTTCATTATCCTTATGCTTTTGTTTATGCTATTTTTTTCTTACCTGAACTGCCATCACCTTTGTCTGCACAGTTAAATAGTGCCAATATTTTATGGGCCTACCTAATTCTTACTCTACAAAGTCTCTACTAACTCATTAATAGTGTATCTAAGCAGAGCTCTAGCCAAAATAATGTTCACAAAAATTTGTAAAATATTTAACAATTTTAGTGAGCCTCTCTATCTACTGTTTTCCACATAATAACAAGATGTAATAGTACCTTGCTCAAATAGTTGTGAGATTTAAATTAGATTATATATGTGTTATTGGAAGAATTTGAAAATGAACCCCAACATTTCTAGCTCTGCTATCCACACAACTTCTCGTAATTATTCAAACACTAGTCTAGGAGTTGCTGTGAAGAAATTTTTAAAATTTAAATAACATTACTATTTAGTTGACCTTAAAGCAGATAAATTTACTGGGTGGGCCTAATCACATGAGTCTTTTTTTTCAAAGCAGAGATTTTCTCCATTTGGTGGCAGAAGAGGAAGTAAGAAATGTGAATCTGAAGAAGGATTTTATGCAGCATCGCTGCCTTGAATACGAATAGAACCTTGTGGCAAGGAACTCAGGGTACCTATAGCAGCTGAGAGTAGCTCTGACTGATAGCTAGAATGGAAACGTGGCCATCAGTCCTCCAATTCCAAGGAACTGAATTTGGCCAAAAACATGAATTAACTCGGGAATGAAATTTTCCCCAGAGCCTCTTGACAAGAACTCAGTCCAGCCAACATCTTGATTTCAGCCTTGTGATATCCTGGACAGAGAACAAAACCATATGTAAGGACTTCTGAACTACAGAAGTTAAACTAATACATAAGTGTATTTTAAGTCACTGAGATTGTGGTAATTTGTTACACGGCAATAGAAAATAAATATATTATGTCAAATTATACCCACAGTGCCTCATAGTAAGTCCACAATATGAAAAGCTCCTTTTCTTTTTTTGTGAATGCACATAAATATAAATCCATGCCACTTGACTGTTTTTTTTAAACAGATTCTAACTATATTTATTATTAATCATTTCATGTATTTTTTAAAACGTTTAAATAGATTATTGTAATAGAAAGTAGTCTACACCTCTTTTATCTACCAGTTAGTGTACGAATTACAATATATACATTAACTCACTGAATCCTCACAGTCACCCAATAGCTCTTTATATACCACAGATGAGACCACTGCAAAATAGGGAGGTTAAATAAACTATCCAAGGTCACACATACGATAAATGGTGACTCTGATAACTGAACTCAGATAATCTGACGCTATTGTCAAGGTACTTAACCATCAGATCCTAAGAGCAGACAGCAAATGTTACACTTCTTTGTAGTCTCAGTCTCATTCTCATTTTGGCCATGTATATTGCCAAAATATATTTGGAACATTTATAGATATTATGAATTATCTTTTGTTTTATCAATAAAGAAAATTTGCTGAATATCTGACAACTTTGGAGGATCCTTGGTAAACTCTTGCTTATGGTATTGAAAGACCCTCCTAATACTCAACACAAAATGAATATGATTTTTTAACCATATTTATGGAAATAAAGCATTTTATCTTTTCCTAATTCCAAAATATGTGTAACTCTTCTATGAGGAGAAATTATACCTAATTAATTAAAGGAGAAACTGTGCTCTACTGTTCATTATAATCTCACTGTGTAAAAAAAATAAAAATTTTTTCAAATTTTGTGTGTAAAATTATATTTATCCCCAAATTGCACTCACTTTATTGCTAATGATTTCATAAGAGTAAAGAGTAAACTAATGCTTGGTAACCAAGCGAGGTAAAAAAGTCATGAATGAATGTCATCTTGCATATACTTTGTATGATGTAAGAGAACTATGAGTGTATGTCCCAATGGGACAGTCATTAAAAAGGTCAGACCCCAACCTTTGAAGCATTTACTGAATCATGCTCTAAGGACTTGGCTATAGAATCTGTTTCTTTGTGGAGGTGAGTACAGTGGTTCAGAGTGCTGGATTGTCACACATTTTAAATAATCTTAGGTTGTGGAAACACTGTTTTGGAACACCCAAAAGTTAGACAGGATAAAACCTTCAACTGTTCCTCTCATAGTTCGTGAAAGTTTCCTATCTTGGTAGTTATAGAATTCAAAGTATGGTTCCAAAGAGGTGAGCCAGTCCCATAATTTGGCAACATTCCAAGACATAATCTATTTTCCTTTATATAATTTTGTAAAACTTTTAAAGAAAAAAATACACTGACCCTGCATGTGCATGAGTATTTCTGAAATAGAAAATATGACTATATAAATATTGGAAGTCAAGTAATGCTTTATTTATTGGAATTAATGTGAGCTACACTTATTCTATATTCCTAATGGAATTTAGCATTGTGAAGGTTAGCCCTATAAAAATTTCACATGAGCAGTAACATATGATTCTTTTTAATTGTGTTCCCTTAATTACATGATTCTTTCTTTTACTCTTATTGCTTGAATAATAATTGATTAGTCACTGATGTTCTCTTTTAATTCAAGAATCTGACAGTAGTGGGTTAACTACTGACAGATCATAGCAATTAAGAGCGATTCTACTCTAGTTAACTATTTGACCCACTAAATGAAAGAAGTACAGAGAGTATCAATTGTGCATTTTAGTACTGGCTTGGACCAAAATCCTATTGGAATTCTGAAATACATTAACCTTAAATGATTATGACAGAAATAAATCTAATTGACAAATAATTAACTTAGTATCAAAGGAGTAATAGAAGGTACTATGCATTTTTGATAACATTAAATTTATGATAGAAATTATGTGAAACGCATTCAACTTCTAAAAATAACTGAGGTAAATTTAAGTAGATTTCAATTAATAGCTTAAATGTTAATTGATGTAAATTTAATATTCACCTAACTATAGTTATAGTTTTAAAATAGGTCAGTAGTTGAATTTTTTTCCATATGAAAATAGGTTAGATCAACTTAGGAGAAGAGTATTCTAAAATTACAAATTATTTAAATTATTTCATCCAAAATGAAAAAAAAATATTTTTCTTAATTTGTTTCCATAGATTCAGGCATAAAACAAAATATAAATACAGTGAAAATGATCAGCATCTCATTAGCAAAACTTATTTATACATTTATTTTTTATGCCATCGCATATATTCACATGCCTATGTCTTAGATATATATTTTTTACCTAACCTATTTCACTGTTATATGTTAAAGGAAAAGAGTATTCTAAATATACAAATTATTTAAATTATTTCATCCAAAATGAAAAAAAAATATTTTTCTTAATTTGTTTCCATAGATTCAGGCATAAAACAAAATATAAATACAGTGAAAATGATCAGCATTTCATTAGCAAAACTTATTTATACATTTATTTTTATGCCATCGCATACATTCACATGCCTATGTCTTAGATATATTTTTTTACCTAACCTATTTCACTGTTATATGTTAAATTGTTTTTATTATAACTATTTTTCCATGTCTAAGAAAAAATGTCTATGATAAAATGTTGTAGTTCTTGTACATGTAGGTATACATCATCTAAAAATCTGTATTAATTCGATATTATAAAAGTAATATGTGCTTGAAGATAGGAGAATTAAGCAATTCTAAAGAGTAATAAGTAAAAAGTAAATGTACCTTACTTTTCTACTACCAATCACATTTACAGAAATAACTTTGTAAGATAATAGAAAATATACATATATGGTCTCTTTCCACAGTTCCTGGCACAGAGCTCCTAAAACTCTTATAAATTCTTAAGTGTTAAGAACATGGGGTGCATCTTTTGTTCTAATACTTGGTCTTTGAACCTAATTCTTGACACAGGGCTCCTAAATTCCTTGACATTTCCTGAATGACAGGAGAGCCTTTTGTTCTAATAAGGAGACTCGGAGTGGAATCCTAGATGGCTCCTGGACAGATGCTGGTCATCAGAAAGACCAAGCAATTATTAGAAGCTTGGAATTTCCAGCCCTGCACCATCTTCTCTAGAGAGGGGAGAGGGGCAAAAATAAAATTAATAATTGATCATGGCCATGTAAGGAAGCCTCCATAAAATCTTAATAGAATAGTATTCAGAGAGCTTTCAGGCTGGTGAACATATCCACATACCCCAGCTCCACAGAGAGAGATGCTCTTGTGCTCGGGACACTCCCAGACTTCGTCTGTGTATTTCTTCATCTGGATGTTTATATCTTTCATCATTCTGTTTAATAGACTGGTAAAAATATAAGTGTTTCCCTGAGTTCCGTGAGCCTCTCTAAAAATTAATCAAACTCTAGGAAGGACTCATGAAAACTTCCAATTTGTAGCCAACTTTGACATAGTTGTAGTTAGCTTGGGTTTGGCATCTGAAGGTGGCGGGCAGACTCATGAGACTGAGCCCTTAACTGGTGGGATCTGATGCTATCCCTGGGCAGATAGTTTTAGAATTTGTTTAAATTATAGGACACCCAGTTGGTGTCAGAGAATTACTTGGTGGGGAAAAAAACTCTCACACATCTGGTGTCAGAAATGTTGTGAATGTGTAGTAATATGAGAGTAAAGAAAAAACACAGGAGGGGAGACTAAGGTTTTTTCCCAACACAGTGTTTTCAACAGCTTTATTTGTAAGCTTCCAGGTATTTTCTATAAATAGCAAGATCATACATATTTAAAATATGCATTTTTATGTTATGCTATATATAATATTCAGTAATATTTCTCACTAAAATGATATCATTATCTATCCACATCAGAATATAATTATTTATGTTGTTCTTGTAATAGCTGCAAACTTTCTAAAAGTATAAACGAATATAATTCATTTCCACAATATGCACTTAATATTAATTTAGGTTACTTCTGATATTTTTCCTATTACAGACAATAATGTACTAGATACACTTATGTCTATTTCTTTGCATAATTATTCAATTAGGTTTAATTTCTATAAGCAGAGTGAATAATTTAAAGGTATGCAATTTTTACTTTTTAGTAATAATTCTAGATTGCTTTTTGAAATAACCATGTATAAAAGATAACTTTCTCACACACTTACCAAAACCTCTTATCATTTAAATGTTTTCCAAATTTATAAAAGCCAACATTATCTCATTGCCATTTCAAAGTTGTTCCTTTATAACTAAGATACAGGACTGGCTTTGAGAAATAGAAGGTTGGTATGAAGAAATAAAGCTACTCATTTGTGTATCTGTGATCTTGCAAGTCTAACTTTTCATATTTGGAAATAGTATAGACAAGAAGATATGGCTTGCTTTCCATTCTCTATTGATTTCACTGATTTCCTCAGTAAATGTGTTTGAATAGCTAGCATGTGCTAGCCTTTAGAGAAACTTTATAGACAGGGCACTTCCCAACTTTCATGAAATATGTAGTTTAGAGCTGCGGTTTTGAATTTATACACATAAAAATTCATTTGAGGTAACTTTAAAAACTGAGATTTCTTAAAATCATCTCCAGCATTTCTTATTCATGACTGATTTGTGAGGCAGAAATCTATAATTTAACAGCATTTTAGGTTATTATCACCTTACATAGGCTGAAGACAATAATTCAATAATCAATGTCAGTCTTGAAACATATCATTTTTGTCTGTGTTTAAAGACGTGATTGTTATCTACTACAGGAATAATATCTGCATTTTTATTCTGTTCAATACCTAATGTTAAACAAAATTATCCACAAGTGGCATAGATGGGTTCATTATAAATTTGCTCAAATTCTATAGTATTGTAGGTTATAGTCATATCACGACTGAGACACAAAATCTTACCCTGTATTCTTAATGTGACTTTCTTAATATAGTTCTCATATTTAAATGTACTGATAAAAAATAAGTTAATACAATTAGATCATTTATATATCATGTGAAGAATCTCCTTGAATATATGGATTATAGCTAATATAAAATATGGGGATTCTGAAGGATTTTCTGAGCCAAATTTAAGAATATCTTTAACTAGATCTTAGTTTTCTCATACTGATTTATCTCTGCTCAGCAACTACTTCTCAGACTCCCCAAATCACATCTCACTTGTCCTTACAAACATACACCCATCAGTTTCCATATTCTACTTCTCTTCCTTCATGTTGCAATATTTGCTCATAAGGCTGTTAAAATGGATTATTGTAGTCCATTGCTGCCAGTGCCAGTGGTATTGAGTCTGCTAACTCCATACATGGATAGTTTAGCTTTCACATGTTATGTACCATAATTTCAGGCCTAAACAATTAGCGTGACTATTAATATGTTATTTAAAAATTGCCTCTTCACTTTGATTGTTGGAACCAATATTTCGAACTTCCTCTTTCCTTAGTGTCTCTTCTCCCTTTTCCCCTAGGAGACATTCTGTTTCTATATGCAAATAAGCACTTATTAAATTACTGTCCAAAACATCTGGTCACTGATATGTATAAATACCAAGTGACAAACTTGCACAAGGTATGGCCCTATTGCATGTCTCTTGCCTCATATTTTACCACTATCCATTAATACACATTTGTTTTAGCTATAGTCAACTACTTGCATTTCCCCAAGTTCAGAAATGTGATTAACTCTCTCAAACCTCTAAAAGTTTAGATATTTTTCTCTATCTAGACACACACAGATTTCTCATCTCCATCATTCAAATGTCTACTTAGCTTTCAAGACTAAATTCAAATATTTTCTCCTTTGTCAAGTATCCTTGGTGTCCTCTCTGTCCAGGGCTCCTACTGAGATTAGTGCATGCATGTCCTAAAATCCAGGTCATATTCCATTCACTAGCCAAGCCTTAAGCTGTGATGAAGTATGGAATTTGATTTCAGAGAAGTTGCTTATTGCCCTTTACATAAATGAATCATCTACTTTAAAGCCAATCACAAAGAGGAGTGCTGTCTCCGTTGAAATAAGTGCCTTTATGGGCTAGTGGCAGTCCAATATAACTCTCTTTGTTTCCCTAACCACTTCTGCCAGGCATCATGAAAAAAAAATCTGGATGTATATGTATGGGAAATTTTCCAAAGAATACTATCATATCATTACTTTAGAAAATAAAGAAATGAAAATAATGTGGACTAGGTTTAATCTATAAAGTGTGCATGTTTTGCATTAATTGTGCAATAAATCTGAGATAGTTTGATGGTACAGCAAAATATGACCTCCAGAATGTTCAACAATAGTAATTAACATGATTAAGCGATGATTAAACTCCAATTACAGTTAATGGTATATACTTGGGAAACCAGCTCTTTGAGAGATAATCCTCCTGCTAGTCTGATATAATAGCATGCAGGAGAATGAATTAGTTGGAAACAGGTTTGTTTCTGCTGAGCAGGAGTGCAAGGAATGGCCTTTTCTTGTGGGTATATTCTGTGATATTTTAAAATACAATAATAACCCCAAAACTTCACCAGAAGAACAATCCAAACTTTTAGAAATTAGTGGTCAAGTCATGGATCAAGATGAAGTTAACACCATATTCATCACCAGCCATACCTATCCTGAGAGGAAAAGCTCAGACTTTAAGGATGTATGGCATTCGGAAGAAGGGTTGGAAGATAGGATAGTGGGCCAATTTCGTACTTCTGTACTTGTCTAGAATATCAGAGAAGAAAGACTATTTTTTTCTATTAAAGTATTTAACTTTTTCAGTGTTTAACTCAGTTGAATCATGTAAGTAGTTAAGGAGGAATTTCTTGGGCTAATCTGCAAGTCTTTCCACAATTCTGGTTTTAAAATAATCCTCATTAAACCATCAGTTCCTTCAGGGTAGTGGCCATGACTTACTTAGAACTTTTTATCCTCAATGTCCTGCTGATCAGATGACACATCATAGACTCTTAGAAAATATTTTGAATGAATTAAGTGGAGAATAAGAACAAGAAAATGTATATATGACATCTTGGAAGAATTCTATAGAATATCTTCTCATTTTTTCAGCTGGCTTTTGTCAATGCCTGCTATATTTTCTGATATGGAGACACTTTTGACCAGAGCATAATGTGCTAATTGGCTTGATATCCTTAAACTCTTGCTTGTTTATGGGGAAAAAAAGGTAAAAGAAAAATAGACTATGCTCCTAGTTTTTGACTGCTGTGTAATATTTACCACAAACATAGGAACTTAAAACAACATAAATTTATTATCTCACAGTTCCCATGAGTCAAGCGTCTAGACACAGTTTAGTTGGGTTCTCCCCATAGATCTCAAAAGCCTATAATCAAGATGTTAGCTGAAGCCTTTGTTCTCATTTGGGGCCCAAGTTCCTCTTCAAAGCTCATTTAAGCTATTAGTGTAATTCAGTTCCTTTTTGTTATATGACTGAGACCTTTGTTTTCTTGCTAACTATTCACTGGGGATTTCTCTCAGCTCCTAGAGGCTGCCTCTCTATGTAGATAGTCTGCAATATGACTATTTGCTTTCTCCTCTGAAACCAGATGGAAAAGCAAGCAGAAAAAGAAACAAACAAATCTCTGTTTTTAAAAGGCTTAACTGACAAAATTAGGCCCACCCAGAATAATATCTCCATCCCTTTTATTACCTCAAAGTCAATTAATTTAATATATTGATTACATATGAAATATCTCCTTGCCATATAATCATGGTAGTGACATCTAAGCATTTTTATAAGTTCTGCCTACATCAAGAGATACATTTATAAAAGGGCGGAGATCAGTGAGAAAATCTTTATATTCTGTGTATCATTTCTTTTTCTATAGTACACTGAGTCATATACTTTTATAATAATTGCTTATTTTCTATCTACGGTAACATTTGCCCTGCCAAGTAATGCCTGTATTTCTCATCCAAATGCTGATGCTCAGATAAAATAAAACTTGCCTATCAAAATGAAATTAAAGTTGAAAATAGAAGCCAAAATCTTGTGTTTAAATAAAAAAGTCCTTTTCTCAGATGTTCAATATCCCATACCTCTAATCACTGATGATGCTTATTTTGCCTTTCATTTCTTCTTGAAAATCAACTGAGCAAATCCAAACAAGATTTGTTGCCAACCTGAAAAATTATTTCCTAACTCTTGTGTGTCATATACTTACTCTTAAAAAAAAATACACACACAATAATTGATTAAATTAAAAAAAATTGGATTTGGTATATGAGAGAGAAGTCAAGATGAATTTTAAATGCACATATGTTTCACAAGTTCAGATGAGATACATAAATTAATTCTTGCTTAATGAGTTTGGGAAAGAAAATTTCATCTTCTAATTAAGAAATGGTAAAACAAATAGAGTAATACTCCTTTGGGCCCTATTACTGAAGCATTAACAGACCTTTAAGCAAACGTTTCCTCCAAATTATTCCACAATTCTTATAGAGCTCTCCTTATGCTTTTTAAATTTTAGTTTATCAAGCACTATTGTAATTAAATAACTGGTCAAGCCATGTCACTGCTAAAATGTTCAGAAAAATGTTTTTAGCTCTTTTGAGTTGTTCACTTATTTGTTCCTATTCAATAAATATTAATTGAATGCATACTACTGGCCAGTCTCTATGAAATGCTGGATCTACAACTGAAATATAAAATTTAAAAAAGGCATAATTTCTGCCTTTACAGAGTTTACAGTTGGAGGAGTGAGCTGGGTGTCAAATATTAAACAGATAAACACATGCATCACAGATTATTTATTTAGAATTGAGTGGAGACTTATAAAAAATATGTAGAGGGTGATTTAATAGTATATCAAAGAAAATTTACCTAGACTCAGTGAAAGATGGAAACTCTGAATAAGTGATATTTCATCTGATACCTGACTGATGAATATAAATTACAGAGGCACAGGGGAAGAATAAGAGTGGGGAATCGGTACAGAAAAAGGAAGAATACATATGAAGCTCTTGAGGTTTGAAAGATCTTAATACAGTGAAAGAAGTGAAAGAAAATCTGAGTATGCAGAGCTTCAAAAGCAAGAAAAAGAGCGGCTCAAGAGGAGAAGCAGCACTAGGCCTTTCATGACCATAGAGACCATATGAAAGAATCCAATGCTTTTTCTCATTAAAATAATGAAGAATGAAATATTTCAATGAACAGTATATCATAGTATGAATTTCCTAGAGCCTGAAATAAGCTTATCTACCAATGCTTTCTTGGGGTTTCAATTCAAAAGGAGTAAATGGGAGAGAAAAGGGTAAGGAAGGGAGCAAAATAGAGAAAGCCAATACATGGTACCTGTAAGTGAGCTGGGCCTAGCTTCACAAGATAACATTTATAGTTTCCTGGTCACATGAATCCATTCCCAAGGGGCTTTATAACCGAGGTCCCATTACGGTCTGATATAATTCTGTTGAAAGGTTACTTTCTGGATGCTGGGTGGGAGAAAGGATCAATACAGACGTAAGAACATGGGGAGAAGGCAATTGCAGCAGTCCAGATGAGAAAGACAGCTTGCTAGTGAAGACAGTGGAGAAGAGTAGACATTTGCAGACTGTTGGAGAGCAATATGAATATTTACATGTTTATGAATGGTCACGGTTTTCTGAGCAAAGGAAGAAAAGTTAAAAGAGAATACTTAGAGGTTAAAGGTTACTGAATAGCAAAACTGAGGTAGTGAGGAATCACCAGAGATTTAGAGATTTATCTTCCTAGAGCTATATGTTTACATTTCAAAGGGCGATAAAACTAAGAGCAGCCATTTCTATTCAAAAGGACGGTAAAACATTAGAAAGCAAAGTTTCTCTCCCTCTTGTAGGGAGAGGAGTGGCAACTGTCTAGCTTCTATATAAGCTGTCAGAATCAGAACTTCAGGGTTTCTCATGCAAAAATCCCTTTTGCATGTGCAGGGTAACATCTGGCTGTCATCACACAAGCCTAAAAGGGGAGCATGGGGTATGAGGAACCACTGAGGTTATTGCTCTAATTAATAATAACTGCCTCTGATCTGAATATATATAGTGTGTGCTTTCAGGACAAGATAGATATATTTATCAAAAACTAACAATTACTTAGTGGATAAGATAAACAAGATTGCATGATTTAGAGATGGGAATTCATTCTTTTGAAAATATTTATTGAGCACAACTATTGCAAAACACTGTCACAGGCTCTAGAGATGCAGCTATAAACATAACTGACAGTATCTCTGACCTGACAGAGCTTACAGTGGAGATAACTGGGTAATATCAGCAACAAAAATTTATTTTACTCACTGATATAGAAGTCATTTAGTAGGTTACATGGATGGGAAGATATGACTGATTGATGCTTCAAGTTTAATATCAGTATATCAGGTGCCACTTCTATTTTTCCTCTCAGAGTTGAGGCTTTCTCACACAGCCATCTACCAAAGTAATGAGCCCTACATGAAGTGTATTTCAAGCAATGCAAAAAATTTTAGTTGAGAAAAGAGGGGCAGATTGACTTCAGCTCCAGAATACCTGGCTTTGTATCTTCTTTAAGATGTTCTGAATGTCTCAAATCTTTTCCAATTAAAGCAGAGGCCCTGAGTGAACTATTTAGCCTGTTTCTCTCTCTTCATGAATACAGTGCACCATAGTATTATAAAATAAAATTTGTAGTCATATAGGATAGCATAAGCCTTTTTGTAACCTTATTGGAAATTCTTCATACATACCTTTATAAAGTACTTTGATGGGAATTCAATTGCACCCATCCATCTTCAGGAACTGTAATTGAAACTTATTCAAATGTCATTGTCAAGGATGACTCCCGAGTTCTGATGTAGGGGCTAGACATAGTTATTGAGATGAGGAGTATTAAAGAAGATCCAGTTTGGTGAAAAGAAGTACTTGAACTTATATTTTGATAGGTAGGATGTCCTCATTTGTTAGTTTACTTACTTGCTTTGGTGTCAGAATTTAAGGTGGCATTCAATCTTACCCTTTTTTCAAAGACTTTGGGGGCACTTAATAAATGTTAGTTCCATCACTCTTCAAGAGATTCAATGATGATTACAATGTAATCATCTCAAGTGTTTTATTTGGCAGAAGTTTCTCTATAACATGCTCCATGAGAACCCACTGTTAGATTCACTGCTCTGTCCTTCATTTGTAACTTCTTTACTGGCTCATTTGGTACTGTTGTCTTCCCTAATGCACCATTAATGTAACAATACTGACCCAGCACAAGAGTGGTACAGTGAAGGCCACTCCTCCCCAAACTGACCAAACTTTGTTTCCCATGATACTTTTAACTCAAATACAGTCTCTGATGAAGCATAAAACTGGAGGCCAAATGTGGTAGCTCTGAGTTTAAAAAGAAAAAAAAGCAGGGGATGACTCTTTACAAAACTTGCTTAATTGGCATTCCCAAAGCTTTATTCTTATTCGCTCATGTGAAAGGTTGTTTGTTATTTATTTTTAGCATGACAGTCTCATTTGTTAATCCCTCTTAATAGAATTTTTCACTTTTCTCATTAAAATAATGAATAATGAAATATTTCAATAGGCAATGAGTCAGAGTCTGAATTTCCTAGAGCCTGAAACCAGCTTATCTGTTAATGCTTTCTTGGGAATTTCAATTCACAAGAAATAAGAGAGAGAGAAAAGGATAAGGAAAGAAGCAAATTAGAGAAAGTCAATACATGGTGTCTGTTAAGTTCTACCTTACTTGTGGAAACATCACCGTCTTTGCAAGGAAATTGTTCTGGCTAAGGATTTTTCTCCTTTTGTCTTCTACTTGAAATTAGACAAGAAAAATGATAGGCTTTAGCAGGATGGCCAAGGGAATGCTCTATCACTTCAATTTTGGCAAGATAGTTTGGGTAACCTTTGACACTATCTCTAGGTTCATGCCAGCATAAGGAGAAATATGACATCTTCCAGTCTCCTTGCGATGCTTCAGTAAACAATGATTGGGCAACCTGTACACATTCACCCATACCCCTTCTGGCAGCAAATGATACTCAAAATACATTATAAATCCACATCTAAAAAATTGTTTATTCACCCAATGTAATGTACTATACTATGCGTAGGTCCCGCCACCCTTGTGAGAGTGTTACCAACATTATTATGCAAATAAGCTTTTATATGGAGATAATTCAAGACCTCCTAAAACTATCACCCATCTAACTCATCACACACACAGTTTCTATATTGGAGTTAAGGCAATGTGTTGTTTAAATTATTGTTCCTCTTTCTGGAGAACTCTCCAACTGCCAAAACCTCACTCAATAAAGCTCGTGGTTTAGTTTGTCCTTGTAGTGTGTAGTTTTTTTCATTTACTTCTTTCCTGGACAGCCTTTGAACTTCCAAATTCTCTGACATTATGTATTACAAACCCCTGGGAGAGCCTAAACAGACCCTTCTTGAGGACTGTTTTCTCCTATTACTGTTTGGTCAGATATAGTCATTGTAATCACAATCCGAGGTTGAAAAAATATTTAGAACAGGGTGATTTTTGCCACTGAAAATATTTATATCTGTCTCTTTATTAGAGCAATGATATAAATGCTTTGGAGTAACACACCATCACCTTTTAAGGCTGTTAATAGTAGGGTCTATAAACAAACAATTTTGACTAAAGGTCCAAGCAGTTAGATGTAGTTCAGCTCTTCTACTAATCAACTCTATATCTCTAGATATGTACTTTTATTCCTCTCAGTTTTATTTCTCTTTGCTTTACTGGCCTCTTGGGATTATTGTGAAGAAAATATAGCTGGTGGAATATTGCTTTGAAAAGGCACTGTGAAAATTCAAAATAGAATCCCTATTTGCTATTTATATTCTATAACTTAAACCAATACCCCTCCCAGAACACATATAAACCCAGTTCCCCTATGACGTATTTTCTTGCAGTTGGCTTCTTTCTCCATACTTCTTTTATAGATAATATTATCTAGAAAAATCATTAAGTGCAGGATCTTTTTTTTTTTCTTTTCACATTTACTAATGATTCTCAAGCAGTCAATATATTTATTCATTATCCCCCTCTCGTCCTCACTCCTCCCACCCCCCGCAATTATTAAGGTCAACAATTATTAAGTGGCAGTTAACAAGTATGTCTGATCCAAATCTTAACCATCATGGCCATTAAGCTATGCCTATAAATACTTAGGTATCACCTGAATTAGTAAATAAAACAGTTCTGGCTCCCATCTGTGCTTAAACAATATTTAGAAAGTATTTTAAATATTTCTAAAACCCTTGTCACCATCATCTCTCACACTATTCTAGTAACCTCCTAAAAGGTATTTCTGCTTTCTAAGTTGCTCTCTATGGTATACAGTATATTCTCAATACCAGAGTCAGAGTGAGCCTTTGAAAATACGTCAGGTAATGTGATTCTGCTCAAACCCATTAAGTGGTTTTCCATTCCCGTAGAGTAATGGCCCAACTTCTTACAATAGCCTACCAAACTCCACATTATCTGAACCTTCATTCAGAACTTCTCTGGATTTTTTCCTTAGTTTACTCACTCCAGTACTACTCTTCTCCTTGTTGATGGTCAAGGAAGCTCTATTCTCCCCCTGGATCCCCACTACCCATTCCTAGCGGCACAGAAATCTGCACTGCCAATTTTCTCATATGTTTTTTTCAAAAGTAATTTTGTCAATGCAGCTTATTCTATTTTATTCAAAATTGCACACTGTGTCATTCTTACCCTATAGCTGTTTTTTTTTCTCATGAAACTCATTATCTCTTAATATACTATGTAATTTATGCATTTTTAGTTTTATAGTTTATTGTTTATTCCTTCTTCCTGACTAAAATGTGAACTTCAGGTTTTCAACACGTATTTGCAAATACTTAATGTTGAATAAATAGGAAGGTAAAGAAGTTACTGAGAAGCAAAAAAAAAAGATATGAATAGGTAGGCTTAAGAGTTATAAAGATAGTATTTTATTAGAGGATAAATACACCACTATTTTCTGTTACTTAGATAAAGTCACTGACTTTTATAGCACTAAGTTTCCCCTGCAAAATGAGAGAATTTAATTTGGTGATCTCTCAATGAACTTTTAGCTATGAAATATGAAATATAAATGAAAGGGTACAGTAAACTTCTTTTTTCATTAAGCCCATAATATTAGAGGGGACCTCCTGGAATTGAAAATAGTAGCTTTGTAACTCTAGAGAGTAACCAGTTATTTTGCACAGTAGGTAGTAAACATGGAGCTTATATTCACAGGACCTGGTTTGACTGAAAATTCCACTAAATTTAAAAGAGTTCAAAAAACACTTTTTGATCATGCAGTCACTGTTGCTGCTGATCTTTCGAAATCATCATCCTAAATTTAACATTCCTGCCCTACACTCTGTTAAAGACATTGTTAGAAAAGCTTGATCTTGATCTAAACCAGTGAGATACTTTCCTTAGGCAAAATCTGAATTTTAATAAACTTTAAATATATGTAAAAAATGTGCTGTTACATGTTTCTGTTCAGGGAAGGCAAAGGACTGCTTATAAGTGATTCTTGTATCATTAGAAAATTAGAAGCAAGCAGGATCATTGTAATGTTGTAACTCAATAGTTCATCTTGTAATTATTGTACTTTTTAAAATCTATTCTCTGAATTGAGTTTAGCAGTCAGTGATTTAGGGATTAGCTATCATTTGTGATTGAGCAAATGACATTATAATATGAATACTATCTGCCTTAAGTCAATATGTGAGCAGTGACTTAATTCCAGAAAATAAAGATTGCAAAAACAATTTAAATATAGTAAAAGATGAGTTGCTGGTGAAATTCTAGGAATGATATTTTTTTATATTCTTGGCAATCCCAATTTATCCTCTAAAATGCTAAATTTTACCTTGATTATGTACACATAGAATAATGTGAGTTGTAGTGCCAAAACAGTTATTATCATTTTGGAAAACTGTGAATTTATCCTAAGTTTATTTGATATGGTTATTTGACCTTAACCATATGGGCTAGTCTCTGTATTCTTGATTATATGCTAAAAACAGAGGAACTTGACCAACACAGAAAAACAGATGTGATGAAGGACCACATGAATATATAAAATGTTCTAAGATCCTTGAAAGAAAAATGACACAGTAAATATTATAAGAAAATGATCATTAATAGAAGCCAAACAAATTTGATTTTAAAATTACCTCTAATTTAGAAGGCAGTACAAATCGGTGTGCTTTTTACAATATATAATTTAAAAATTATCAATAAATTTTAATAATGTAATTACACAGGAAATTTTTTAACTTCTCAAAGTTCAAGAAAAATTTTCAATACTTATTCAAACATTTTTATGATGAGGTGACCAATAAACAAAATTTAACAACTAATTAGTATACATAACTGAGATTTTTCATGGAGAATTCAAAGATTCATAACACCTTTAACTCACATATGATTTCATTATAGAGACCAGTTGTGAGTCTTCTGTATGATACATGTTGTATACTATTAACCTTCCTCAGTGTGCATTGGGAAGAAAAAAAATTTGAAGGGTACCGAAACACTAACTTTGAGCTAACATAATTATCTAAGACTCAAAACTTCACTGTGGTCCACCAGTATGAGTACAAGGTTTGCAGGTCAGATGATCAATAAAGTTTCAGCTCTGGTACATCTCACAATGAGCACAGTGATTCTGCAAATTCACCTGGTGGTTATTACCCCAGTTCTAGAATGCACAGCTTAAACAGACATACTGAAAAACTGGCAGAATCCTCACATTAGTTCTCTGACCCACAGAATAAGGACTATTAAGATAGGAGAAGCTAAGTGGAATCTAGTAGAACTGCCTGTCCCTGCTTATGAAGATAGCAGACCAAAAGCAATGCTGCAGCATTAAAGAATTTTAGAGATTATGCTTACCATCAATCACTTCAAAGATGCAGTGGTGGTGATTACTACCACATCTGCTTTAACTCATATTTTGGCCTTGGGAGAAGATAAATAGATCCAGGAGAATGACAATGGATTATCCTAAACTTAATCAAGTCGAGTCTCCAATTAACAACTGTTGTTTTAATTATGATCTGTTGTTGGAGGGAAAACAACAAATCTCATAGTACCTGGTATGCAGCTATTGATCTGGCAGATAATTTGTGTTTTCTCTATATACCTGACAGTGAAGACCATCAGGAGCAATTTGTTTTCAAATGACAAGGCTTGCAATATACTTTCACAGTTTTATCTTGTGAGTATATCCTCTCTCCAGCCCTATGTCGTACTGAAGTAGCGAGGATTTTGCCTTCCTCCTCAACAGGATATAATGCTGCTCTATATTACTGATTATATTACATCTATTGAATCTATTGAGTAGGAAGTTACAATTACTCAAGATACATTGCGATTACAATTATGGGCCAGAGGGTGGGAAATAAACTCCCCCCCAAATTCAAGAGCCTGCTACCGCAGTGAAATTTTTATGGCTCCAGCTTCTAGAGATGCTTTTTTGTCCCCTTTTCCTTTACTTTTAGTTTTCCATTATTTGATAAGCACAACATTTAACTATAACAGCAATAATAAAATGTTGAGGAGTTAAACTGTGGGTAAAAGAAACAAAACAAAAAAAGCCAAGAAAAAAATGTATTTAACACATCTATGAAGGGAGATACTATCATAGTTATAATTAATGTAAATTCCATGTATCATATTTTAGTGGCATACTTAAGTTTAGCCAGACAGTAAAATAAGGCAAGTAAAATTCAACTTTTCAGAAGCAAAAATAAAAGTGAAAATCTTATAAAAACATAGTTACAGAGGTTTTCCTAAACTATCTAGATAGCGTTACCTAATAAATTAGTCATTAAAACTAAAAATAAATCAAAATGTCTCTAATGTGAATACAGTGTTGCCTTTTAAATGAATTATACAATGAGAATGTCACAGCGAGGACAGTCAAATATAGATTCCATTAACAAATGTCCATTATTCTTTAAATTCAATGTATGTAAGAATACATGACAATTTCATAGTCTGTGTTCTTAGATGAGAAAATTAAGTATAAGGAAAAAGTAAAAATTGGTTGGAATGGAATATGGTTATCTTATGTCTTTCTTTGATCAACATAGCTTGTCTCTAAGCTTTTGCAAAAACTACCATCAAGATACTAAACTGCATAAATTGTATATGCAAAGCAATCTGAGTTACAAGGAAAAGTGACAGAATTATAATAGTCTTCTTTTTGAATAAAATTGATCTATATAAATATGACTCTAAATTTAACAATTGTCAAAAATCACCACTACCAAATTTGTGATTCTAAATCTTGCAGAAGCCTAAATTATCTTGGAGAAGAATTTTAAAAGCACTCCTCTGGGATGTCAAGTGATCTAATTAATTCAGTGTGGTTTTTAGTTTTCCATTCCCATTTTTATTTTAAATTCTTCTTAATTTTAAAAATAATTAATTTTTTCCTCATCAAGAAGCTAAATAAAATGAATCCAACTGATTCTTAGTGTGTAGTCTCACAGTAGATAATGTACAAAATTGTTTAAGAAGGCTTTATAAAATGTATATATTTTCATTAACTATTGCATTGGCTTTTGTATTTTTGAAATATATGAGCTCAATCACCGGAGATATCAATGTTAATATTCTAATGTTTGAATATTTAGGATACTTCTACAACATATACATGTCATTTTTTTTTCAAATTAAGTTTTGTATCACTAATGGCATTTTCCAACATTCTTTCTCAGTTCATCATATGTTGTATAAATATTTCTATGTCTATATAATTCCATTTCATCATTCTTTTTGACATTTTGCATATTATTACACTGTAATGCTAACAGCTAATATTGATTTGTCCTATATACCATACCCTATACTAAAGACTTTATGAGAAAATATGGTGGATATGTTGGATTGGTAGTTAGAAATATTTAGATATCTTTATACAGGGTAGAGTCTTTAAGTCAAAGCATCTTGTTTCTAGACTCATCTATCCAGTCAGATTCACTCTGTGAAATTTGAAAGGCTGAAGTAAGATGGTGGCTACACTTCTGCAGTGTCTGTTAGTATAGTGGAATACCTTTGGCCTAGTGTTTCTGGCTTTAGTGTTGCAACTTCCTGATTATAAAAACTTCCTAAGAATATTGTAAACAAATTATAAGTGCATAGAATTTATAACCTGTCATTTGAAAATTCAATATAAGATCTGCCACTTATTAACTCTATGTCATTAAAGACATTAATTTAGTTTATGGTGTTTTATTAAAAGAAAAGCTAATACTACCTTGCAGGAATGTTGAAAGGTTTACTTGTGAAGTATCTTACATAGTATCCGAAATAAAGTTGTTCTCAACTACTCTATTTAAGGCAATTCTTTGGATATGGAAACACAATTTATGTTTCTGGTTTCAACTTGTCGATACAGAAAACATAATTGGTTCAATTTTTCTCTCAAAAACATGTATTACAATTTTTAGATTAAATATGCATCTTGTTTAGTAAAATAAAAAATAGTTTACAGATCTCCTTATTTCTGGCAGCCTAATATTTTCAGAACTTTCTCTGATCCTAGTGATCACATATAGCTGGTCACTAAAGACTCTGAAATCAGAAATCATGTTCAAATATTGTGAAATGCCCTGTTTACAGCCAAGGATTCTATGTTTTGGAACACCAAGGGCAGTTTCGAACTCCCTTAAGATAAATTAGAAATGTTTCTACTATAGCCTTGTGAAAAATATTTTTCAGTTCAGATATAGTTACTTCACAATGAAGATACTATGCTTCTTGAAAATAGCTATACAAAAACTGATAGGCTTTCTGTGCCATAAATTAATCTCTGATTGATCTTAATATTGGTAAACTAAGATATAGGAAGGCAAGCAGAAGTAGCATTAATCAAAAAATTAAGAAAATAAGTCTGAAGTACACGTAGAAGTAGTATATGCCTGGAATTTTCTAGAGAGCTCTTAGTATAAAAGAATGTATTAAATACCTATTATGTGTTAATCCTTGAGTTAAGCAGTGTGTATTTAAGATTTTATTGATTGATATTATAGCTCATTAGAGAATATGAACAACACATTATAAACAAAAATACAAAGGAAAAGGTATAATATTAGGCACAAATATAAAAAAGAGATGAAAGATTTTCTCTAAGTAATATCACCATATACCTGATTTTCTTGAGAAAGTCTTGATTTATGCTTTTTGTCTTAGAATAATTATTAATTATACTCTTTTCACTCTTAAATTGCCCAGGTTTGGATGGTAAATGACATGGATAAATCAGTCTTGAAAAAGAAAAAGTAATTATCTAGATGAAGAAAAAAAAGGAGGCAAACATATCGGAAATTTTTTAATTTAAACAAATTGTATGTGGTATGAAAATTTATGATATCTTTGAAATATTGAAAACAATCTGCAATGCTAAAGCATGGATAGCAAGGAGGAAGCGAACAAGAAAAGAAAGAGAGGCAGATGAGTTAGATTCTAAAACTTCTCTGCTCTGCTAAGGAATTTCTATTTTATTCCAAAGACAAGGAAACGGAAATAAATATTTAAACAAAAAAATTTTATAATTGGATTTGAATTGTAGAAAGAAATATAAGCAAAAAAAAATGAATACTAGAGGTTTGATATTATCGTCGTAGTCAATAATTCAGGAAGGATATTTTGAGAGCTTGAACTAAGGCAATGACATTTAGGACTGAAAGGAATAGATGCATTCAAATCATATCAAAGAGGAAGAATTGCATGTCAATAGGTTTCCTAAGCTCCATTTAAAACAAATCATTATTATATTACAAAATTTGTTGTCTTTTAAAATATCATGAGTGAAAAAGCAATGAAACATTTGAGTGAATTTTATATCAAATACAATTATAAATATATATTCACCCAATATCAGAGCATCTAAATATATTAAACAAATACTAATAGATCAGAAAGGAAAAATAGACAAGAATAGAATAATAGTAAGGCAGTGGTCCCCACCCCTTGGACTATACAGACTGGTATCAGTCCGTGGTTCTTAGAAACTGGGCTGCACAGCAGGAGGTGAGTGGCAGAGATTCATTTGTATTCGCAGGCACTCTCTAGCACTAGCATTAGCGCCTCAGCTCCACTTGTGAATCAGGCATTAGATTCACAAAGGAGCACAGGTCTCTGCTATCAAAATGGTTGGGGACCATGGTAGTAGGAGACTTTAATACCTCACTTTCTACAATGAATAGATAATCCAGACAGAAAATAAATATGGAAACAATGAACTTAAATTATATTTTAGAGCAAATAAATCTAATAGACATATATAGTTTTCAGCTTAGCATCTCTGAGGCACCTCAAACCCCAGCATACATGGCAACCATCTGCAGATGACTTTGTAGCTCATAACAAGAGGCCCTGGGTAGGACACAGGCAGCAGCTGACCTTGGTCTGCACCAGAGTCCCTCTCAAGAGGCCCAGAACCAACACACCTGGTGGCCATCAAGAGCATCGCTTATACATCTCCACTAATGACACATCCAAAGGGCAGACATGGCAGGCAGAGTCTCACTTGGCAGAGCCCTGCTAAAGTGAATCCTGCTCTGTAGAATCAGCCCCTGCACAACAGCTCCCCCAGTATGGTCACAGCTAGTCCTTATAACCACTCAGCTTGAGGGTCAATCTCATCCACTGACATGCAAACAACAATCAGAGCTCAACTACAACAGGAAGGCACACACAATGCACACAAGAAACACATCAAGAACACACAACTTGGGTGACCAGGAAGACTGTGCCACTGGACATCACAGGACACCTACTATATTAGGCTACTCTACCAATACCAGGAGATGTAGCAGCTCTATCTTAGAAACAAACACAGGGAGGCAGCCAAAATGGGAAACAAAGAAATGTGTTCCAAATGAAAGCACAAAACAAAACTCCAAAAAAAGAACTAAACACAATAGATACAAGCAATCTACCAGATGCAGAATTCACAACACTGGTTATAAGGATACTCAATGATCTCAGTGAGAATTTCAACAAAGATACAGGATACACAAAAATGAAGATAGAAAACATAAAAAATAAACAGTCAAAAATGAAGTCTTTAATAAATGATACAAAGAATACATTAAAGGAAATCAACAGTAGATTAAATGAAGTAGAGGATCAAATCAGTGATTTAGAAGACAAGGTAGAAGAAAACACCCAATCAGAACAGTGACAAGAAAGAGGAATCCAAATAAATGAGGATCTCTGGGACAGCATCAGGCATACCAACATTTGCATATAGGGGTGCCAGAAGAAGAGAGAGAGCAAGGAATTAAAACCTATTTGAAGAAATAATGACAGGAAACTTCCTTAACCTAGCAAAGGAAATATACATACAAGCCAGGAAGTGCAGAGTCCCAAACAAGATGAACCCAAATAGGCTCACAGCAACACATATCATAATTAAAATACAAAGGTTAAAGTCAAAGAGAATCTTAAAAGCAGTGAAAGAAAAGCATAAGACTGTCAGCTGATTTCTTAACAAAAACTTTGCAAGCAAGAAGGGATTGGCATAAAACATTCAAAGTGATTAAAAGCAAAGGCCTACAACCAAAATTACTCTATCCAGCAAAGCTATCATTTAGAACCTAGGACAAAGAGCTTCTCTGACAAGAAAAAGCTAAAGTAGGTCATCACCACCAAACCAATATTACAAAAAAATATTAAAGGGATTTCTTTAAGAAGAAAAAGGATGGAAAAGATAAAAACTAAATAATAAAATAAAATGGCAATAACTATATATCTATCAAGAATTACTTTCAATGTAAATAGATTAAATGCTTCAATCGAAAGACTTAGAGTGGCTGAATGGATAAGAAAACAAAACAATTACATATGCTGCCTATAAAAGACTCACTTCAGATCAAAAGACACACAAAGACCAAAAGTAAAGAAATAGGAAAAAAATTCATTAAAATGGAAATGAAAAAAAAAAAGCTGGAGTAACAATAATTATATCAGACAAAATAGACATTAAAGCAAAGGCTATAATATAACGAGACAAAAAAGGACCCAGCAATTCTACTTCCGGGTATTTATCTGAAAAATCCAAAACACTAATTCACAAAGACAAATGCATCCATATGTTTATTGCAACATTATTTACAATAGACAAAATATGGAAGCAACCTAAGTGCCCATCAATAGATGAATAAAGAAATGGTACATATACACAATGCAGTGTTACTCAGCCATAAAAAAGAATGAAATATTGCTATCTACAACAACATGGATGGATCTAGAGGGTATTATAAGTGAAATAAGACAGAAAAACAAATATTATATAATTTTACCTATATGTGGAATCTAAAAAACACAATAAATGAACAAACAAAACAGAAACAAACTCATAGATACAGAGAACGTTTTGATAATTGCCAGCTGGGAGGATGTTGGGGAGGTGAGTGAAAAAGGGGAAGGGATTAAGAAGTACAAATTGGTAGTTGCAAAATAATCATTAGGATGTAAAGTATAGCATAGAAATACTGTAATAACTATGTGTGGTGTCAGATGGGTACTAGATTTATGGAGTGATCATTGCATAAGATATAAATGTCTAATCGCTATGCTGTACACTTGAAACTAACATAATATTGTATGTCAACTATAACTGAAATATAAAAAAATATTAAAAGTTACTATCCAACCCTTTGATATCTATAAAAGTTTTGATTAAACCACAGTGATATAGAAAGTTTGGTGATAAAAGCTAGTTAGACAGATAGATTTACCTAATTTTATATTTTATATTCATCAAGCATTATTTACTTTTATATTTGTGTGTATATATATACATAAAAAAGAATAAGTATAATGAGAAATTAATATATCATTGTGAGAATTCAAAAAAGCTTATTGATATTGAGAACACTTGAAAGTTTTAATAAGCAAGTCAAAGTACTTTTTAATTTAAAAAATAATATAATATATAATTCTTGGGTCAAAGAAGAAATATCCACTCAAGTTACCAATTCTTTATTAACTAATGAAAATTATATATATGAATATCTATAGTATATATTCAAGATGCATTTATCAGCAAACATATAACTTTAAATTCATGTATATTAGTAAAAAATAATGCATTTATTTTTAGAAATAATAAGAGTACAAATAAACCCTAAGAAAGGGTAATAATAAAGGTAAAAATCAATGCTAATAATGAACAAGAACAAAGCTAGACATAATATATACTAGATGTAGTTCTTTTTAAAATGGCAATAAATATACTTACAGATCTGGGAAGTCTAATAAAAAAAGATATTAAAATAAATTAAGATTATTAATAAGGAGATCAAAAACAGATGAATTAACTTATATCTGGATGTTGTACAACTCTATTTATTTTGGAAAAATCTCAATAAAATAGCTTATTAATATACATGAATGCCAAAAATGACTATGAATAATGCAATTTACTAATATATAAATGAGAAGTTGACAAAGTATTACAATGTGATCTCCCAAAATGAATCTGAGTGCGGATATTTTTATCAGTGCATTATCCAAACTGAGGAACTTTTTCAGATCTTAAAAGAAAGGAAAATTGTTTCTATGCAAATTGCACAGCTAGCATATATTTAACATGGAACAGGATTGTAAACTCACTACTAGTCTTATTTATGGATACATATGCACAAATACATAATGAAATAGCAACAATCTGAATTCCACAAATAATTGTAACATAAAATATCATGCTTAAGTAGGTTTAGCCCAAGATGCAAGGGCATTCAATTATCGAATATCAAAATCAGAAAATTAAATGCTAATAAGGCCTTTAATGTAGTCCAACACTTAATACTGATAGTATTTTAACAAAGTAGAGAAAGACAGCTACATCTTTACTGTAATGCAAAGTATCTTTAGGAAACATCTAACATTATATTAATAAAGACATTTTCATCAGGATGGGAGTGATTATTTTTCCTTAGATAACATCAGCACTTAACTGATTATAATTTCAGATCCTTAGCATCAAAACTCACAAGATAGGGACACTAAGGTGGAGAAAAAAGACTTTCCAAACTCACTCTTTCTCTTTAACTCCAATCCCCATTTTATGCCTTTCTCTCCTTCGGTAGGAAAATAGTGAAAATAATACTTGGGCAGTGGTCCAAACCCTGTACTCTTTATACACTTAAAATAACTAGCCAGTTAACACACAATATTCAACCCAATTATATAGACTTTGACAATGCAATATTTTGTAGGTAGTGGTGGTGTAAATGACACTTAAAATCATTACATAATCCTTTTTCTCTGGAATGGCATTCTCCAAGGGTAATAGAAGGCCAACTAATTTATCTGAACACTGAAATGAGAGATTTTGTGTTTAACTTATTGTTTGGCAGTACAACCCTAAAGAGTAAGAATCAAAATGTGGAATTTTAGAACAATTTTATTTGAGGTGTCTTCTAACATATTTAACACTCATAGAAAACGTTTTACCAAAGATTAATAAAACTCACCTAAGATATTGTAGGCTAGGCTCTCCTCTTTAGGCCTCGTAGCACCTGTGGTGCTGAGACAGTATTTTACAGCAGGTGTTTTTCCGACATAAATAGTGTAAGAGGATGGGGGTAAGTTGGTTAAATTAGTTTGAGAAATTCATGATCAACCAGAATTAAACAAGTGCCTTATTGCTGGAATTACGAAAATATTTAATGACTTTCATCAAAGTGTACATATAGAACATAAAATGCCACATTTTACGAATTTGCCTTAAAAATATCTTTTTTTCCTTAATGAATATTACTTGGGATTAGTATCCCACACATTTTTTGAAAATATTTAAATATTTATCTAGACTTGTTTACACATGTAGAAAAACCAAGTTTTATATATTTTAACGCCCACCATAACTTTATAACGTGCTGTGTGATTTGCTGGAAATCAACATGTACAAAAAAGAATATTACGAAAGAAGAAATATATTTCGAAATGTAATTTCTTTCCTCTTTTCTCTTATGTTGTTCTTTATATTTCAAATGTCCCTTTTCCTTTAATTTCACTCCCCATCCGTCCCCTCCCCTGCTTCTTCCCTCCCTCTGTTTTTGTATAAGCCTCTTTTCCTGATTCTAGCTATTTAAACAGGAGAAGATAAGCTGGAGGACAGAGTGACAGGAGTTCTGGTGTTCTCTGGAGCCTCCTAGGGAATAGCCAATATTCCATGTGAGCTTGCAGCTTATCATTTCAGAAAGTGATTACAAAATTGGGTTTCGGTTTACTAACGATTTTACTTGCAAATTGCCTTTTGCCTCTCTGGGATTCGGCTAAGGCTATTAGAAGTAGAGTTGGACAATTCCCTCTTGCTACTCTTCTTAAGTTCTGACATTTCCATTATATGCATCTTTTATTATTTTTTTCTTTTTACAAAAAAGGAAAAAACTAAGAAAATATTACTGATACATTTGGGTTTTTTATTTGATGTATTTTATTTCACATTCCTTGTTCAGGTTCTTAAGAGAATCATTTCACAGATTTTTAATAAGTGCAGATGGGAGCCAGATTAATAATAAAAATGCTTGGCATTCTGAAAGCAGGTCTCCATATGCCTGACAATGTGACAGCAAAGAATGCAAAGGTTTCTATATAAGAAGTATAAAAGTATGAAAACATGGAATAAAAATTTAATTACAATTCAGATGATCAAATTGGAAGTGCCATTTGAATTGGGCCTTGAAGTTGATAAAGCCAATGTAAATAACTGGGGAGCAAAGCACACAAAACCTCTCTGAGCAGGGAAAGGACAGCATAAGGAGGAGTGGCAGGGAGAACAGGGCCTAGAGTCACAGCAATAGGAGTTAAGAATCTAGCTCTGACTCTCTTGGGCTCTGTGACAAAGTTCCTGTTCTGTAAATATAAGAATGAATGTAACTGTGTTATGAAGATTATATGAGATAATGGATTTAAAAATGCTTAGCACAGTTCCTGGTGCAATTACTGGAATAAAGGTCTCATTCTTGCTGCAATTAAGAAAACAGTGAGAACTCCAGTGTATTCGAGCCAGAGTTGCTGGGAATTCGGTGTGTTTAGAAACTTTGTTTGGAGCCAAAGTGTGGAGGCATGACTAATTTATTTATTGCTATAATTCTGAACACAGCAGTGGCATGATCACGTCATGTGTTTAAAAGGTAGTCACTGGGAACATCTGGCAGGTTTAGAAGAGGGAAAAAGATTAGTGACAAAAATGAGACGAGAGTGTCTAAAAAGCCTGGGACATGTAGGACAAAAACAGAAGAAAAAGCAAAGTCGATAGTTAAGTGTGAGTCAGTGAATAGGTTTGTGGTGAGAAAAGTTTGATATTTAGGATAATGAGGAAAATAACATTGTCTTTTAACATTTATTTAAAAATATTTCTTGAGTCCTTGCTATGTTCTAAACACGGCTCTAGGAGCTGGTGATGTAGAAGTGGCCCAATTCCTCATGTAGTTTACATTCAAATATGAGATGAAATATATTAGACACACAGTGAATACATAAATAAATAATTTCAGATGTAGTAAGTATAATGATTTTAACAGAAACATTTAAAATAAATAAATAGTGACCAGGATAAATAAAAAGAGAAGCTACTTTAGATAACCTGGACAAGTAAGAAGATATACATTTACTATTCCACTTGTAATTGAGGACAAGGTCTGTGAAGAAAAACATCTATATAATTTTTCCTTCAGTTTTACTTGTTTCATAGGTCTTTACATCCTCTACAAAGGGACATAGCGCATGTCTTCAAAAGTTAAATTAAAGCACTGTGAGCTAAATGGAGAAAACATTATGCCTTCTCCAAGCATGCTAAAATACTGTTTTACTTGCTCCAACTAATTTTATGGACCACAAATAATTAATTGTTTGGTCTTAAATTTACAAGGTTATGCAATTTAAGATAGTCTCTTTCATTGATGCTTATGATAATGTTTTCTAAAACATTCACTGAGGATGTAAATGTGAAAGAATACAGGTCCTACAATATATGAATTACATACATTTAATCAAACTTAATGTATGATTATTTCAAGCTTCTGATTATTTAACACTTGCTTATCAATATATCCTCCCCCTACTATCTCCTTCTCTCTCTTTCTTTCTCTTTCTCTCTCTCTCTTTATGTTGGTTGTTTGCTTTAATTTTTTTATAATGTGTTTCAGATCTCTAAGAAACCTGGTATTTTGAATATGTCTTGTGTGTTTTTTTACTTGAATTTATGAATACTATCCATCTATTCGTAAATTTATGTATTATTTTAATCTTGAGAGAAAAGTGATATATATTTCCTCATTTTAAAACATAGATATCAATTCTTAAATAAAAGCTATTTTAGATGCCATCTACCTGAGTAAATATGATAAAAACATATTTTTGAGACTATTATTATTAAATTTATTGGGGATGAGATTGATTAATAAAATTATATATCATCTGTATATTGCCTTGTGTGTTCACCACCTAAAGTCAAATCTCCTTCTGTCACCATATATTTGATCTTTTTTACTCTTATCTACCCTCCTCCCCACTTTCCCTCTGGTAACCACTAACTCATTTGTGTTTATGAGTTTCTGTTCGCCTTGTTTGCTGCTTTCAGTTTTATATTCCACATATGAGTGAAATCATATGGTTCTCAAGCGAACTTTATTGAGGGATAATGCACATACAATAAAATACAACGTTTTAAGTATACAATGTAATGAGTTTTGCCTATTGTACATAGGGGTGCAACTACCACCACAGTCATAAGGCTCATTTCAATTACCCTAAGAAAGATTGCTTTGTATCCTTGTTAATTACACCTGCACTTTCAGCTTCAGGCAGTTAATGATCTGCTCACTGATACCAGAGACTAGATTTGTCAGTACTTCATTTTATATAAATCAAATAACATATTTCAGACTGTTATATCTTCTAGAAGAATTCACCTTTTTATTTTCAGAAATTATCCCTTCCACTGCTAATATTTTTATTCTTCAATCTACTATCCTTGAGGTTATTACAATTGTTCTTGCGTAGTTGCATGGCAAAAATAATTCCATCATTTGACTTCTGAATTAAATGTTCTTTTATTTAAAATGTGTTTCTTACTGGTAGCCTATAGCTAAATGTTTGTTTTATTCCCAATGTGGTAATATTTGCCTTTTAATTGAGTTTGAGACCATTTACATTTAATGTAACTAGTGATAAAATTGGGTTTTAAACTATAGCCTTGCTGTTTGTTTTCTATGTGTTCCATCTCTTTGTTACTTTTCATTTTTTAAATTTTTTTAAATATTAATTATGCTCAATTTTATCTGTTTAAAAAATAATCACGTTTTTAGATGTTGCATTAGTGTTTACATTTAATATCATTAGTATACATGTCCAACCTCGAAAAACATTACACTGCTCCATATATTAAGTAAGAATTTCGCCAAAGTTACGTCTATTTTACCTTTCACATGTTTTGCTTTTGGTAGAATACATTATATTTCTACATCTGTAATAAATCTCAGAATACATGGTTAATATTTTTTCTTTAAATAGTGGATTATCTTTTAAAGAACATTTACAAAGTGAGAAACTGTTTCAAAGTTACTTCAATAATCACTATTTTCAAGGCACGTCACTCATTACATTCTCATTTTTTCCATCTGATATAACTTTTTTCTGTTTGAAAAGTCCCGTCATTTTTATCTGTTTCTCTACATGTAACATGTTTTCCCTGCTTTTTAAAATTTTCTGTTTATCTGTGATTTTCCAAAATTTGATTATGATGTGTGATTGATTTGTTTCTTTTTATTTATCCTAATTGAAGTTCGTTAAACTTTTGGGGCAATGGTTTTATATTTTTAATAAAAAATTTTTTAAAAATCACCCATTATTTTTCTTCATTTCCTCTCAATATTGTTTCTAGGATTTCCATTGCATATATATTAGAGTGATTGATATTTTCCCCGAAGTCACTGACCTCTTCTGTTTTTTTTTTCTTTTCGCACTTCAGTCTTCCCACTCATTATTCTTTTATATCTCTTTAAATCTTTTTGTATATTTATAATACTATTTTCAATTTTATAATTTAAATTCTATCATTTCTATAATTTTTATTATGCTTTATTTTTTTAAATTTATGATTACATTATCCTGCCACTTGTGATTGGATGCTAGAACCATAAACATATTTTTGAGTACTTTTTTTTTTTTTAAATCTTCCTCTAAAGGGGGTTGGATTTTTGTGCTAAGCAGTTAAGTTCCAGAAATTAGCTTAATATTTTCTAAGACAGTCTTTAAGCCTTGTTGATCATGTAGCCTTCTCACTAATGTATAAAACTTCTGGGATATCTACCGAATGCCCTGGATGTCTAAAGATGACTGTCCGCTGTGGCAGATTGGACATTAAATGTATACTCCCAACTTTCAACTGAGAATTGTTAGTCTTTGAGCTTCCTATTTATTTATTTATTTCACCTTCAATATAGAATTTCGACATATGCATTCATAACTCAGCATTCAACAAAAACTCAAAGAAATCCTAATGTAGATATAGAAAGCATTGTTTAAAATATTCTTTTATTTTTGTAAAATATACATACTTAAATTACCACTGAAACAACTTTTAAGTATACAGGTCAATGGCATTAATTATATTCACAATGTTGTACAAACATCATAACTATCTATTTTCAAACTTTTACATGACCTCAAACAGAGACTCTGTAGACTTTAAGCAAAAACTCCCAATTTCCTATTTCCTCTAACCTCTGGTAACTTCTAATCTACATCTTGTTTCTATGAATTTGCCTATTCTAGATATTTTGTGTAACTGGAATATTTGCCTTTTTTATGTCTGACTTATTTCACTTAGCATAATGTTTTCAAGGTTCTCTATGTTGTTGAATGTCTCAGAACTTCATTCCTTTCCATGGCTGAATAATATTCCATTGCATGTGTGTGTGTTTGTGTATATATCTCCATTCATTTATTGGTGAACATTGGAGACTTATTTCCATCTTTAGGCTATTCTAAATAATGCTTCAGTGAATACTGGCATACAAGTATGTACTTGAGTCCGTTTTAAATTCTTTGGGTATATACATAGATGTGGAATTGTTAGGTTATATGATAATCCTACATTTAACTTTTTGAGAAAATCTCAAATTATTTTCCACAGTAGTTGTGCTTTTTACATTCTCATCAGCAATATAGAAAGATTTCAGTTTCTCCAAATCCTCATCAATATCTTTTACTTTCTGTATATTTTTATTATAACCATCCTAATAAGTGTGAAAATGTTAATTGGTATCTCACAGTGGTTTTAATTTATATTTCTCTAATAACCTATGATGTTGAGCATTCTTTTATGTGATTATTATTAACTTGTATATCTTCTTGAGAGAGATACAAAAGATTTGTGTATTCAGTCCTTCATCCATATTTAAATTGAATTGTTTATTTTTTGCCATTGAATTGTAGATGTTCTTTATACATTTTGGATATTAAACTCCTACCAGATATGTGATTGGCAAATGTTTACTCCAATTCTGTAGGTAATCTTTTCTGTGCTAATCTTGTGTTCCCTGTAATTTTGTTAAACTTATTATCTCTAGTAGATATTTTATAGATTTTTGGGGGATTTTCTATATATTTAAGATTAGGTCATTCATGAATATAGTTTTATTTCTTCCTATCTAATTTGATGCCTTTTATTTATGGCTAGAACATTCAGTGGTTAAAGCAGAAATCTTTGTCTTGTTTCTAATCTTAGAGATATGATTTTCATTTTCTACCACTGATTCTGATATTTGTGTACGTTTTTCATAACTGTACTTTGCCATGTTGAAAAGTTCCCTTCTATTTCTCATTTTGATTTTTTTTTTTTTTATGATGAAAGAGCACTGAGTTTTGTCAAATGCCTTTTCTAGAAAACTGAGATGATCTTGTATATATTTCTCCTATGTTCTGTTAAGGTGATGTGCTACATTGATTTATTTATGTAAAAAAAAGCATTCCTGTAGTAAATCCCACTGGTAAGAGCACATAATCCTTTCAATATGTTGTTGCATTCAATTTGCTAGTATTTTGTTGAGGATATTTAGTTTTATATGCATAAGGGATATAGGTCTATAATTTTCTTTCCATATTTTTGCCTGTCTTTGGTATTGGAATATGTTAGCTTCCAAGGATGGCTTAATGTTATTGCATCCCATAAGTTTTGATATGTTGTGTTTTAATTTTCATTTGTCTCTAAGCATTTTATAATTTACCTTGTGATTTCTTCTTTGATTCATTGGTTGTTTAAGAGAGTATTGTTTAATTTCCACATTTTGTAAATTTTCCAGGTTTATCTGTTATCGATTTATAGCTTCATTTCATTTCTGTTAGAGAAGATACTTTGTATTATTTCATTCTTCCAAAATTCATTGGGGCTTGTCTGTGGCCTAACATAATATGTATTTTGGAGAATGTTCCCTGTGCACTTGAGAAGTTCTTGGGAACATTCTGTATATGTCTGTTAGGTCTAGTTGCTTTGTAGTGTTGGCTGAGTCTTTTTTCTTATCGATCTACTAAAATGTTCTATTATTGAATGTGGTATATTGAAGTTTCCAAATATTACTGTAGATGCTTCTATTTTTCCCTATAATTTTATCATTTTTTGTGTTATATATTTTGGGGATCAGAAGTTTGGTGCACATGACTTTCTAAATACCCTATGTATACAGATGCTTGAGAATGTCCTCATTTCCTAGTGAATATCTCCCAGCATTTCCTCCTAGGCCTTTGGTGGTTTATGGTATGTCTCAACCATAATCTTTTGTCCCAAGTGTCTGTGTGTTACTAGTTTACCTTGCAGCATTTTCCAGGTATGCTCGCCATTTTTATGGCCTGTGTTCTGACTTAGTTAAAACAAATATAAGCACTTACCCAATCTTTCAAGTAGCCCCAGACAGAATAGAACAGACAAACCCAATAATTTGCAAATAAGGACTGCCTTCTTCACTCTAGTACCTGGAACCAGAGTCCCAAACTGGAAATATGGGCTGTGCTATGGCTCCAGCAAAGGAGTAAGTGAAGGGCAAATTAAAACATGAGAAAACTTGTTTCCAAGTTGTCATTTTCTTGATTCAACATTTACTTTGTTGTTATAAGCCTTTGACTGGTTCGCAGAGTTCCAACAAAGTTCTTTCTGACATTCTCTGCCTTGTTTTCCTTTCATGTTTTGTGGGTCAATGCGAGTTTGGAGCGAGCGACCTGCTCCACCATTATGCTGATGTCACTGCTCTGGAATCTGAGCTTTAACTAGGTCTGCAGTTGTTACTGCTGTCTACCAAAATTTAAGAAACACAAAACACTGGATACAAACCTTAGCCTAAAAACAGAAAATATGGGCTTGCAGCTCTCTCATTCATAACACGTGTGATCTTGAAAGAATTATTTAATCTAATTTAATAGTTAAGTGTATGTAATCTACAATGTAATTTATATACTATATTTAGGAAAAATATACAAATATAAACTACCTGAAAATAAAAGTATTCAATAAATACTATTTCTCTTTTCTATCTCTTCTCCATATTCTAAAACTGTAAGCATTCACTTCTAATGCTTTTCTGCCCTTCTCTGGAAATATCATAGACAAATGTCTAAATAAGTTTATAGTATTTGTTTGATAAGCAACTGGAAAGATTTGAAAGAATCTCATCTTAATTTTAGAAGATTAATTTCCCAATTCCTTATTTCTTATTTTTTAGATATATGTCTTTAGGTTACTGACTTTATTTTTCTGGTCTTTTGTTCTCACCTACCCAACAGATGTTATTCTTTCTACAGCACAGTCATGGAAAATTTTTACAGAGAGGCAAATCTGCTTATCAAGATACATAGTACAAAACAAGCTCAGGATATTCTTTAAAATATATGAATAAATTAATACATGAATGATGCAAAGCCTAATGGTACATGAAAAGAAATAGTTTATGAAGATAATGCCCAGCTGTTTCCACTTAGCAAATACCCCCCTACACACACACACACACACACACACACACACACACCACACACACACACACACACACACACACACACACACAGAAATGAAGATGATGAATAGCAAAGAAGTGTTATCTTCCATTTTATAAATCTGTGGAATGGTAATTTTTAAGCAAGAAAGAAAAGTCAGTACTGATTTCAAAAAAACATACTTTAACAAGTCAGTCAATGAATCTGCATATCTTTGTGAAATTGTAATAAAGATACTTCACCAAATAAGTACAAGATTTATTATGATATATGCCACCTTCCACCCTATTTTGAAAGTCATTGCCCCACAGGTGGATACGAATTATGCTGACAATCCATTTTAGCTCAGTGTTAAGAAAAATTGTTAAAAAAATATATTACTACTCTTATGTAATAAGAATTAAGTACATTATGATCATGAATATACAGAGTAATTCTGACAAGATTTCACAATGGTCAAATTTCCTATGTGATTTTAAATGACATATGAAAACACATCATTACCTACATGAATTTTCTTTTCCCTGACTGGTGTCACACATTTCACACTTACTTAAATCTACCATCCAATTTCCCATATACAACCAAGTTATTGTTAAAAACGTCTTTAGTATTCTGCCACCCAAATTATTTAACTATCTGTACCATCTACAATATGGATACAAATCTAGTACAAATCACTACCTTATGTGAACTAGTTATACGGATCCTACTTATTGTTAATTTTTAGAGCAGAAGAGCTACCCACAAAAGTAAAACTAGGAAATGTGTTTGGTGTGTGAAAATTCCACTAAAGCTCAATAAAAGGAGCATGTACCTATTTCTTGACAAATAATTATATGGCCTTAAAATAGCATTAGCATCAAGATACAATAATAAGAGGAAAGAACTATAAAGAGATTTTATGTGCAGATGGTGCCTTGCTATTTATCAGCGAGCCATAAACAATTATCTTGGAAATATTGAGATTAATAGGCCCATTTAGTAAAAGAGCTAATTGTGAGAGGCATTGGGATGAATCTGAGCTATTTTCCATAGCAAAAGTTTTCTCTAAGGCAATTTCATTTCTTACAGAGTTGTAACCAATCTACCAATTCCAGAATTTTTTTCTAAAATTTTAGAATGCTTCATTTATGGGAATGTGATTATTCTGGAGTTGTGGGTTAATATGCAGGTAAACCTGAAAGGTGGCACTAAGGGATGCTGATTACTTGCAACATTTTCAGAAGCTCAGTTTCCCACATGAATCTGAATTCTCTCTCTTCATACTTCGGAGACTAATACAACCCAGCATGTTTTGGTAGTGGTTTCCAATGAATGAATATTCATGAACAGTGAATTTTTGAAAGGGTATGGAGTTTACCATGCTGATAACTGGGGGATTTGATATAGGTTCTTTAAGTCAATATTCAGTAAAGAAAGCCAGGCAAAGAAGTTTATGGCAAGGGCATAGGCTATAAGACTGCAGAGTAAAGGTGCATAACAGAGAAACAGAGGACTGAGGTCAGAAATCACATATTCGAGGTCCAAGTTCCTTCACCAGTTCTGCACAAGTCAATCATTGCCTCTGCCTCTTTTCTGTGGAATGGAATTTAATATTCTGTAATCAAATGGGGCCATATATGGAGTACTTTATAAATAATAAAAATATTAAAAATGATACAAATGTTAGCTTTAATTGTTTCCTGCAAATTAGGCAATTATGCTCAGCTCACTCAGAAGTGTTAAGCATCTTTTTACCAAACACTGTTGGCTGGACTGTAAATTTCAGTAGGAAGAACTGCAATATTAGAAGCCAGAACATTCTTAGAATCTTGCTGAAAATAAAGCATTTGTGAGTTGTATTTATTTTACTATGTGTCAAAAAATTGTATTCTTTTTGAAAAATCCATAGAGGATAAAGCAAACATTCATTTTGAATGCTATAATTTTGCTCCTCACATAAAGTACAATGTAGCAATATTATAGTTGGAGCAATTTAGTAGGAGTGGTGGAAGAAAATTGAAATCATTAAGCTAAATGTAACTTAGCTACTTATTTAAATGACAATCAGGTTTAACTTTTTGATTAGCTACAGCTAGATGGGGAAGACATTCGCTAACTATAACCATATACAACGACAAGTAATCTAATCAGCAAAATTCCTCTTGCTCTACTAGGGTCAGTCCTTGAAAAAACTAAACTAAATTGGGAATGAATTAGATAAAATACTCAAGAAAAATATTAAAAGAATATTCACTTCATTGGGAAGTTCAGGTCTATAGCCAGGGTATGAACTCTAATCTAGTGCTTCCCATGCTGTGTGATGAACAAGTATATTTTTTGTCTTTATTTCATTCTGATACTCTGTAAAATGTAATACATTTATTATCACTAAAACACAACTTATAAAAGTATTTAAAAAAGCCTCGTTTTTTGTTATTAGATTCAAAGACACGTTATTAACCTGTCAAATCCAAAGTGTTTCTGAAATGTTTACTGTTTCTGTTCCTAATCACTGACAGTAATAAACAGCTTGAGGAGAGTTATCATACTGCAGACTACGTTGTAAGTAGCTAACTTCTTTTCTGCAAAGGACCAGACAGTAAATATTTTTAGGGTTTGTTTGACATATGGTCTCTGTTATGACTACTAAACTTGGCTGCTGTAATGTGGCAGCTGCAATAGAGAAGGCATCAATAAATGGTCATGACTATATGTTGCAATAAAACTTTATTTGTGAAAACAAGTAGTGGTCTGGATTTGGTCCATGGGCTGTAGTTAGTTGATATCTGCTATAAGCTATGACATTTTGGTGTCTGTCAATCTAACACTTGAGAGAAAATCTTGAAATGCTGACATAATAGATTCCAAAGGCAAGTAGAGACTTCTATCAAGATTAGTGGAATGCTATGGAATGGGGTGGAGAATCAAGGCCTAATTTAGAGTAAAGCAAATTGAAAACTGAAAGGAAAAAGGAGATTGTCACATACAGAAAAGAAAGAATAGTTTCCATGACTGGATACAGGTGGGATCGATGTGTGCCATGTGGTGGTTGAAAACTAAGAACCTGAAGCCAGTGAGCATTATGTGCAAATCTTAGCTTCACTATTTATTAACTCATTCAAAAGAGGAGAAATGAGCTTGGGAAAATTTCTCCTCCTCCTTAAACCTTTATTCTCACAGTAAGATGAAAAAATACACTACTTAAAAAGTTGTTGAAATAATTAGATGAAATACATGCATTGCATGTAGCACTCTCCCTGACATAGTTAGGCATTCAAAAATGTTGGCCATTATTAGTTTTATGGTAAAAATGATCTACCCTAAGATTAAATTGCAATTTAAAAAAATGGACACTTGTTGTGCTGTAGTTAAGATGGTATTTTAAGTCTCAAAAGCTGTGAGGAAACAATGAAATTTTGTATAATAGCATCTTGCTGTTAGTTATGAGACCTAATTAAATTTCAAGATAGTTGCCATGATTTTGCAACTTTGATCAATTTTTGTCTCTTCATTTTTAATATAAGGTTAGACAACCAACCAAATATTTTTATTTTCCTTCACAATGTAGATATTTTTCATGGTGAAAGGAGAACTGGGTAAGATGTAGGCTTTAAATTACAGTTTTTTATTTGCCACTGACTGACTATACAATCAAAGAAATTTGCTTAAATATTCCAGGCATCATCTCCTCATCAATTAAATAGAAAGTTTGGACTGATGAACTATGAGTCCATAAAAATAAATTACCTTATAACAGATTTACTTATGTTGGTAATTTTCTGTATGAATATATAACTATTGACCCTTAGGCCTTGAAACCCTGTCTGAAAGTATCACCAGAATTTATAATGTCCCATTTTGCTTTCAGCTGAAGAGATCATATTTAGGAAGATCTAGATTATCAGGAAAAAAAGAAAAAAAAATATGCTTTCTCTTAATCTGAAGTTCTAGTCTGAGTAACTGTACCTAAACTACTTAAGGCATGCTGATAGAATAACAAATAGAGCAATTGTTAATGTCTAGTGAGAAAGAAGAACACTCTAGAAAATCAGTGTGCAAAGTAATAAACCATAGCGACAGAGCAGGGAGTGAATTTTCCTGGTTAGAAGAAGCTGTAAGATTAGTGACCTTAGAAGGAAAAATAGAAAATATTTGATCTTCTTCTAACACTTTGTATTGACAAGGCAAATTTTAACTTTTTCTGTCTCCATAAACATAAATCCGATAGACAGATGATAGATAATAAACATATGATAGATGATAGATAGATAGATAGATAGATAGACAGACAGACAGACAGACAGACAGATAGATAGATAGATAGATAGATAAAAAAAATATCATGGGAAATTGGAGAACTTTTAAGATGTACTCGATCTGGATCCTTAGTTAATTAAAATTTTTAGAAGGTAGGCAAGATCTTTTCACTACCTTCAAAAGGCAGTAATCATTAAAGTATCCCTTTGGTATCCCAACAAATATTTATTACCAGAATCAAAAATTCATTCTTCATTCCCACATGAAATATATGGGAAAAAAGAATAGCAGGTAGTAAAAACATCTAACCTACATGTATTTGAAGTTCAGCAATGAAACAAGAGAAAGAATGGGCTGAATCCATATTTAAAAAAATTATTGGCTTTAAAAATATCTAACTTTTATGAAAGACATCGATGCATGGAATTAAGAAGCATAACAAATACTAATTGATCTAAATCCGAATAATCCATTCTTAGGCACATTATAGTCAAACTTCTAAGGTCTCTGAATCTAAAGTCAGTATGCAAAAATATATTTTATTTTTACACATTAGTAAAGAAATGAAAATTACATTTAACACATATCTTTTACAATAGCAATTAAAATAAATACACAGAAATAAAAACACATTAAAATGACAATTAAAAATTATGCAATACTTCAGCAATAAAAATGAACATTGCTAAACAAATTCTGAAGATGGAGCCAATAAACAGATATTTCTTGTTCAAGATTCAATTTACTTAAATGTTAAATATCCAAATTATCTCTACTTTAAATGGAATCTTACTAAAAACTTCAGAAAAATATTTTTGTGGTGGAAATGCACAATCTGATTTTAAAATTTATAAATGAAGAATACCTTTGAGAAGACAACCCTAAAGGAGTACAAAGTTGAAGGATGCCCACTTATATACTTTAAAATTTACTATAAATCTTTAGCAATTATGAGAGTATGGTAATTGGCACAATTATTAACTAAAAATCAAATTAGACAAATTATAATTCAAAAATAAATTTACATATATACATTTACCTGATTTATAAAATAGGAGCCACTATATATAAATAGGAAAAATAATCTTTCAATAAATAGTGCTAAAGCAATTGGTTAATATTGTAGAAATAAAAATAATTTTGACCCATACTTCACACAATACAAAAATTAATTTGAAATGGATCATCGACCTATATATAGCTTTATGACAGATAAAAACAATAAATCTTCAAGGAAATATATAGGAAAACAACTCCATGAATATGGGTAAAGAAAATATTTGTTAAACAGGGAAGAAATGCACTAATCATAAAATCTAAATATTAACAAATTGAGCTTCTTTGAAATCAAGATATTCTGTTCACTGAAATGGGTAAACTATAAAGCTGGATGAAGATATTAGAAATTGTTATTTTGTACCTTACAAAATGTATGTATCTAGAATATAAATGAATCCTATAAATTAATAATAAAAAGATCAATAACTCACTTTAAGATTGGGAAATGTGAGCAAGTAAAAAATAGATACCCAAATGACCAAAAAATACATAAAAATGTATTAAACGTCATTATGAGCCAGGAAAATGCAAATTAAAACTTTAATGTTATATCACCACGCTTCACCAGAATGAATAAAATTGAGAAGACTTACAATGCCAAGTGTTGATGAGGAAGTGAAGGAATTCTCATGCAATGTAAAATGGTTCAACTACTTTGGATAACTTTGTGCAATATCTATTAAATCTAAGGACACTTCTATCTCATGACCCAATAATTACACTCCTGAGTATATACCACAAAACACACTGCTTTAATCCACAAACATCCTGTATAGAAACATTCCTAGCAATCTTTTCATAGTAGCCTAAAACTGAAAATTATTGAAACATCTATTAAAAAAAGAATGGATAAATATAACTTATTAAATCAATGAAAATAAATGTAGCAATGAAAAACAAAGACATGGATGAATATTACAGACCGTATATTGAATGAAAAAAGCCAGATATATAAGATTTATGTATCACAGATTCCATTCATATGGATCACCCAAAATTAAATCTGTAGTTTTACGAAGCGAAATAGTTACTTCTGAGAAAAATCATTAAAGAACCTTATGGGGTGATATATATTTTATATTGGGTGATGATACACAGATATACACATATGTACAACTGTATTAAGCTGAGCATTAATGGTTATGTTCTTTTATTAGTTATACCAATATATTTTTAAAAGATAATCGGTAATGAAGTATAATGTCATATTTATTTGGAATTCAAGTTATACTGTGTTTGTTTGCAAGCTGTGTGATATGTAAAAATCTGGACTGAGTAGATCAGGTCTTTAACCCTGCTTTTCAGAAGCTTGATTAGAATATACCATGGTGTTCTTTTCTGTATGTTTCTTCTGCTTGGGTTTTGTTAAATTTTGTGAGTCCTTGAGTTTATGAATTTTATTAAATTTTTCAAAAAATCTTTTCAAAAAATATTTTTTTATTGCCCTTTCCTCTCATTCTGGGAATCTAATTACACCTGAAATTGTCCCATTAGTCATTTATGTTTTATTTTAGATAGTTTATTTTCCTATACACCTTCAAGTTTACTCATCTTTGCTTCTGCAATAATCTGTTGTTAATATCACCCAATGTATATTTTTTGAGACATTGTATTTTCACCTCTGAAAGTTCCATTTACGTATTTATATATCTTCCATTTCTCTCGTGTTTCTATATTCTAATATTTCCTTAAACTTCTGGGGCATATTTATACTCACTATTTGTATTTCTTTCTCTGCTAATTATATCTATCATTGCTGGATCTGTTTACATCTCCTGATTTTTGTTATTATTATTGCTCAAAGTTTTCTGCTTCTTTGCATGCCTGGTAATTTTTTAAAATTATATGCTGTACATTTTGTATGATACATTGTTGGTTTCTGGATTGTATGATATTCCTTTAAACAGTATTTCACTCTTTGTTCTGCAATTGAGTTATCTGGAATCAGATCCTTTCCAGACTTGTTTTTCTACTTGGTTAGATGATTTCAGAGCACTGTTTAGTCTACTGTTAATTCATTTACAAATGTAAGGCAGCACCCTCCTCTGGAAACTCTCTCAGATGTCCTGTGTATTACATGCTCTTTCAACTCTGGTTGGTTAGTACACATATTACACCCATCCCTGTATAAACTCAAGAAACTATTTGGCCTATTATTTTATATTGTTTTTTTATTTTATTTTATTTTTTATTTTTATTTTTTTATTCTTGTAGTCTTGGTTAATCATGCACAATCAATAGTTAGCAGTAAGACTTAAGGGGGCCACTCTTCAGATCTCAAATCTATTCTCTCTCCCTCTTTCTCAATCTCTTTTCTCTCTCCCTCCATTTCTCTCTTTCACAGTGTGTGTATGTATGTGTGTGTGTAAAGCTCCCTTATTTCTAGTAGTCTCATGAGTTATAGGCACCTCAGTCTCCCCAAACTGTAATCTTTTTTTCCACTCAGTGAGACTTCTGAGGTTTGTTCAGCTTCCTTCTCTCTCCATTGTTTTCTGGAAACTACCTCTAGAAACTAAGCTGTTGCAATTATGGGGTATATTTTGTTTGCTTTCCTTCTCTCATGAATCACAGTCCTGCACTGCTTGTTAACCAATAACTGAAAACCATTGTTTCATATAGTTTTCTGTTTTCCAGTTGTTTAAATGGGAAGGAAAATACCATGTCTATTAATACAGTCTGAAGTGGAGGTCTATATGCATTTGCTTTCATAATCCTATTGAAGGATTGTGAAATCCCAAGAACTACTAAACTTGATTCTGTGATACGGTTTTGTTTTGTTTTCTGTTTTTTTCTTGGTTTGAATCTTTGTTTTTGCCTACCAACTTAATCCAACAGATATACCTACCATAGAGCAATGACATCAATATTTAGGGAACTGAAATAGGATTTCTGATAATTTATCTTTTTTTATCTTTTTTCGTCTTTAGCAGAGGTAAAGCTAGAGAATCATCACTGTTTGCTAAAATGACTATGGACTTGTTTACTAAGACTCTATTAGGTATGAATCCTAACCATGCCACTTACTAACTCTGGGATCTTAGGGAATCTGCATAACTCCTCTGTAACTCAGTTTCTTCAGCTATAAAATGGGGATGAAATACAAGTACTCATTTTGAAATATTCACTGTTTGAAATAATGAATGAATTACATGTAATGTGATGTCTGGCATATGGATGATATCAAAAATATAAGACACAGAAATTTGTGGGCTATAGAAAAAGATAGGGCAAAAAATAACATATTTCTAACAGTGTGAAATAAAGAAAATAACACAGAATTTATGTCCCTTAGAAAATTTACTTGAACTTTATGTAACTTGTTTTTCTTTTTTATGATGAAAATGTTTAAGTTGATCATTTTGAAAGTTTTTTTTTTTTTTTTAATAACAGTTACATTATATGTAGGCTTGTTTAATACCACATCTTTAAAAAATGAGCTAATCAGTCACATATAAAGCTCAATTTTTGGTGATCTTTTTTCACTACAGGAACTACCATCCAGGAGTATATTTTTGTCATTACTTATTATCATAAAAAAGGGTTTTTATATTATTATATCTTGTATTTTAGAGCAAATAACTTTTCTTCTTTTTGAGTCTTACCATGTAAAAATTTCTATTAGCTTTATTTCATCCTATAAGTCAACTATGAGGCATTTCTTTGTGCTTACTTATCTCTGTAAGTTTCCCTGAGTGGAGTGTCTCTCCTGGGACACTATTCAATAGATTGCCCCTAATGTTTCCAGCGTGGAGGCAAAGAGATCCTGGAGATTGGCTCTCCAGCATTTCAAAATAGAAATTAGTAAGGCTGTGGAAACTTATCTGAAGTTAAATTTTTGTTTTTTACATCACTTTTACAAAGGAAATTGTAAAGCCACATGGGAGGTAGGAAAAAGGCTATTAAAAAACACCCACATTTTTGTTAATTCAAAATGTGAACACTACTTACACAATGTATATTATTTTCTGATGATGTCTGCATCTTATTGAGGTTTTGAAAGCTGATAATGAAAATGCCAACATTTTTAAAAAACTCAGAAGTTAAAAAAAATAAAACTTTATATTTCAATACTATCCCATTCTACAGTTACATTGCCACTCAGGAGTCTGTTCTTTTTCTTCCCTCAATGCTTCCATCTAACACATATTTGCCTTGCAATCAATTCTCTCTCCACCAGCCTGGCCAAGCTAGAAGTCAGGACATTGGTTTTAGGAACCTGAGCAGGCAGAGGGAGGAGTAAACCTAGTCTAGCCTGAGAGGCTGGGGCAGTCTAAGAGTCAGTGACCAAGTGAAACTGAAGCCAAAGGCACCTGGGCCAATATGCATCATTTCAAAATGCTAGACAGGGCTGGGTACTAGGTCCTTGGTAACATGTTAACAACTAGGGATAACATGGGAGAGTTGGGATAGAGGTGAAGAAAAAATTCCTGAGTCTTAGGACAGTATTGCAGATACTTTTGTTGTTGTTGCCGTTATTGTTGTAAACCTTAACGAACTCAGTCTCATCTCCCATGCAAAATAAAAACTCACTTTACCAGTGGTCCTTTAAACTGTGAACATCTCCAGAGACAGGAAGCTCATTACTTTTCATTGTCTTAAAAAACACATAATGTATTAGTACATTATCATTTTTAGGTGATTCAAGCAATCCAAAAGTCTATAGAGAATATGTAAAAGTCCTTCTTCCTCCCTTTCTCCACTTCCTTTTTCTCCCTTCAGAGGTGACTATTTTTAACTGTTCAATGTGTATCCTTCTAACCTTTTAAAAACATATTTATATCAGTGGTTCTTAACCAGAGTAATTTTGCCCCTCAGGAGACATTCAGCAATATCTGGAGAAATTTTTGGTTGTCTCGACTTGGGGTGCGATGGTACTGGCACCTAGTGGGTAGAAGCCAGGGATGCGGCTAAATATCCACAACGCACAGGACAGCTCTTCAGAAAAAAATTATTTGTCCCTAATTGTCAGTAGCGCCAAGGCTGAGAAACTCTAATTTATACACAGATATGGAAATAAAGATAAATATATCTTTTCTTTGTAAATAAAGAAGGCCATATGATCTCCATTTTTTTTGTGATCTACATTTGTATAACTTGGAGCTTTTTCTTGTGGGTACATATATTTCCACTGCATTCTTTTTAATTTTTTTAATTTTTAAAAAATTTTTCATTAGTTTCAAGTATACAGTACATCGGTATCACTGTTTTGGGAGTTTTAATGCTTATGTGATTTCTCTCATGAGCATGTATTAAAATTTTATTTTCTCCTGTCAATCTGTTGATTTTATTATTAGCCCAGCTAGAAAAACTTAAAAGATGGGAGGAAAAGTATATATATATATATATATATATATATATATATACACATTTTTAGTGCTTACATTTCTC
>NW_006434709.1:15558714-15575037 GCF_000325575.1 Pteropus alecto
CTCTTCTTTATTAACTTTGTTTATTCCTTTGTTTATTCCATTTAATATACTTTTCATCTCAGATAATGTGTTCTCTATTTCAGATTGGTTCCCTCTTATAATCTCCATCTCCATTTTTCTCTCTTTGTTGGAGTTCTCTACTTTTCCCAAAAGTTCACTGAGCATCTTTATAACCTGTGTTTTGAACTCTGCATCTGTTAAATTATTTGACTCCATTATATCTGGATCTCTGTTTTGTTCTCTCATATGGTTTCTGCTTGTCTTCCCATTTGGGCTACCTTTCCATGTCTCTTTCTATGTATTAAGCAAAGCTCCGAAGTCTCCCGGTCTTTTACCACTACTTAGATATGGAAAACATATAATTCTTTACAATTCCATTTCACCCTATTAGTATCTACAAAGTACAAAATGGAATGGAGATGTAAAAGGATCTATTATTTTAATCTATTATCTGCATTATCCAGAATACAAGTTAATAGAATGAATTCGTACATGAATATTTAAAAATTAATAATAAAAGAGAAGAAATTTAGTGGAAAATCAAAGTAATTCAATTTAGAAATATACTAAGCACAGCCATGGATATTTATTGAAAAGATTTACAAATGGCTTTAACATATGAAAACAATATTATTCGTTTTTAAGAAAATGCAAATCAAATCCACAATGAGATACCACATCACACCTATGAGGATGGAAATAATAATAGACAGGCAATTATAACTATTGGTGAGGATATAGAGAAATCTGTACCCGTTATACACTATTGGTAGACCTGTAAAATGGTACAGCTGCTAAAAACAGTTTGACTGTTCCTCAAAAAGTTAAACCCAGAGTGATGTGAATCAGCAATTCCACTACTAGGTTAAGATCTAATCAGCCTTAATGTCCCCTCAGCTTGACTAAACTTTAGACAGGTTTCTTCCTGACTATAGGCCACAGACCTCCCTTTTCTTAGAATATTTACTCCAGAAAAACTTGTAATTACAAATTCTTTTCTCCTTTTACCAACCTCTTGCCAGATTTACAACCAAGGAATGTATTTCTCAAAACCTGAGAGATCGTTCCTTTGAAATGAAATCATCTAAGGAGATAGTGCCCCATATCTTAGTCCCTGCGGGAAAGTAGGAGGCCTTAATTTCATAAGAAAATTATTAAACACAGATAGCCTAAACATACTGACTAACCTCCCCTACAAAGTCCTCCAGGCCTTTTCCAATAGCACATTTGAAAATCCCCTTGTCTTTTGTTTCAGCAGAATTGAGTTTAATTTCTCTCTCCATTTACAATAGTCTTGAATAAAGTCTTCCTCGACTGTTTAACTCAACCAAGTTTAATTTTTTCTGTAACATATATATCCAAGAGAAAGAGAAAAATACATCCACACAAAAACGTATACATAAATGTTCATAGCAGTTTTATTTATAATAGCCAAAAAGGTGAAACAATGAAAATATCCATCAATTGATGAATGAATAAATGTAATGTGGTATACCCATAAATAGAATTATATTTGCCAATTAAATAAAAGAACTTCTATGTGCAATAACATGGCTAATCCCAAAAACATAAGTGAAAGAAGCCAGTGAAAAAAGATCACATATTGCATTATTCTATTTACATAAAGTAAATAGAATAGAATAGTAAAGTCCAGAATAGAATAGAGATAGAAAGTAGATTGTGGATTGCTTAGGTTGCTGACAGGCAAAAGTTAAGTGACAGCTAATGGACATAGGTTTTTTTTCAAATGTTTATTTATTAATTTTTAATGGACATAGATTTTTTTGAAATGCTTATTTATTAATTTTTTTCTTTTCCTCATGGGTTTTATATTTATTTTACTTCACTGTTTTTTTTTTTTGAGTTGTCAATATATCCTTACTTTCATAGTTACAGTATGACCAACTGAATGAAGATATTTAAATGTGAAATTTGTACCCATGCAATAAAAGAACATGGTATAGCATTTTTATAGTATTCTCTTAAAAAAAAAAAAGACACTGAATAATTATTCTTTTTAAAAAACTTTGAAATGCTGTTCTCTACATCCCTGTGACAGTTTTGTAACTACTAATTTGTACTTCTTCATCCCTTTACCTTTTTCAGGTTTTTGAAGAGAGAGAAAAATGTTCCAAAATTATATCATTACAATGGCTGCACAATACTGTAAATATACTAAAAAACATTGAATTCTGTACCTTAAGTGTGTAATATTAGAGCTGTTTTTTTAAAAGTTCTTTCCAATACATTCTCTGCACCTTACCTGATTTATTTACTTTTATTATCTTAATAAAAAAAAGGAGGAAATACACATGTAATACATTATCTGACTTTCTACTAAATGGAAAATTCTACGTAAGCAGGGATTTTGTCTCTTTGTTTTACCATTTATAAGTCTTTAGATTTTCTGGTACACAGTAGAGTAGTTATATTAGTCTGAGAAAAGCAGAGGCAGAGACAAAGTTTTGTGTGTGGTAGGTTATTTTGGGAAATATTCCTATGGCACAGGAGTTGGGGAAAGGAAAGAATAAAACAGTGAAGAAGGAAAGCCAAAAGAAGGTTGAGTTCTAGAGTTGTTCTCCACTTTGGAAAATGGTACTCAATGCAGTTGAGACCTTTCCGGAGATTTAGCTATGGAATCTCACAATGGCTCCACAAAAAGAACAAAAAAGGAAATATTTATCATTAGCTCTTATCTCCCATTGTATAAGGTCTGTTCCATTAAGGGGTTCAATGTTTCGAGATTTTAATGAAGCATATACAAGTGCAGATTTCTGTGTCACAGAACTATAAAAGCCCAGGACAAAGAAAAACAAGAGTGGTTTTGGTGAAGCAAAGTGCTATTAGTTTACATTTGCATAAATCTGCTTGCCTCAGCAATAGCTGAAATTAAAGGTTAGGTAGAGAGGTTGTGAAATAGGGCAAAATAAGTGTCCAACACACTGATCAAACTTGATGGATTTCCTGGTTCCACTGACTCCACTTTAAAGACCATAGTCAATAGGACTTGAAGAACCTAAAACATTTACTATGGTACTGGATCATCCCCTCTAATATTTTTCTCTCTTTTTCCTTTCGAAAGAACTTATGTTCTTTGTTTTTGCTTTCCCTGGCTCTACAATGGCAAGGTGTTTCTACACCTCAGCTTCTGATTCTTTTCTGAGTCCTCCTTTTTCTGACCATTTGTTCAAATTAATCTTCAAATTCCTGACACCCTTTAAGAAAAGCATCCACAAAAGTCACGCTGAACCTACAATCCAATGTATAGTTATAGACACCAAGAAGTTTCATTCTGTTAATTAGTGTTGGATAATGAATCAACAAAATGAGATAATATTTTTGATGAGTAGGAGCATATTTTCTATATGTATCACAATAGACAGTAGTCAAAACACTACTGAATGCATATTGAGTACTGAGAATTTAAGTGAAATCTTCTATCCTACCTCATTTATATTTCTAGTATAAAATAAGCTACTTTCTATATCTTAGTTCAATAATCTGCACAGTTGTAGGAGCCTAAGTGGACATGGGTCCTCAGTAGCATTTGTCTCTTACCAAGGGTATTCTGGGATAATGAGCTTCAATGACCCACAAAAGTCATGCAGATTGGGTCTGTGCTAAGCAATCCTGGGTGTCCTTGTCCTTGGAAAACTCAGAAACTGCCTCAATAACATCTCAACTAAAAAAATACCATGTCATCTAGACCTATTATCTGGGTTACCAATAGATTTTACTCTACCACATGGCCTAGCCATTTGGCAACATTTGCATTTCAGATACTATAGAGTCTTTTCAGAAAGTTTTTCAAACAGCAAGACTGATTATAGTCTTCTATAGTTACTGTCTTTGGCAAGGCTTAGCCTCAGAAAACCACCCTTTGATCACACAGACTGATGTGATGGTTTCCTTAAACTGATACAAATATCCAGTAGTTAACACTTCAATACAATTTTTCTATTCTCACACATATGTGTGCACATACAATATTATTATTATAATAGTCACATGCTTTCTTTCTCTCAAAGTAATGAAAACCAGAACCATATATTTCAGGGTTCATTTGTGGTTTGTTGAAAAGTACTCACTTTTTTATAGATATATTATACCAGCAAATGTATTCTGCTAAGTTTTGAAAATTATCTAGATTATGGCTGTAATTTTTTCCCTAAAAAGACACATATTTCTCCATTATTATCTATGATACAGCAAGAACTCATGCATTTTTGGAGCAGAACATTTCTCACACCACCATTACTTTGATGCATTTTCCAAAGCACTTGCTATATAGTTCAAATATATTTAAAAATATAGCGGCTATATCATAAATCATATTTGACTTTAATCACCCACTACACTGAAATTTACATAAGAAAACACTTTTTAATCACAACAACTTCTTTCCAGAGCCTAATAATACAAGTTTTTATATGCTTCATATCAAATCCTCATAATTAATATATCAAATTATTAATACACAACGAATTCCACTCATCCATAATACATCTAGTAATGTCTGATATGAGAAACAATGATTGACTGTGGTATTTCCAGTTCATATGCACTCATCCACTAAGGCAGAGGCTAATGAAATATATACACGAAAAGTATGCTTGATCCTTAAGGAAAGAGGGAGTTTTGGTGTGTTCCAGGCTTGAGAAACTAATCGTTTTTTTCTGACCATGTCAGGTAAATCATAAGCAACTATCATCTCCCCATTTGGCCAACAGCATATTAGCAAGACATCTTTCCATGTATTTTCTCTTGTTAAAGAAATAAAATCCTTTCATATATTAGCAGAAATTCTTTTTTTTTTTTTCTTTTCATATATTTGCTAGCTGTGAAGTTAATCATTAGACTTCTATTTACACTGTGGTTTTTGAATAATTTGGTGACAAGCTTAATTATTCCCTATTGCTCTGTAGTTCTGGAATGAGGAGTATGCTTCAATTTCTTGGAACTATTAGATTACATATACCAAACACCAGGACTGATTAATTACTATAACATGTAGCTAAGCATCCACATTACATATTTTTTCTGGTGTAAGTCAATTGTCTCTATCCAGTGACCTGAATCACTAAGGAATTCACAATCTTCCTATTACTGATATAATTATGAATATTCCTTCAAGGAAGGTTGGCTGTCCAAATGACCACTGCTTCTGAGTTATAGTGAGTGCTCTAACAGAATGACTGGCTAAAAGCATCCCAATTAGAGTCAATATGTCCCTGACTCATCCTCATTTATGCTATGTGTACAGCAGGTATCTTTGTATCTCCTTTCATACTTTCATGTTCATAGGTTTTCATGCAGGTCTAATTCCAACAAAACAATCATTGGTGTCGGTGTTCTTGAAGCACCAATCGATGTCTATTTTAAGCTCACAGATTACGAAGTCTTAGAAACAATTACTCCAGAATTCCTTTCTGCCCTGGCAGTCAATTTCCAGAACAATAAAATATGCACAATGCTATTTTTTAATGGGCCTTTCAAATAAGGCCAATATCAAAAACTTAGCCATTATAGCTAGTGTTTTTGAGGGAAGATAAACTCCAATGAGTTTTAAAACCCCTCTCCCAGTTCTTCTCAGGCAAATCCTAGAATGTATATAAGTAACAGTTACTGTGAAACACTTACTGGCTGAAATTGTCATGGGATGCCTGGTGTGAATGATACATGATAAAATGGATCAGGATTAGCTAGCAGTATCTTTCCAGGCTTAGTGTGCACAAGGCAGATGGCCATTCTGGTCTCATCAGCATTTTTTTAATGCTGTGTTCTACATAATTTGCTGATTATTAACGTTACAAGAAAACGATAGTAAATTTTCCCTTTTACTGTTTACCCATTCAGCGTCTGAACAGGTGCATCCAGGAAAAAAGTGCACTTGTGTCCCCTGCACTTTCCTTGTCAATCACTAGGGTGTACCTTGGTCATTCGATTGATGTGACCATTTCACACTAGATCCCACAGAAAAGAGTAGCTATAAGTGTTCTTTTTCTATGGCATTTATCCACTTCAAGTGAAGGTAGGTGTGCTTATTATTAACAATCACATTATCTACCAGTTTACTCAGACCCAATTTTAAGGTTCCAAATAAGAATTGTGAACAATATATTAGGTTCTAAGTACTTCTTTAACCTATGCTTACAAGTGACAGATTTTCTGGTCTAGAGGCTACCCTAGTAGCAGTTCTGGACAAGATCTAAAACACAATTCCTTCAGATTTTAGAGGAGAGGAGGAGCTTGTGATTCCTGTTCATATTTCAAATTGACTAGAAACATGCATGGGACTAGGATGAGCCTGCGATTGAAAGTTTAGCTAAACTGCTCCATCATATTGCTGTTCAGATATCCATTCTTTGTGGCCAAACAGCCTACAGGGGCCTTGAACCAACACTGGCCCCTCCCATGTCATGCTCAAGGTAACAGCCCACAGAGTTACAGGTAAATGAAAGATCTCGACAGGATGCCCCCAACTGCCCCTATGATGAGCACTGTCCCTGGGCTCCCTGGGTCTTCCCCTGTGTACCCCTTAGATAAGATCCTTGCAAAGCTTAGCAAAACCTTCTCTTTTTGGTTTGAACTCAGCATTCCAGCCTTACCCCTGGGAACCCATGGACCATAATAAAGGCATGTGCCCTGTCTTGCCACTGCTCTGCCTGTATCCTGCCTTGACCTCCCCATGTGGTCCCTGAAAGCACTCCCTGTACTTCCTTCAGGGCCAGTGAGTAACAGACTTCTCTATTTCAATTCCTTTGTGGCCTTTGTTGAAACTTGATTCACCATATGAAACCCTGGGGTCTACTTAACAAATGTTAATTTAATGAAGTCACAAGACCAATAGTAAGAATTTGTACTAAGTATATGGACTTCTTGGGCTCTAGATAAATATTGTGTTTAATTTGGGGAACTGAAGGATATATTATCATGGAAAGAAATTCAAATATTGTTCAATGAAGATAACTTGATATCAGAAATAAAGAACCACATTCAAGAAATGGATCTCACATGTCAAATGAAATTTCAAAAATTTTATACAGGTATAAACAAACAAAAAGGGTATGAAAGTCTGGAGGCACAAAAAAAGTTAATACAAAAAAGGGTTAGGATGTAGGTCTATGGACCTTCAAATAGGTAGAATACTGGGGGCTGCTTGTGATGTTGACTGGAATGGGGGGCACACACCTACTGATTGAAAAGTGCTATACACCTTCTATATATTCATTGTTCAGCTTCTAGGTTTTGTTGTTTCCCTATTTAGCTGGTGATTAACCACTGTCAGATTACAGAGATTCTATCTTTATTCCCAAGGAAGGGCAGTTGTTTTAACACAGTGTTCTCAATGGGGCTATTTGGTAATGTCAGCAAACATTTTTGGTTGTCGCAGCTGGTGTTGCGCGTGCTACTGGAATTTAGCAGTTAGAGGCCAGAAATGCTGCTAAACAACCTACGATGTACAGGAAAGCCCCCTACAACAAAGAATTATCCACCTCCAAATGTCTATGACCTTTGTATTTGAAAGCAGAAATAATAAATGGGATAATAATAGTTCTCATATTTGATTAGACATCAGAATTAAGTATGGAGGTTCTGAGAACCATGGATGCTAGTACCCTCTCCCTAGAACTGCTAAATTAGAATTTTAGTCAATATACTTTTATATTTTAAAGTCTTAATAGTTGCTTCTGTTAGATACCCATGCTTGAGAATACTCATGCTTGAGATATTGTCTCCACTTCTAGCTTATTAGAGAAAAGGGATTTTGTTTTCTTATTCCATTTATTCTCAAGAAGACTTCTTATTGATCTGTTTGTTAAATTTTGCCTCTAAGCATGCATGGAAAAATTAAATAGAAAAATGCATTCCCCATCAAATTTTGGCATCTCTACAAATGAACTGAGGGATCAAGATAATGATCCAGATTATTAAAGTAATAGATATCATAGGAATTGTTGACACAGTAGTATGCTGCTACTTAAGGTTCAAACTTCTTCTGTTTCCAAGGGGCGCACATTGATTGTCACCATGATGAAAACTAAGAAAATATTTTCAACTTTTATTAAAAAAGAACTGAAACAGTTTCTGTCTGGTTATGATAGAGTAGCAGGTATTTAACTAATTCTGCTGCGAAAAATTATTATGGAAGCTGAATAATTCAATAACTATTAATGCAACTCAATCTATAGTCCAAAAATTTCCAAAAAATACAGGAATGTAGATGGGAGGAAGGCAGGAAGAAAGAAAGAAGGAAGGATTTCATAACTTAAAAGCCTTCATTGATGAATTCTTCCGAGTATTAAAGAGATAAATATCAATATTACTCGCATTTATCCAAAAATTAAAATGTGAAGCCACTTTCCAACTCACTTTACAAGGCCAGCACAAAACTGATATCTAAAATCACAAAAAAAGTACAAGAAATCAATATTGCAGAACAATATCTCTCATGAACCTATAATATAGTGATATATAAACATGTTGAAACTATTAATTACCTTTCTTATGGGAAATATTGGGAAATTTTAGGAATTTTGAACATGTTGAAAATATTAATTACTTTTCTTATGGGAAATATTGGGAAATTTTAGAAATATTAGGAAGTACATTGAAGAAAAGAACAAAATGTTTGTAATTATATATATAATTGATCAGCATATTTACCCTTTCTGGGTAAAAGGATGTCAGTAAAAAAAATAAAAAATAAAAAATCAGCCAACTCACATGATGAGACCAATCAAGGATTAGCCTTTTATAAACCCACAATAAATGTTTTCCGTCTCTATTGACTTCATTTAATTCCTTCACACTAGATTTTCTCAGATTTCAAGAACACATACTACTGAATATAGAATTACTGATATGTTAAGTATATATGTAAAATAATCAAATTAGCATCATAAAGGTAATATTGTAGAAAGTTGCACCAAGTAATTAGAGAGATACGTACGATTTTTTTTTGTGAGAGTATTTTAACGAAACAAATATAAGTTGGAGACTAGACATATAAATAATGAAATAAGAGCAAAGACTAGAACATAGGAAATTGGTTTTCTGTGCTTTCTTTAAAAACAAGACATGATGAGAACTAAATGAACTTAGCCAATACTACCTTAGGCAAAATTCCCAGATTGAAGGTCCCTATACCATATTTTTGTTTATAGTTTTGCAAAAATTAATTTGGTTTTCTTAGGACAGTTACACACTCTCTGTTCCCCTTCTGTAAATTGTGATAATCCCCATACGTAAAATACAAATGGTAAGTGAGACGATCTAGAAAATTATATGAGCTTTTAGAATAAAAGTATTCTACAAACTTCCAATTATGTATAAATCATTTGAAAATGACTTATACTGATACTTAAGACATTAAACTTCTAAAAACATGCATACAAAACAATTTCATTTATGTTTTGAATTGAATTATATGACTATCACTTAGTCATCAGTATTAAAAAAACTTAATTTAAAAATAAATATATTATTAATTTGTACATGACATGACAATTGCTGAATGAAAATTTAAGTACATCTGTTTATTTTTCTTCTCTGGTTTTTAGAGATTTACGGCAAACTTACCAAAGCTAAAGTACTCATCACCAAATATTATTTATATTAAGAAAGTTCAAATAGGAAAATAAACTTGATGAACAACGTGGTCTTAATAAGTTATGAGATACACATGAATTTCACTATAAATTTCCACCTAGTGAAACCTTAACAAATCATCAATGTAATGGCCTCTGCCTGTCAACTTAAACATTTAGGATCTGGGTTTAAAAAAAAAAAAAAACTCTAGAGCAACTTCTAGAACTGATATATTTACTGTACTTTGAGAGATCTTGGAAAGGACACTAAGATTTAAAATATCTGACTTAGGCAATTACTATCTACATACCTTGATAATTCCTATAGTATCAAATCCTATATACACTATTTTTTCTATACATATATGTGTAAGATAATTTAATTTATAAATTAGGCATTTTCACAAATAGGAGATTTGTTTTTACCATAGATCTTAGCAATCTCAGAATATGATTTTTGTTCTTTTCCATTAAATTGAGAATGCTCACTTTTTCACTGAATGGAATCACTTTACAACTTCTCATTGGCATATCTGAATTGTCAGCATCACTGCTCTCATGTTGGGGGCTATTATTAAGTAAAATAAGGGTTAAACACAAGCGCTGAGATACTGCCACAGTCAGTCTGATAAATGAGATGGCTACTAAGTTAAGTGATGAATGGGTGTATAGCATATACATGCAGATATGCTGGACAACCGAATGATTCATGTACCAGGTAGGAACGAGCAAGATGGTGTGAGATTTTATCACTCTACTCAGAATGCATTGAAATTTAAAACCTAAGATATGTTTATTTCTGTAATTTTTCATTTAATTTTTTGGACTGTGGCTGGCCACAGATAACTGAAAGTATAGACAATGAAATCATAAATAAGAAAAGACTACTGTACTCTTTAAAAACTTTATAATTCTTTACCATTTTTCTTCATTTGACCCATGAATAGAGGTCATTGCAAATGCAGGTGAAAGGGCTTATGAAAATGAAGTTATTTCCATAGACCCAGTACTCTTTGCTACACTGGAGGTTATAAAGTATACTTTCTTCAGTTTTAGTTTGACCTGATGTCTGAAGCCATGTCTAAACTGTCCTTTTCCTTCATGTTAGAGGACACAGTGGTATCTTGATGCAGTTCTTTGCGTTTCGGTTAGTCAAAGAGATTTTACAATTGGCCTCTTCTTGTAATGCTGAATTGTGATTCATATTCTTTGACCTGCATCCATTCCTGAGGAGGACCTTTTCCCACTTTCTATGACCCAAATGTCCTGGCAATCTCATTTAGAAAATGTTTCTCTCTGTACCAAGACATATTTGCCCTCCTATAGCTCCAAAGATCAAGAATTTATGACATCGTCTTTTCTGTCTATTGAATATTCAGACAAGTAGAGGAAACTAGTAATGGCTTATGCATATTCTATTGCTTTTCCCACATCCTATTTACCTAGCATCTCTGAGTTTGTCTAAGTCCTTAGTCTGCTTTTCAAAGCAACATATCAAACCCATACTGTTTAATTGGTGACCTGTGATAGATTCAGTCACTTGGGAAATACAACAGCCTCTGCCCTTGAGTATTCCAAGTTACAGAGGATTTGAGTGAGTATCATTACTGGGCTAGGGATTTACAAATTATCTCCTTTTCTTAGAGCCAAATTTTATTGGTCTAATATTTCTTTAATTCCTCTACTCAAAATAAGGATTTATTTCTCTATGATTTGCTTCATTGCATACATTTACTACTAAAATATATTTTAATAGGAAAATATATTTCATGTACATTGATTTATTAGTTACAAATTAACTTTTGTTCTTCTGGTTATATAATTTTCTTCAGCTTTTTCATTGACATTTCTAAGGCACTTTTTACAGGAGGATCAGTAGTGATCTTTTTTTAATTTATTAAACTAAATTTTATATACAGTGAAATGCCTGAACTTAAGTATGGAATTGAGAAGTTTTAGAACATATATGTGTATACACATATATATACACTCATGTGTACATCACTCTAGTAACAATATAAAGTATTTATATGACCACAGAACAGTCATGTATGCCTCACTGCAGTTCATTATCACCTCCCATCGGCAGCCAATGTCTTGATGTTTATCACTTATAAATTCGGGTTTGCCTATATTATACAAACACACACACACACACACACACGCACAGAGACACACACAGAATCTTAGTGTAGACACTTCCACTTCTTTTACTCAACCAATTTTTAATTTTAATATTCACCCTTGTTGTATGTGTAGTTCATTCTTTTTTTTTTTTAGAATTTACCTCTTTATTGGCAGCACAAGTGCAGAGGAGGTAAGGGTGTCTATGGAACCAGAAGAAACAACCTCTAATCTTCTCCTAAATAAGGATGGCATTCTGCAGCCCAACTCATAAGAAGGTGGTTCCAGGTAGCGGGTGGTACATTTCTAAATATCGATGCCCTCTCATTTATCCTATACTTGGTCCTCATATTTTTAAATCAAACCTGCACTCTGGTTTTAGTCACATCCATGCAGCTTACAAGTGCCTGTCTTGTGGGCACATCCAGGTATTGAGTGTGTTCAAATGTGCTTTCCAGCTCCTGCAGCTGTGCAGGCCTGAACTTACTGCGCTGGATTCATGGCTGCCTGTTCTGGGGCTATGGAGCTGCCACAGCCATCACATGAGTCATCTCAGTCTGCTGCTGCCAGGGCCCCTGGTCACCCCTGCCACACTCATGGTTCCTGTTGACCTCGTGGTTCCCATGGACTTCATGGTCTATGTAGTCCATGGTCATTGTCACTTTCCTGGCTGCCTTCATTGTCAATGTCACTTCCACAGTTCATGTCACCTTCGTGGTTCATGTCTTCCATAAGGCCCAGATTTCCTTACTCAATGTGGCCATCTTCTTCAGCTTCTGGTGCTGCACCCTGCACAGATTCAGATTTTAGTTCTGCTTGGCATACTTCCAGGCAGCAGAAGCCGGGGTCATCGTAGCTACCCCTGCGCGGAGGCTCCATAGGATGGAGTGCAGCCGAAGCAGTAAGCCTCCACAAACCTAGTGGTCAGAAACCTAGTTTACTTTTTTACTGCTGAGTAGAATTACAATTTTGAATATACTACATGTTGTTTTTCCATTCTTCTATTGATAAACATACTGGTTATTTTAAATGAATTTTTTTCACTTTAGTTATTTGCCATTAGTAAATTGCTAAAATTCACCTATTAGTTCTAGTTTTGCAGATTCCTTAGGATTGTCTATGTAAACATCCCATGTTGTCCACAAATAAAGAAGTTTTAATTCTTCCTTCCTACATTTTGTCTTTTTATTTCTCTTGATAGACTCACTGCATTGATTAAGACTTCCAGTACAATGCTAAATGTAAGTGATATGAATAGACATGTTTGGCTTATTCCTGATCTGAGGGGAAATCTGAAGGAAATATTTCATCATTAGCATGATACTAGTGGTAGATTTATTTTTATGCCCTTTATCATAAAGGTTGAGAATGCACCCTGTATTCCTAGTTTACTGAGTTTTTCTTACACATGGTTGTTAACTTTTCTCATGGCCTTTGTGTATCTATTGGATGATCATATGGTTTTAATATTTTTTTTCTGTTAATAAGATAAAATACATTGATTTTCTAATGTGAACCCAATTATATTCCTGGAAAATTCTCACATGGTCACAATGTACTTACACATTAATGATTACATTAGCTGATTTTGTTAAGGACTTTCACATCTATGTTCCTGAAGGATACTTTTCAGTGAATTATTTCTTGTAATGCCAAGATAAATTTTAGTACTGTTATAAAATGATTATAAAAATGATTCGATTTTTACTACTGTCCACAGTGAAGTAGTGCTTCAAATTTTAGCCAATTATTGATGTGTACCTTTATCTGTCCATGTCTTAAAACAACATCCAGTCTTTCTTCTTGTAGTTGCCAAAATCATTGGAGAATCAGTCTACATATTTTCTACTATTTACCAATTTTTACCAATCTTTCATTCTATTTACCAATCTCTCATTCACAACGATGTTCTTCATAATTGACTTTCACTGCCATTTTACTGAAAGCTGTCAGTGACTTCATTCTAGTTTCAAATGAGTTCCAAGACTGTATTTCTGTTTTCTGCTTCATCTTATTAGAATATCTATGACCGCCTCATGTTTAATACTTTTAAAACTGAACATGTCACATTACCTTTAAGTTTATTCCTCCTTTGTCTCTCAATATCTTCCAGTGACAGTAGTATCATGCTCATTACTTAAACTAAAAATGTAGATTTCTCTTTGACACTTGCTTCTTTTATCTCCTCTAGGCAGTCAATTGAAGGTGCTGTCAATTCTAGCCTTGAGATTCTTGTCATATTAAAACCATTCTTTAAGTATCACTGTTCAGATCTTTCTTGCTGCTTTCCTAGGTTACTATACTGGCCTTCTAAGTGATCTCATTTCTCCCAGCCCTCTCCTTACCCTTCCATTCAACTTAAACATTACCATGAGTAGTCTTCTGAATGCATATATCAGATCTCACCATTCTTCTCTTTCATAAACATAATTATCTTATCAAATTAGAAAACAATTCCACATCCTCAAACTTGAAACTCCGTATTCTAACTTTCCTTAAATTCTACACATTTTGTTCATACTACTGTCTAGCATCAAAATTGAGCAACTTATTTTCCTTTGTATGCCACATATATTTCTGAATCCATTTCTGTGCTAACTTAAATTCCTTAATCTGTATCTTTCTCCCTTCTCACTATATATATAAAGCAGAGGTTAATATACAAACTCTGAAACAATTTTATGTTCTTATGACATAATTATCTTATTTTGATCATGTCTTACATTTTCTGTTGGACTGTACAACTTTCATGTGTAGAGTCTGATTTTTTATTGTTATTCTAAAATACACAGCATATTATCTTTATCATGGTAAAATAATAAATATTTGCTGAATGAACAACTTAGTCTCCACTGACCTGCTTTCTTAAAAAAAAAAATAGTCATTTGTATTCACTTTAAAGTGACACATGGTCTTAGGCCTCTTAGACTTGATCTTGTCCACTAAACTATGTCTTTGAAATATAAAAACATTAGTTTAAACACACTAAGGTGTTTGATTCTGGAGAAATAATTTACCTTTATTTACTAACCAAGGCTACTTCACATCTTTGTCTTGAATCTCAGAATTTTAAGTTATCGCAAATGGCATGCTTTCATTCTTTTTAATGGCTGAGTAACAGTACCACTTCTTTATCCATTTGTCTATCAATGGACACTTAGGTTGCTTCCATATCTTAGCTATTGTAAATAATGCTACAATGAACACAGGGGTGCCTATCTCTTTTTAAATTTGTGTTTTGGATTTCTTCAGATAAATATCCAAGAGTAGGGCTGCTGGGTCATATGGTAGGTCATTTTAAATTTTTTGAAGAATCTACCTACTGTTTTTCATAGTGGTTGCATTAATTTACTATCTCGCCAATGGCACATGAGGGTTCCCTTTTCTCCACATCCCTGCTAACACTTGTTATCTGTTGAGTTGTTGATAATAACATGGATGGACCTAGAGGGTATTAAGCTAAGGGAAATAAGTCAGACAGACAAAGACAAATAGCATATGATTTCACTTATATGTGGAATCTAAAAACCAAAATAAACAAACAACAGAAAGAAACTCACAGATACAGAGAACAAACTGATGGTTGCCAAATGGGAGAAGAGTGGAAGGATGGATGAAAATGGGAAAGGGATTGAGAAGTACAAATTGCCAGTTATAAAATCAGTCAAAGGGATGTAAAGTAAAGCATCGGAAATATAGTGAATACTATTGTAATAACTTTGTATGATATTAAATGGTACAAACTCATAGAGGTGATCACTTTGTAAGTTATATATATGTCTAATAAGTATGTTGTACATTTGAAGCTATTGTATGTCAACCGTAATTGAATTCTTTTTTTTTAAATTAAAGTTTTAAGTTAATGGCCTTCATCTCTATATCTGGTCATCTATATGGTCTTATTGAAGTTATGAGATTTTGTTATTTCTTTGGAGACCCTCAATTAAAGTGAAACTCTTCAGAAAGTTTATAGATCTTTATTTTGATTAAAATAATCACATTTATTTATTAATTTTAATTTGTCAATTTTATTTTTATTAAAATAAATAGCCATATTTACTGAGAATAGAAAATGTTTTTTTATTCTATTATGTACGAAATAAGATTTAACGGAACACTTAGTAGGTTTGGCAACTTAGGGGCTCCAGTGTCTCAGCTGGCCATAGAGATAAGAGCAGCTATCTGGCATGATAAGTCTTAGAGTGACAGTGAGGATTGTTGGTGATCACATGTGCAACTTTCCTAAGAGCTCCACAAAACTATTGCGATTTCATTTTACAGGAGTCTGAGGTACTTCATGACAATTGGGGCATACATGTCAGAAATCGGTGGTGTTATTGTTAACATGATCTCATTAATACCCATAAATTACTAAGGACAAAGAAAACTGTTTCTCCAAAGATTCCTGTCTTATGCCATTTGGTATTTCTACTAATATGTTGTAATTTCTTCTAACATTTGTTTGAATGAAGAGGCATAAAACAATGCTTACTCCAGAATCATTATTTTAAACCATCCTGGGCCATAGGTGGTTAATATGTTTCTTATTCTCCTATAATCGTACACATTGAAGAATGCTTTCTCCATTCTTGTAAATATGGAATTATAT
>NW_006434709.1:15575203-15587449 GCF_000325575.1 Pteropus alecto
TATTTAAAGGTTAATTGTTTACAAGAAATAAGACCTAGTATTTTCATCCTGTCAGATCACTATTTCTCACCTACTAATTCCTTGGGAATGTAGCCTAATATAGATATCTCAATGATTTAAACTTTTTTAATGAACTGATCCTCAGAAAAAACAATTTTGTTTGCATACTAGCAAGTTATCATTCACTGAGGACATACCATAAAAGCTATAATATGCCACGTTCACATAACCTGCTGGCAACACACACACACACACACACACACACACACACAGTGTGTGTGTGCGCGCTAATATAATACAACCTGAAACTTCTGGAGATTTTCTGTAAGTCTCCAAGACTGGTATACTCAGTTCACGACAATTTAAATTCTTAGAAGTTAAATTTACAATAGTGAGGATCTGCATAGAAAGGCATGAGAATGATCTGAAATTATATGTAGTGACTTCAAGAAGAAAGAGATAAATATAACTTTGATGTAAATTATGTTTACAAATAGTTTGGATGATTTAGATATTATATATCTGCCTTCCCACTTGCTGTAGAAGTCCTTTCTTATTTCAGTGTATAGTTTCTTATCTAGAACTGGGTAAACCTACTCTGCAAAAGTGAAAAGATGTCTCATATTAGCAACATTTCTAAACTATTTCTTTAGCCTAAAAAAAAACAAAATTGATTTGACAACACACATGAGAGTGTAACAATGGGTTACTGATTTTTATTTTTCACACATTTATCTGAAAGCTTTCAGATTTAGATTTTATGTGAATCACTCTATATTTGTAAACCACCCATTTTTGGTTTTAGTCACTCCATCAAATGGTTCCAGGTCTTTGCTGAAGTCATCCATGAATATAAGGAATGACATTTTGCTAGCAATACACTTTATACCACAGTAACAAGCCTGAATTTCTCTTTTGTGGAATGACCCTGAAATGGGTACAACTGGGAGAGATGAGGATCTATCAAGATGAATGCACAGTTTTTTATTAGGTGAAGCAAACCATTTGCCCTGTCAACCTATTTTTTTTTTTTTTTTGCTTCAGTGATAATGGGGCCTTTTAGAAACTCAAATGGTCTCTCACATTCCACATCTGATAAATTTCCATTTGTTACAACTACACACAGATATACTGAATTTTCTCCAGTTGGCTTTTCTTCTCTCAGAGTTTTCTCAAATTCAAACTCGTTGCATTTTACCTGTACACTCTCCCTTGTTGAGGCTGTCAATGCATATCTGGATTTTAGTTCAACATAAAAAAGAACTGGTATTTACAAATACAGATGAAACAGTATAACATACTCTTCTACTTTCTTTTAAGGTTATCTTAGGATGTGGCTATAGCTACTGTCTCTCGAACCTGATCTCATTTTTAACTCCGACTATTGATATCAATTTTCAGCCACCAAACATCTTTCTTTCCTGTCAATGATATCATTTGTAATTTTCTGAACATTAAATTTTTGATATAGCCTTTAATCCTAGTATGCAATTGCTATTTTTCTCTCCAATGTTGTGATTAACATTTGTAACATTTATTCTCTATATACTGTGTGTTGCTTTCTGTTCAACACACAAAAATATATCACCTTTTATAAAATCTCATTTTATCTAAAAGGAAGCTGAGTAAAGCACATGCCATTGTAGTTCTGAGAGTTAACTTCCTCTAGTATCAAAAGCTAGTGATCCTACCTTGATAAGGAACTGCCAAACCTAATCAGATAACTGTACATCAAGTTTACAGTAGTATTAAAGCTCAAGTGAGTTCAAGTAAGAAGAATAAATGACACTCATTCTTAATATCCTTTAGTCTGAAATCCTATTTACTAATACTGGTTCTTACAAAAGCCAAAGATTTAGAATTTGCAATCCTTATTCAGAATCCTCGTTCTCTCAACCATTATAACTTTAAGTGCTATAAGTGATAATTATATGTATTATATAATTAATGCAATTAATTATTGCTTCCATTTCTACCTAAGTAACAGAGATACTAGAATTCATTCACACACACACACACACACACACACGCACACACACACGCACACACACATGGTATTATTTATATGATATATGTATATCAGAATTATTACTTGAGAAAAGTAGCTTGTATAATATCCAGCATATCAGGGCTTATACAATGTACATTGGAGAGTAGAAACTCAGTAATATCTGGGAGATGGCATGGCATAGAAATGTGCTGTCCAATAAGGTAACCATTAATTATATGTGGTTATTCAGTTTTAAATGTAAATATTTTACAATGGAATAAGGTTAAAAATTCAGTTCCTCAGAATACTGGTCACATCATGTGCTCAGTAACTACATGTAGCTTATGTATATCAAAGTGGATAGTGCAGAAAGTTCTATTAAGCAGTGCTAGTAAACAGGAAAGAATAGTCTTCAGTATCAAACAGACCTGACTTTGAATCTCAGCTCCTCTCTCATTTGCTAAGAGATTTTGATGAGGTTATTTTATTCCATCTATTAAGTATCATACTGACCTTAAATGTTGAGTGTGAATTGCTAAGATCTCTGGTTAACAAAACTTAGTGATCATGGGGCAGCTATATTACCACAGGATTATAAAACAACCAAGCTCCTTGAAGACAAAAACCAGGGAATGCAAGGATACCGCATCACAAATTCAAATGAATTTAACTATCTCCCTGTAACAAATCTTTGCCCCATTTGCATGTTGTCTTCATTGTCTCTTGTTTATAGCCAGTTTCTTCCATTTCTCACAGAAAAAAAAAGCCGTTTGCCTCCCCAGCTCGTTAGAAATCTTCAAAGAATTCCTGTCTCTTCCATGCTATTCTCTTAACTGCTCCAGTGTGGTTTAAAGAGGATGAAGTATGGTGATGCTGCCAAGGGTTTAGCTTAAATCAATTTTAGGGACCAGATAAGTTTCATCATATAATAAAGTTGTAGGTGCCATTTAGATCACTGATGGAGTAGGAAATAGAAGCCAAACATGGGGATCTTCTAGTTGATTCGAGATCCAGGCAGAGGACACAACAGTGTATTACGTTACATGATGTGTGCTTTGCAGGGTATTGTGAGGAGTAGTAATTGAAAGAGATTCAATAAAGCACCATTTCAAATGCCTAGCATATGGCAGAATCTCAATAAATAATAACTGTTGGTTGTTTTTCTGTACTTTTTATTAATATGTTACACAGATAAGCAGGACTCTTTTATCTGTCTTGTATCCAAAGGAAGGTCGTGTATAAGTGTATGGATTGCCTTGTGAAAGGTACTTATGGCCAGTCTCTTCTTCTAGAAGGTTATCAATCCAACTCCAACTTGCCTTCGAAACTTCCATTATTCCTCTTTGCCAACCAAATCACAGCTTATTCAAATGCCCTCCTTCAATAATTCTGTGTTTTATCTGCCTCAAATGATCTTCAACTTTTTCCTTCCTCTTAATTTCCCTGTGGAGTATCACCTGACTGCTACAGTCCCCCGTGGCTGCTTTTTCTTTTCTGAATTATTGTATCAGCTATTCCCAATATCTTACTGTTATGATGCACTTTATTAATTATAAGATACATTCTTTCCCCATATTTAAATGTCTCTGAATTTAAAGTGGAATGTGTCTTGTAATTAATGACATCTCGCAATCTATGTTGGCTTGGAAGAACATTATTTTGCACAAAGGCAAAATAATTCACAGGAATCAAATGTTTATGGGGAGGAATTAGATAAAATGATAAATTAGATATTTTCTTTACTAGATACATTACAGTAAATGGAAAGTATATTCCATAGTTAATGCGTGATTACTAAATATATGTGAATTACCAAATTTTCCTATTTTCAGTAATTATTTATAGAATGTTTGTATATATGGAACATCCAAATATGTAAAAATATTTTTCCTAAGTATAGAACCCCCAAATTAGCATAGGAATGCATCTTTGGCTCTTGATAAATATTGCCAAATAGTTTTACAAAACTGTCTTATCAATTTACAATTCCACCAGAAATGCATTTGCACCTCCTAGATAAGTGCTTTAAACTACTTTAATCATCCTATAGTCCAAGAATGCTCATCAGCAGGTCAGATATTTCAGATTCAAAGTACCATGATATTTCCACACTATATTGCTAGTTGCATAAAATAAATAAAACTTGGCTCATCCAGAGGGCTTCTAATTTTAATTAGTTCTCAGGATAACATTGGTTTAGTGTATCAATAGAAGAAGTCCTATCTGGGCTGCTTTTTATTTATCACTTAACCTCAAAATTTCAACATTAGGCTAGATTTAGCATAGTTAATGTGCACAAATACAGAAATCTCTGGCAGACCTACTGAAACAGAATATCTGTTAAAGGCACTAATATATTCTCCAGGCTGGGTCTGTGTTGTACAAGGTGTAGTTCACCTGCGAGCTTGTTAAAAATGTAGACTCTCAGGCTCTACTCCTACTTCTAAGAACTTCCATATTAGAAAATGTATTTTAAGATTCCCCTTTGGTTCATATACATATTAACATTTGAAAATAATTGATATAGGTGGTTATAAAAATCACACTGTTCTTAGCTGTTCACTGTTTAACTATTGCTATCACTTCTGTAGGTGACATTCACAACGAAGTGCAAAGAGAGGAATCCATTTCTTCTCCATAGATCGGTTACATGTGTGATTCTTTTTAAACATTGTAATGTGTGGCATTCTTATGATCTGACGTTGTTAAACTTTCTGTCTCAACTAATACTTTTTTTTAATGTCTGAGCAGTTCTACTCTACTATTCCAAATAGATCTGCTTTCTTGTATCAATAGCATTATAAATTTTCAATAATAATTCTCCATTTAAACCACTTACATGTTTTCAGTCATTTATTCAGATTTTTTATTATTTTTTAAAATTTTTTTATAGGGACTCAGTGGCAGAATAAATCAAGAAAATGGTTGTATTGTTTTAAAATGTGAATGTACCACAAAGATAATATTCTGAGAAAATTCACTCAAGTATGATCTCTGAAGAATAATGTAGTAAAATCAGCTTGTTCATTAATTAAATAAATATGTAATGAGTACCTATAATTTTCCAGATCCAAGTGCTAGGGATTTCACAATAAACAAGAAGAAAAAAAGTCCTTATTCTCGGAAGGCTTACACTGTGTAAACAGAGGATACATAATGGGCAAGGAAAGAAGTAACCACAACAATTTCAGATAGTGAAGATTACTATGAAGAAAATATAAAAGGGCAATGAGCCAAGCTAGAGGGAGGGTAGTAAAAGAGCTGTGGGCCACCATTTCTCTCCGGAATAATGCTAGTTTACATGCAGTGAATCTTAGTATTTGGGTGTCATTTTAGAATTTATTTGTGTCAATACTATGGTCTTGTTTCTATTGTTATTTTTATTATTATTGAATCAAAGCTCAGGATTAAAATAATAGAGTTTTATCGGAAACCCTTTCTACATGCAGGATGCAAGATTCAATAATAGATAAAGAGAAAGAAAAAATCTAGTTGTTATATAAAATAAGGTTAAGGTCATATTTTAAAACTGAAATATATTAATATATGATTTGTTATTTTTATATTCTTGTTTAGAGTGAAATTTATCATGTTAAATTGAAGCCCATTAAACAAAAATGAACAAAATTACATCAAAGAGTTGCAAACAGAGAAAGAGAAATCAGCCTAGTTTCAACTTTCTCCACTGAAGTTATAAATTCCATAAGACATTGGTGATAGGGATGAAGAAAGAATTAACTTCCTTTAGCTCACATATACTCTACAGAAAAAAACCAACCGACAAATGAAAATGGATTGTCATTTAGGCATTTGTAACTCTACATGGAGGTTTCTTTTCTATCTTCTATTTTCTCAACTACAATAAGAATGCATAGAGGATTGCTGGAGAAGATCCAATAATCAAAACTTGCTTAGGAGAAGCAATATTTGGAAGTAAAAAAGGCAATGGGACTAATGGCACAAATCCAAATGGAAACTTGTTAAGTACTGGATGTCCAAAGACTCTATAAAGGAAGGTCCAAGGAATGCAAGGTCATACACATGGGACTTCTTCCTTACTCAGCATGTCTTTACCCTGATCAGATAGGAAAAAAGTTCAGAAAAAAAGAGAGTAGACATAGCTATACCACATACTGTACCAAATAGTATAGAATTATAACACATTTGAAACAAACAGAAAATCAAACTCAGAAACATATCTCTGAAACATCTTCCAAAAATATAGAGGAAAAATCAAATAGTGAGTTTCTGCTAGGAGTATTTCCTGACTCCTTTATAAAGAACCAGTTTTTTATCTGGCCATATGTTATGGATTGAATATTTGTATCCTCTCCCAAACTAATATGTTAAATACTAACCCTGGATGTGAGAGTACTAAGAGGTGAATCCTTTGGGAGTTAATTAAGTCATGAAGGTGGAGCTCATGATGGGATTAGCGTCTTTATTAGAAGGGACAGGGGAATTTGCTTTCTCTCTCTCTCCTCTCCCACCATGTGAGGATACAGTAAGAACATGACTATCTGCAAACAAGGAACAGTGCCATTACCAGACACCATATATGCTAGTACCTTGATCTTTGACTTCTCAGGCTTCAGAACTGTGGAAAGTAAATTTCTGTTGTTTAAGCCACTCAGTCTTGTTATAGCAGCCTGAACTAAGACACTGTATAAAAAGTCTAAAATATTTAATGCAGATGGTGAATATTTCAAACATAAGCAGTACGAAACGCTGTGTAGATGTATTGTTAGATCTCTTTTTCTTTCTCTTTTCACCTCTGGTAACGATGATGATGATGACGATAAAATACAAAAGAAGGGTAAGAAAATTATAATGTGAAATAAAATATATCTTTCAAAATAAAATATTATAAAAATAGAAAAGAGAAATTCGATAAAATTAGACATGTGTATTTAGTAAAATTCAAGAAAGCACAGACCATATAAATCAAGAGATAAGCAAACAGTCTATGAAAAGAGATCTCATGGGAACTCGTAGAAATAAGAAATAATCTAAAAATAAAAACACATAGATTAAAAATTTAAAACTGTAATATCATCAGTAAAAGCAGAAAAATAATAGGATAATTAAGAGAAAAGGGCAAATTTGAGAAATTTTGAGAATTTTTAAAAAGGCAGAGTTTAAAATGCAGACAGCATATCCAACATGGTGATGCCTGATGATTGACAGTTCATAAATAAAGAACAGAATATGTTTCCTTGGTTGAAGAAAAATCAGATGAATAGGTTGTAATTAATGGACCCCATATTCAAACTTAAGACAGAGGGAGAAAAAACTACTGGAGCATAGCCTGGTAAAATTACAAATTTTAAGAAACAAGGAAAAAAATTTCCTAAAAATATAAAAAAAAAAGTGAACTTAAACATAAATGAACATTTTTTTTCTCCTGAAACAGCTTCAGTCAGTCCTTAAAACGTGTTTTAAAGTGATGCTATAGAAGGTGTTTTAAACATCGATGTTGTACAAAAGAAAAAAAAAAATCCACCAGTATTCCAGAAGCCCATCCTATTGTCTTAAAAATAAACCATTTTCAAACACCTTGATTTTGGCTTATAGGCAACACAGAGTAAGAAAATAAGTTCAAAAAAATAAAGCCATACACTTACGATGCTATCAAAAACCTTCAATTCTAAACACATACATATAAATAAAAAGAAATGATGTTTTAAGGCTCTTGATTTTTAAGTTAATAAATCAAATATACACAGTGATTAATAAAAAAAAGAATTATTTACATAACTATTCTACTTTTGACACATTTTTCCTCTTCAAATTCTTCATTTTACCAGCAATTGCTGACATCAAAGTCCCCCTACCCCAATGATGACAAAACACAATAAAATAAATTAATAAACTCATTTGTGATAGTTGCTGTGGTTCTGAGCTACAAAGGCACTTTTCAAATACAGAACTACTTGTACGTCATCATAAAACCAATATACAAAAACAACTCAAGAGTCAATAAATACAAATAAAACTATGTTCCTAAGACTGCATCACCATCGGGACACCTGGCAGAAGTGGAAGCTCAAGGCCTGGAGACACAGAGAAAAATCACTTTAGTTTCAACTTCCTCCATTGAAGTTATAAATTCCATAAGACACTGGTGACAGGGATGGACAAAGATTATATTATAGTAAAGTTATATTCAGTCAAGTTGTTCATGTAGCTATACATGGGGAGAAAAAAATATCAGATTTATAAGAACCAATAAAATAAACTTTGAATTTTTGTCCTAGAAATAAAAACCATGATTAAACCATGAAAAATCAAATTAAAGATCTTTAGAACTTTGGGTTTGGAAAAATGTTATTGATAGCACTGACCACTAAAACCTTTAAATAAAATTATTCCTAAATACATAGAAATAAGGTTACAAAATAGAATGAAAATTCATTAATAATCCTTAAAATGAAAATGCAAAAAAGTCAACATGATTTAATCATAAGCCTGAGGACTCAATAACTTATAAATTTAAATCTCAATTTAAAAAAAGTAATTGAGAAAGTCAGAAGCAGGAGTAAATAAACACACGCTACTCAAAAAAATTACCTTATATAAGAGAAATTTAATACCCACTAATTTTGAAAGTTATAGTTAGAATACATAACATTTCATGTTTCAAGTGTTGTAATATATCTAGTTTTTAGAAATTTTATGAAAATATTTTAAAGGATAGCACATTTAGAAAAATAATTAAAATTTACAAAGAGAGAAAAGAGACGTGATTTTATCTAGAAAGTGGACTAACAAACTTGAGTATTCTCTTAATACAAATACATAATTATTTTGGATAAAGTGCAAAATAGAATATTTAAATAACTAGTTTAGCTTACAAAAAATAATATTTTTTTACAAGTTACAGCAGCTTTATTCATAATAGTCCAAACTTGAAATAAAATGTCTATTGGAAGGTGAACAGATGATTGAACTGTGGTATATTCATATGATGAAATATTGCTAAGCAATAAAAAAAATGAATTTCACATACACGCACCAACATGAACAATCTCCAAAATATTTTACTGTGTAAAAGAACACAGTCATAAAATAATAAGTGTATAAATCGATGCATGATGAAAATTACCAAACAGGCAAAAGTAAGCTATGGTGATTAATATAGCATCGGTTGCCTGGTGACAGGGAGATTCACTAGAAAGGGACTTTCACTAGAAAATTTATCACTGTAATAAAATCGTTCTATATTTTAATTGGGGTGTTATTTATACCTCTTTGAACTGTACACTTACATCTGTGAATTTGATGCTGTGTAAATACTAACTCAATAAGGAAAAATATTGTGGATAATGTTTTTTGAGTAAAATAAAATCATAATAACCTCATACTTTCTACAAGGGCAATTTTAAAGCTTCTGTGAAGAAATTTGTTTTCATCCCTACCACACATTCTCTTGTTTGATGACCTTGACTACTATTTTCTCCTAGAGAAAAGTAGAAACCATCAGGCAGGATTCCATCAACTACAACATAATTGTTATGCAATTTCATATATCTGAATCCTCACTATCTGTTCCTTGTCCCCTTTCCTTTCTAAAATACAGGCATTCAAATATAATATTGCTTTCTTTCTCTCTTACCCTTTATGGTAAACTTATATCAATGATTACATCTTCTCTGGTTCATATTTACTCTCATTCTTCATATTTTTCTCTTTTTAAATTACAAACCCCAAGCCTTCAGAATAAAAGCTAAACAAAATTATTTTAGACTTCTCATTGATCTCCCGCTACAGACCTAACTCTGTTCTTTTAAACTATGTTTAAAGTACATCTCTTAAACTATGTTTCCATTTCTATGTACTTCATCAATTTAAATGCCCAATCATTTTATCAAACTAATTATGACTAAAGTCTCTTTAATAACTTCATGTTGCTATGTACAATGGTAATATTTAGATGAAAATCTTGAAATTTATATTGAAAAATTTTACACTGTTGACTATTTGTTCCATCACAAACCCTCCATTCTCTTGATTTTTAAGACATAAAACTTAAATGTTTACCCTTTTTTAATAAAAATATCTTTTCCAGGCTCCATCATCACCATCAACCACATGTAAGATGAAATTATTAAAGACATATTCTAGGTCCTTTATTCTATTTACCTTCTACTTTCCCTCTAATTTCATCTATGCCATGGCTAGATATTGAGGTAATAAGCATATTACCAAAACTCTAAAATATAAACCAGACTCGGGGGATTATAAAAGCAATATTAAGAGACGAAATGCTTAAAAACAAAGGCTATAATAAGTAGGACTCTGAGATTGAGCAACAATGGGCTGCAAAAAAAAAGGAAAAGAAAATTGGCAATCACTTGTGTGATGTCTAGTCAGTGGTATGTCTATGGTGGTAGTAAATTTTACCTTGTCTCAAAGGGATACACAGTTTAATCTCTGGATAATTACCACCACTGAACTGAGGAGAGTTTTTATGTAATGGTATAGTTAAAATATAAAATATTTCTACCATTTAATAAAGTTATACTTATTGACTTGTAGTTGAAATAACTGTAGCAATACAATACAGTTTTTATAGATTGAGTTATAAAAATATAAACTCTTCTGAGCTTAGATACTGGGACTAATCAAATTTTGTCAGTTTTGTATACTGGTTCTCTTTCTAGGCAACTATCAATCAGTACCCATATACTGAACTTCTTGAACAGTATTCTGGTTTCCTTCTTGCTTTCAAAGAGCTTGAAATCCATAGCAATGGGAATGACTGAAGACTAGGGAGTAGATCCGTTGAGCTTTCACACATTTTATGAACTGGGTATTTTACTTTCGCTGGCACATATTTCTACAGCCAATTATTTTTTTTTAAATGCAAATTTGAGATATGATAGTACAACATATCAAAATTTTCGGGACACAGCAAAAGTGGTCATAAGAAGAAAGTTCATATCATTACAGGCCTATCTCCAAAAACAATAATGAGCCCAAATAAACAACCTAACGCTTCATCTTAAAAAAACTAGAAAAGGAAAAACAAATGAAGCCTGAAGTCAGCAGAAGGAAAAGAAATGATCAAAATTAGAGCAGAAATAAATTAAATTGAAAACAAAAAAAAAATAAAGAAAATAAATACAATCCGGTGCTGGTTCTTTGAGAAGGTTAATAAATTTGACAAAACCTTGGCTAGACTCACTAAAAAAATAAGAGAAAGGACACAAATAAACAAATTCAGGTATGAAAGAGGAAATTATGACTGACATCTCAGAAATGCAAAGGATCATGCAAGAATACTATGAAAAAGTATATAATAACAAATTTAATAACCTAGAATAAATGGACCAGTACGTAGAAAAACAGAACCTCCCTAGACCGAATTGAGATCTGGAAAATCTAAATAGACCGATCAACAGTATAGAAATTGAAACAATCATCAAAAACCTACCAAAAAGTAAAAGTCCAGGACCAGATGGCTTCACCAATGAATTCTACCAAACATTCAAAGATTTAATACCTATTCTCCTCAAACTCTTCCAAAAATTTGAAGAGGAGGCAATACTTCCCAACACATTTTATGAAGCCAATATTACTCCGATACCAAAACCTGGTAAAGATAACACAAAAAAAGAAAACTACAGACCAATATCTCTCATGAATGCAGATACAAAAATCCTAAATAACATACTAGCGAACCAAATACAGCAACATATTAAAAAGATTATACACCACGATCAAGTGAGCTTCATCCCAGAGGCACAGGAATGGTTCAACATACTCAAATCAATTAATGTGACACACCACATAAACTAATTAAAAAATAAGAATCATAGGATCATATCAATAGGTGCAGAAAAAGCCTTCGACAAAATACAGCACCCATTTATGATCAAAACTCTTAACAAAATTGGTATAGAAGGAAAGTACCTTAACATAATAAAGGCAATCTATAACAAACCTTCAGCCAACATTGTACTTAACAGTGAAAAACTAAAAAACTTCTCTCTAAGATCAGGAATAAGTTAAGGCTGTCCACTATCGCCACTGTTATTCCATATAACACTGGAAGTCCTAGCGAGTGCAATCAGACAAGAGAAAGATATAAAAGGCATCCAAATAGGAAATGAAGAAATCAAACTGTCATTATTTGTGGATGATATGATTCTCTATATAGAAAACCCTGAAGACTCCACAAGAACAAAACTAGAAACAATAAGCAAATACTGTAAATTTTCTTGACCCAATGTCGATGATCAAAAATAAATATA
>NW_006434709.1:15587986-15598606 GCF_000325575.1 Pteropus alecto
CCTTAAACTTAAATTAACTCAAAATGGATCAAAGACCTAAATATAAGACATGAAACAATAAATTGCATAGAAGAAAACATAAGAACTAAACTCATGGACCTTGGTTTTAGACAGGATTTTATGAATTTGACCTTGAAGGCAAGGGAAGTAAAAGCAAAAATAAATGAATGAGACTACATCAAACTAAAAAGCTTCTGCACAGCCAAAGAAACCATCGACAAGGTAAAGAGACAACCATCCAAATGGGAAAATATATTTGCAAGCAATGCCTCCAATAAGGGCCTAATATCCAAAACATACAAAGAACTCAAACAACTCAATAACAACAAAAAACCAAGTGATCCAATCAAAAAATGGGCAGAGGACCTGAACAGACATTTCTCCCTAGAGGACATACAAATGGCCAATAAATATGTGAAAAGATGCACAACATTGCTAGCTATTAGGGAAATGCAAATCAAAACCACAATGAGATACGATCTCACACCTATCAGAATAGCTATAATCAACAGGACAAGTAAAAATAAATGTTGGAGATGATGCGGAGAAAAAGGAACCCTTATACACTCCTGGTGGGACTGCAGATTGGTATATTCACTACGGAAAACAGTATGAAGGTTCCTCAAAAAACTAAGAATTGATCTACCATATGATCCAGCAATCCTTCTACTGGGTATTTACCCCAAAGTCTTGAAAACCCATATCCGAAAAGATATTTACACACCAATATTCCTAGCAGCATTATTCAAGACATGGAAGCAATCAAAGTGTCCTACAATAGATGGCTGGCTAAAGAAGCTTTGGTACATATATACAATGAAATATTACTCAGCCATAAGAACAGATGAAATACTGCCATTTGTGACAACATGGAGGACCTCAAGATAATCATGCTAAGTGAAATAAGCTAGACAGAAAAAGTTGAAAATTACTTGATATCACTTATATGTGGGATATAAACCTAAAATCAACAAATGAGCAGGACAAACAAACAGAGACTCACGGACATGGATTATAGGCTAGTGGTTACTAGAGGACTATAGACCAGTGGTTATTAGCGGGGTGGGAGAGGAAAGGAAGGTAAACATGGTAGGGCGGTCACATATAAGGTTTAGGGGAAGGGTGAAGTGGTATGGTATGGCTTGCACATTCAGATATGTGCATAATAATAAAAAGAAGCACTTGTGTTAGAAAATAAAAGAGGAATCATACTAATTTATGATTTCTTCTTAAAATATCACTTTTTAATCTATTCTAAATCATAGATGTTATATGTTTCTAAAATCTATTGTTGTTACCCCATGCAGCACAGTTCATGATAGTTTAGTCATATATTTATTCAACAACTATTTGCAAAGAGAGAAAGGTATTATGTGTTCAATTGTTAAGTGGTAGATATAGTCCTTTTTTCATGCAATTGACAAAATAGTAATTATTGACACAATGGAAAAATTGAGTATATATATTACTGTCCTTCACTTAGTTATCATACTTTAGCTTATATATCATACATTTTATTTCACTAAGTGAATATGGTACTGTTCTCATGAGTAAATGAGATAGTCATCTTAAAATTTTACCAGCCTTTGATACACCAAATTTTAAAAACTTTTTTCTCCACAGTAATTTCAGTAATTCTTCATGTAGCATAATGAATCAACATCTCTTATCATATTTTAAAGTTTGTCAGCATGTTTATGCTACTATTTTGCCCGTTTGGTATCTAGGAAATATACCATATCAACCAGAGGAAAACATGAACCCCCTCAATAAATCCAAAGATTGAATGAAGTTCTTTGTGACTAAATCCAGATGTGTAATCTTTGATAAACACAATTTCCTACAATACACTACAACTGAAATGTCTTAGAATTTCAGAACTAATCAGGACTTTTTAAAGCACTGAATTGTGTTTTAATCTGTAATTCAAAGAAGGTCAGAGATAATATCTCGCCATCTTCATCATTCTTGTAAATCAGCCTCCTCATTAATAAGTTTTAGACTCAAAACTCTCATCCTAACTTTGTTAATTTAATATTGGTCATGAAACATTGTTTCCCCTTTCACTAAGTAATAAGGGAAATTGATAGTATTGCTAGCCCCACTCTGCCTCATCTGTATTGTTTGGAAAGCATATTAAAAGGTTTTTATAGAACTTGAAAGTTAAGGAAACATAAATTAATCTACACACACACATGCAATATAGTTATGAACAACCAAATAGTATTCAAACAAGAGGTTCAGCATGCTTAAAATGTCTCATAAGATTATTACCAATACAAAACAGACATTTAACACATTAGTATGCTGTTTTTAAAAAATTATTTACATCAAAGTTAATATTATGTATACATATGTATACATATCCACATATATGTAAATATATATATACACACATATACATACACATACATATAGTGTGTATTTACTCCATATTACTAATGGTTTCAAATCTTCATTGGCATGTTTTATATAATAAATCCAAAATATTATGAGACTCATCTATATCAGATACCAGATGTGCTATTTGTAAATAAAATCTGCATTGTTATCTTAATGTCTTTTGAGTATTTTAACATTCATATTTGCTTAATCCCTTTTCTCTAAGTGAAATAAAGACCTTGAAATTTTTTACCAGGCAGGACCAACTTAATAATCAGATCTTTTATAAAACCATCCGTGATTATTCCCAATAGAAACGAGTGCTCCCTAATAAGACCTCCCATGCACTCATTTGCAACATTCTTATTTTGTTGATTAATTTATTTTTTTTTTCAGTTGGCCTGTTTATCTTAGAGCATTCATTTAGTCACTCTATTAGTTATCCTTAATCAAAAATATTTTAGGGCACTTATACATAAGAGGTTAGGATTACTAAAATGAATAAACATGCAATCTCCTCTCCTAGAAAGCAGGCTGTTTTGAGGAGACAGACATACAAACAAATTTAAGGTATAATATGTTTCCTAATATTGGGAGGTGAGTGAAGATTTTAGTGAAGGAAATAACTTTTGAACTGAGTTGTGAGAATAAGTTTGACTTTTCCAAGAGCATGAGTGAAGATAATCTCATACAAGAAAGAGCAGTAGGTGTATTTTTGTAAGGGTGTGTCCTTTGTTTAAACTGGACTGTGATGGAGGAGACAGAGGAGCTGATGCTGGAGAAGTGTGCAGAGGACAGATCATGTGATGAAATTACTAAGAATTTCAGTCCATGCAAAACCAAATAAATACACATCCTCACTCCTCCTGTATTTCTTATCTTGGCTAATGGAATATTCATCTATCTCTTCATTCAGAACAGAAATTTGATATAGATCCGAGATCACTGTCTTTCTCATATCCTGACATTTAGGCAAGCCCTACCTATTAAATATATCTCTAATCTATACTGTCTCTTGGTCTCCTACTTTACTCTCCTCAACTAGACTCTCACCTCTTTCCTGGATTATTGCAATAGACCTATATTATTTTATCTGACTAGGATTCCTTCAATGTTCCCATTCATTCACCATGATGCTTCAAAAACAATACCTACAAAAATTAAGTTTTAATAATGCTACTGGTCTGCTGGATGGAACTTATTATTTTACTTGCATGTGGAATGGTTTTTTCCTTCTCTAAGGGATTATCTCTTCCTGGAAGGCAAATGTGTTGAATCTTTCTTATGTCCCCAAGAGCAACTATAAAGTGACATACCTGTTAAATTAATAAACAAGTAAACATGCTTAAATTTTATCAATACCTCCAAATAGTCTCTCTTACACAAACAAAAAAACTTTAAAAAATATTTTTCTCTGTTTAGTTTCTTCTTCTACCCAAGCTCATGTTAATTTATTTTATTTTTCTTTTCTTTTCTTTTTTTTTTTTTTTTTTTAAAGCAAGGCAACCCTTGGTTGACCTCACAGATTGCAAGGGCCTTGCCAGCTTACAATCCCTTATTTTTTTAATTTTGTATGCCTACAGCACCTGATCTTCCTAGGTGGTCTCCCATCCAAGTACTAACCAGGCTTGGCTTCCAAGATCAGACGGGATTGGGCTTGTTCAGAGTAGCATAGCCGTAGACTCACATGTTAATTTCAATCTCTGGGATCATCTTCATTTTTTCAAATATCTTTTTGCTCAAAAACAAACAAACAAACCAGTTAAATTCCTTCTACCTTATTAGCCTATTACTTGGTCTGCATAAATATCAACTTTCTGAATAACTAAATACATTCTCTTGGGGTTGGCTGTGAATTCCTATGTGACTGCACTATTCCATACTATGAATGGAGTATAGTTGTTCTGACAACCAGTGAAACATTGGTAATCATTAACGTATATTTAGTGAAAATATACAGCTAATATGTTTGATAACATTTTCTCTCACTCTTTTCATAACCCTATGTTTAAATGTTTTATTAAAATTCTATAAAATAATTTGACATATATGTGCTATGTGACTGATATCAAGGCACTTTATGAAGTGCTGATGATGATAAAAATCATTTTTAGGTACATGTTATTCTAGGATTTCACTCTCATTCAGGAAGAGAACTTATATACAATCAAAACTAAATATTATATACGTAATACCATGCAGATTGTACCTGAGAACTAATGATCAACATTAGGAATGATGGGTGAACTTGCAATGAGATTACTGGGAGAGGAGATCATGCTGGATGGAGCACCTTAGTCATTTATTTTGTATTTACAAGAAGATTCAGTTTTGTCATTATCTATTGATAATCTGCCATGTAAGGATAAAAAAGAACATACACACACACACACACACACACACACACACACATGCACGCACACACGCACGCACGCACACACACACACATACACAGGTATCTCTGTACCAAAAAATCAACTTGGCCTTCAAAAGGGATGAAAAGTTACCCATGAATGATGAGTTATTTATAGATGGTTCATTTTCCTTTCTGTTCCAGGTCATATGAGCAATGTTGAGCATGAATGAGGTGGAAACAATGCTATGTGTTCACCATACTCTATTTCATATTCTCCTTTCTTGGACTAATGGAAAACCATACTTCTCATAGTTTTTTGGTTGTGAGCATGGCAACTTAAATAGTCCGAGCCAAAGAAATGTGTGCTGGGTCACTTTCAGCTTCTGCATACTTTTCCAGTCATTCAGGCAACTAAAGATGCCTTGTAATAAAGCGGTTGAGACTTAAACACTCAGAGAGTCTATTTTAAGTCAACCTTAATAACTGCATGATAAAAAACTGCTCTAGAGAGTTGCCTAACTATACTACATTTTATGAGTACAAGAAATAAACTTTTATGATGTGAAGCCATGAGATTTGAAATTCATTCTCTCTCTCTTTACTTCACTATAGCATTTCCTAATTTGACTAACTACTACATTTCTTTTAACTTCTATTTTTAAAATTCTGAATCTATTATATTGGTAGAATTTGCACCTTTTCCATGATAGAAGTGTCTTTACCAAAAATAAGTCTTATGCACTACAGAAATAAAGCATTTTGAAATTGCCAAACTTTGTCTGAAAAGAAACAATAGTTTTGACTTTGGTGTTTATACTCTTAGGTTGTTTTGTATACAATATGCTCATTCCTTATAAAGACATTTTTTCAATTGTTTTAATTTGAATATAAGTGAGAATCATTGTGCATATCTCTCTTTTGCAGATTCTAGCTATTTAGCAACAGTGGAAATAACTATAGACTTATCTGACAGGTTATTATATAGGTAAATTTAAGAAATTAAAAAGCCAAATATTTTGTGTGTGTATGTGTGTGTGTGTGTGTGTGCACTTGTGTGTGTGTATAGATTTATAGGCACAATCATACAGCTGCCTTACCATCAGATTGGTGACTAGTATCCTTGCTGTTGGGTTAAATTAAATGTTATAATTAATAATAATTATGATAACTTTAGCCTGAAACTATTAAGCTCTCAGAAAAAAACAATAGTATACATCTAATGGGACACTTAGGGACCCAGGTATCCAACCTATTATTAGCAAGCTCATAAAATCACCTTCACAATAAAAAAACCAAAACGATTGTTCATGTTTTTCTATCTCCTTAATTTTGACAGTCCATGCTGATATGAAAGTTTGATGTTACTTAATCTTATTACCACTTCACTTCCCCATAATCCCAGGCAAAGGAAATATTAGAATATCTCTCTAAACTTGAAGTAACGCCGAAATGCAAAGAACCAGAAATGGACTAAGATGAGTTAGGATTTCTGCCAGGAAGCCTGAAAAAAACTAATTTTTGGATAGTTTTTAGCAGTACATATAATACATATATTTTACCCTACAGGGAATGTTATATGTGAGTTCATGCACATACTTTAATGAATGAACACTTTAAAGTCAATCAACTGATTTGTGAAAATTTAAGTGTTAGTATCTGAGAAACTAAGATATCTGTCACAATTCTTCTGAGTCGGGATGAGAGAAAGAAGGAAAATAGTACAGTGATATACTTCAAATACACATGCCATTTATCATGGTCTTCATTTGACAGGGGTCTGCCTGGGAAAATAGAGACATTTTATGCATAAAATATGATTTAGATGAGTATCCTAATTATATTGAATAAACTTTTCCTGAATCTCTACAATGTAAAGGGTATTTTACAAATTCTGGTGCCACAGAGATATAAAATTACGTTGCAGTATTTGTTTTAAATTAAATAACTCATTGTTTTTGAAAATGTAAAAATTTTCATTACAAAAGGAACAACATATAAAAATTTAATACAGAAAAGCACAAATAAAAAAAATATATAAAATCACCCAAAATTCCATCTAATACTATTTTAACTTTAGATGCACCTCATTCTAGACATGCTTTTCTCTATTTATCTATCTGAATAAATTTAATGAGAAATATATTTTCATATAAATCATGTCATGTTAAATGTGTTACTTTTAATGAAACATAACTTCAATACAATGAACTAGTTTAAGTAAGCTTTTTCACCTAGAAGAAATCCATAAGATTAAAAAAGAGTAAAGAATCATGTTTTAATCTTTAGGAAATGGAGTATATTTTTTCAATTGCATGTTTCAATTTTAGAGAATGATATTTGAATCTCTGCTCAAGTGAGTAGATAAATAGTGCTCTTCTGTTTACCTCTGTCCACCCCCAAATGCCAAGTTTTATAAGTTACATTATTATTTACACATTGTCAAACTTTATAAAATGCATATTGTTTTATAACCTCTATTTCCAGAGATATTTGGTATTAATTCTATTTTCAAATGGATTCAGTGTTCTCAGACGGTCTTTTTATGACAGGTTTTCCATTTCAGTTTTTATTTTGTGTTGCTTCATCACTTAGTTGACTGGAGTTATTTATCAAATTTGCTTTTTTTTTCCCCTTCAGAAATGGCTCATAAGTGCTGTATTCCCTGAGTTTCTGCATGCCTGAAAATATCTGTCATTCTGTATTGTTTTGTCTTATATTATTGTACTTGAAGGACAGTTTGGTTATGTGTAAAATCTTGGCTCAGGTTTTTATTTTCCCTCAGAACTTTGTAGCTAGTGCATCATTATATTTTGGCATTTAATGTTGCTATGAAGAAATCTAAGGCCTGACTAAATTTTTATTTTTCCACAATAGATGACTTGTATTTTTGTGCCCAATTATCTGACAAATACTTTCTTTGTATTTGAAATTTAATAATCATGTATCATTGCCAATTGTTACATATCCACTTATTTATTCAAATATTTCTTAGTATATTTTGAAATTTACCTTTATTTCTTCTTATTATATCTCTAAATGCTATCTTCTATTAAACTTTTGAGTTTCTACTTCAAGAACAAAAAATATGTTGGGTCATCACTGTCTGATATCTCAAATTATCACTCCCATTTTTGTTGCTTTGATCTCCTTTTATTCTGACTTCAGTATGATTTTATAAAAACTTTATGTTCATAATTTGATTTAATCCACCCCTTTGTTGTTTTTTGATGTTTTAAAATTATTCATTAGTACTAAAATGGGTTTTATTTATTTCACTTTACATTCCTAACTCTATATCTCTTTTTACAATATGTTAATATAATTCTCATCTTTGAGCTTTGTTTTTTATGGTACATAATGTTAATTAACTTTTCACAAGATGGGGGATGTGTTCTGTTTCCAGAATATTTTGATTGGAGATAGGTTCACTATATTCCTTTTTAAAATATATATCTTTTCTTGTAATATGCATGCAGGCTTGTCATGCTCTTTCTATTTTTTCCTTGTTTTAAAATAGCAATTTATAATTTTATAAATGTCTGCACATAGACATACATAAATGATTTTGATTAAATGATTTTAAAAATGCAGATTGTGAATGACTTTTGAAATAGGTCAAAATTATCTGGCTTGACGATAAACCCATAATGTAGCACTACTGCAACAGGGGCTTTGCAGTGGTGGTGGTGGTGTGGGGAATTGGGCTCAACTCTGAATATAACAAGGACAAGTACAGATTAATACTCAAGGTTCAAGGTAGAAGAGGAAATGTCCAGACTAGAGGGATTCTTGGAAGACCAACTCAACAGGATTCTTGCTGAACACAGACCAGGTTGATATGATACGGAGAGTGGAGGATGAAGAATCAAGGGTGAGGAATTGTCACTAAACTAACTCAGCATGATTCTTGCTAAAACTGAACTAAAATGGCTAAGAACAGAGTTCAACTTGGGGCCTAATAAAAAAGAGGACTCAGGAGCCTGACTTAACTTTGGTAAAGGACAGATTCTTTGTCAGTAATAAAATTTTTAATAAGGCTAAGGCAAAATTTATACCCCCTGACCATATAATTATACAGCTGTGAATGACAAGGGTGCATACATTAGTAAAGTATAGATCTAAATAAACTAAATATATAAATAAGTAGAGTTTACATTGTGATTGCTCTCATATTGTAGCAATCATTAAAAAAAAAAAAATCAAATACTATTACTCTATAATCTACTTTTAAAAGATTCCAAACTTCTCTGGCCCTTCAAGAGAAGTAGGGCTTCTGTTTACATATATGTAGAGAAAGAAAGTCAGAGAAAGTGAATGCAAGAGCAAGAGAGTGGGGGGGTGAAGAAATTAGTGTGCCCCATTACTTACTCAGAAATAGCCTTCCGGCAGCCGACATTTCTGGTGACCTGATTCTCTAGAAGTGTAATTTTCAAACCCTGTTTCCATTATATCGCATACACGCGGTTACCTCCATGTATCACAGGTTCCCATGTGCAATTGTCAGAACAGTGAACACAACACTAAGTCTTTCTGTATCCTCAATAAATCGTCAATCAAACAGATATTGAAAATATTATAGGAATAACTTGAATCCTCTAAAATTCTAATTGTATATGCATATGAAAATTTTAATTCATTTCTTATTTTCTAAAATTTAGCATAGTTTTGTAGTCAATTGTATTTTTTCTTTGAATATTCTTCCACATGTGAATAATTCTTTGCCATTGTCATATCTCACTGTATGAGAAGTAGGATGGCTGGGAATGTTACTTTCCTTTCTTCTTTTTTGTAATTATATGCATTGTTAAAGACAGTATTCAACACTTGAGATTTAAATATAAGTACTGTATTGAACGGCAACATAATGTAGCAGTTAAGACTAGAGTTTTTTGATTAGACAGATGTGACTTTGAGCTTGCTGGGCTGCTACCAGCAGCAGCAAGAGTAGAAGCAGCTGGAGGAGAACAACAGACTATCAGGATGTAACTCTACTCTGGCAGCTACAAGCTGTGTGACTTTAAGAAGTCTACTGAAAATTTTTGAGCCTCTCTCCATCTTAAAAGGAATAATAGTACTTTCTCCAATGCACTTTTTCAAAGACTAAACATAAAATCCATGTAAATTTCTTAGCACAGTTTATGGAAGATATTAAATGCCCTATAAATGTTTGTTGGCAGCCAAGGTAATTGAAATAGTAGCAATAGTAGCTGTCACTGTAGTTTAAACTATATTCATACTAGTAGTACAGTAACACATTTCTGCTACACCTCACCACTATGTCGAATTATCTTGGTTGAGAGTCAATTAATTTCCTAGAATAGCCCTGTTGGAGAAATTTTCCTGAAAAAAGATCTCTGAGAACCTGAAACACCTGCACTGGTTTGTTACTAATCTCTTTAAAACTGATATCCACAATATCGTTTGCTAATTATTTATTATTTATTATTTTCTATTATATTATTTCTATTATTGTTGTCATTACTGTTACTATCTTGACATTGCTTTGAATGCAAAAGTCGAGTAGCCAGGTTGAGGGAGCAGGTGGAGATTAAAAGGCTGACTATGAGACACAGTATGGTGTGGGTGACATACTAGGCCTAGCTGTCCCCAAATCACATTGCCAATAACATTAAAAGTACATAAGGTTATGTGTTCTAGATGCTTCTGACGCTAGTAGACCAAGTTATCTTTTAGAGGCACCTTTATTTATTGGATCTACCCGAGTAAATCTGCAGAAAGCAGCATAGATACAGTCTCAATCCCTGAAAATTATAGTTCAGTAAGTGATGCTAAGATATGGAAGGTTTGTATTAAAGAACAATGAAGTGGAAATAATCACCAAAAAACAAATGTTAGAAATTCAGAGGTCATTTTGCACCTCC